>NC_053410.1:662693-992693 GCF_016859285.1 Xiphias gladius
AGTACATTTTACTACTAATACTTGTGTACTTTTACTTAAGAGGGGTTATGAATGCAGGGTCTTACTTGTAACAGAGTATTTGTGTATCACTGTACTGTTACTTCTACTTAAATGAAAGGTCACTGACATCACCCCTCTACTGTGCACTTTCAAAATGAGGCAGAAAACGACTTGAAATGTGGTCAGAACATTCACAGCTTCTGGTGGAAGATCCACCTTTTCCTCCGGTTCTACACTCCAGCTGAAGTTCTGCCACGTCCCTCTCTCCTCCACACTCTGGACTTTCAGAAGCTGGATGTGACGCTTAGTTTCGATTCTGATTCATTTCCAAGAAGTTTCCTGGAGAGATGTCTGTCATTTGGTACTGATTACAATTAAACCCAGGCTTCTATTACTTAAATATTCATTCATTATTGGACAGTTTTATACACGTAACTTTATATATTTTAAAGCTGCAACATTTTTGATAATCAATTAATCACCTGAGGAAAAATGCATTCATGCACAGGATTCGCTGCTTCCTTTTCGTATACACACGGCACAATATATGTGTGACCCCCCCTTATGAACCCCCCCATGGCTGTTTCATTAATGCCCCAGGAACCAACCAGAGTACAAAATTCATCGGCAACAATTCTGACGACTGATGGATGGTTTAACTGTGTTTTTAAAACCAGATCCTGACACAGAGCCCCTCAGAGTCTTTCTGTTCCTGACCGACGGAGGTGTTTGAGTCTGTCCAGCAGGTTTAACATCTGCCCACAGATGTTCCAAAAGCCTCAGCTTGTGTTTCTTGAAGTGGTTCATGGTGGATTCTGAGGTCTGCTCTGGATCATGGGCCTGTTGTAGGAACTGACAGGATGTTAGTGGAGTCGGAGTATTTACGCCCCCCCAAAGGGGGGCTCGCTAAGTACTGATTGAGTAGGGGGCCCAACCTTTTGCACAGGACACAGTTACCGTGACTGTTTCTCTTTTCTGCGTCGGCGAAATGAAAGCGTGGATTTTGTTGAGTCGCCCAAACAAACATCTGCATCAGAACATCTGGTCCAAACGCTGACTGAGGCCCGGCTGCTGTTTCCCCCTGGGGAGCTTCTCAGACTCAGAGCTGCTCCTGTAACTTTACTCTCTCATTTCACTGCAGGTACTCGGAATTAAATGGCCTCTACTTTTACCGGAGCTTTCTGCTGTTGCCCCTTGGACTTCACAGTGAGATTTTATTGTTTCTCCTCAGCAGTGAAACGGCTCAGAGTAAATTCACAGAGCAGCAGGGTCGCTACCGGAGCATGATGGGAAACATCACAGAGGTTTCGTGAGGCCTCCCAGGCAGAAGGCGGGTGATTGGCAGTTATTGATCATCGAGCAGTATGTCGATCACCGGGCCGTTTATTGATTACCGACCAGTTTACTGTTCAACTCACCGGACACGTTGAGCTTCCCCCCCTGGAACCAGCTGATCTTGCCGCTGCTGAGGTCGCAGTCCCGCACACGGTCGAACGGTCTCACCCAGCGCAGTCTGTCAGCGGCGGCGGATCCCCAGAACCGATCCGGATCCGTGACCGAGAGCCGGAACAGATCCCGGTGGGACAGGCGGGAGAGCTGGGAGGTCCAGGTGCCCGGTGGTGGCGGAGGAGGGGGGGGAGGCAGACGACTCCTGGGTGGCTGTAGACACAGACCCTGTGTCCTTGACTGCCCGGGTCCCGGGGTCCTGAAGCGGCTCTTCAGGAGGGTCCTGAAGAATCCGGTCCCTCTGCTGGTGCGAGCAGCCATGTTGATCCAGTGCATCAGACCTATAACTGACACACACATCACAAGCTCAACCTCCCTCCCTCTCCCTCTCTCTCTCCCTCTCTCTGCCCCCCCCCCTCCCCCCCCCTATCTTCAGGTCCTGTATTTTGCAGATCATTTCCTGGAAACTTTCCTCAAAAGCTTTTCTAAAGATATGCTGTCAACGAGCTGTAAGTTACTGTGATAAGGAGATGGAGAAGGTGTTGACAGCTGCTGCTGATTAAGTTGAAGTTCTTAAGAACAAAACTAGTAAATGATTCATAACCAGACCATCACAGTTTCCTAGGAAAACCACTAAACCCTGCAGCTGTAAACTGATATTTGTCCTGTTTCCTCAGCCTTCATGTGAAACTACTCTAATCATTTCCTACAAATCCCAGTGAAAACACATCAGGTATTTCTTTTTAGATGATGTGGAGCCAAAGTGGTTTTTGTATTTTAGCCTTTTGCAGTTTACAATGGAATCAACAAGTTATCTGATCATTTTTTTACTTAAGTATTTAAAATTTGCATTTGTGACCGACCACAGTCACAAATGTAATTAAACTCAGAGTGATTATTCATAATTATGATTGTGATATTATCACATAACATAATAATTATTCCAGTAAACTCCAGACTTGGCACTGTATGGAAACCCAAAGAGTTCCATATTAAATCACTACATAAAACATTATTACATGAATAATAATATAAATCAATAAAATATGCAATGGAGCCATAGAATTGTGAAATAATCCAATAAATGTTAAACACTCGGCTCCTTAACACGAAATGTTATTCTGGTTTCTTTTCACAGTAAAAGCTTGTTTCAGGTCATTTTTATTTAACTGCAGCATTTTTTTGTTTGTTTGTTTGTTTTTTAATCCTTCCAGTGTCCATTTCTTTTTCTTTTTTACAATTTTTTAGCACTGGAACCACTGACTGGCTGTGGCCTCAGTGTAAATGATCCCACATTATTTTACTTAATGAAACAGTTTGCGTGTTTGTTCCTGGCCAGTCCCGTGTCAAAGGTTCCATGTGAGTAACACGGCCCTGATGTTTTCTTCTGAAAACTGGAAGCAGTGAGATACAGTGAAGTATCTGCAGTTCAAGTCTGGTTCCTCGGAGTCAAGTGACTGATTGTTAATTTTCATGTCAGAGCTGAGTCTGACTGCTCTGCTACAGTTAATGCGTTTTTTAATGAGGGAATTTAACTTTCTTATAGATTAAAAAATAAAAATCTACCTTTCAGATCTAATGAAGCATCCCCTGCTTCTGAGTTAAGATTCATGTCGTGCTAAAATTGTCACTTATAGTTAAAAATCAGAAGCAGAAACTTTCGGCATCAAACTGAAGTTGAATTATTCAGAAACTGGTAAAAACACCTGAGAGCTTCAGCTGGTTCGTGTTTAGACCATAAGATTAATTATTTAAAAAGGGTAAAAATGGTCACTGAATCAAAATAAATCATAACATGTACATTAGGAAAACAGTGACCTGTTCTGAAGGCTTCCGCCCCCTGTAGGTCAACAAGGGAACGACTGGAGATTAAATCTGAACCCAGGTCAGTTTGAACTGTTTTCTATTTTAAGTTTTAAATTAGTTATATATATATAGATGTGTGTGTGTGTGTGTGTGTGTGTGTAATAATAATAAATCATAATGATAAATCAAACAGTGAATATGTAGCTGGCTAAATGATCGCAATGAAAGGTCTACTTACACACTTGTTCCAGAGCTTTCGAGGGGGCCGCATGGTATTCATCAGCAGATGGCATTTGCCCAGTTGTCATGCCAACTGTAGGCTTTCAAATGCTCATTTTTAGGACTCCTGATACACCTTTGTTCTTGGGAACAGTCTTGACTCAAGGTCCACTTACCCACTTCTTCATCGGCTGATGAGGACTGTGGGGTCCGGTCCGAAGCTCCAGGACAAGCCTCTTAGTGGACCTTGAGTGGAGATTGTTTTGTCACGTTGTTTCTGTCAGGCTCAAATAAATACATACAAAAACAGTATATAAAATTATACTTTAATACTAAAGCAACAGAGACAAAAAATAAAGATTGAAATTTCAGGACACAAACTGAGCTTCAAAACACACGAAAACAATAAAGACAGATAAAGCCACAAAGAAACACACAAACAGAGACACTGACTGTGGATCAGTCTCATCTGTGTGTTTTACATTTTCGCTCCATGGAACCTGTTTGTTTTCAGATTTAACCCTTTAAGTAGATTAATTCAGCACCGGGTGAACCTGCTGGGATCAGATTAGTTTGGACCTATTGTTATTTGTTTGTCTGACTGATGATATTAATGATGACGTTAATACCTGCAGATCTGAGTCCTGGGTCATTGTGGTCGAGTCGCAATCACAGAAACTTTTTCTATCCGTCTAACACGGAACATTTGCCCTAACAATAATCAATAATCTGTCAGATTTACATTCAAACTGCAGACACGTGTGGACAGGTGTTTCACCTGCCAACGTGACTGAAACGGATCTCCGGTCTGCAGGTGCTGAACGTCATCAGTCTGTCAGATAATGATTGAGCCTCTGTCTGGAGTCAAACGTGAACTGAGGGCGAAGTGACTTTTACATGTAGTTACACTTAAGATGCTGTTGTCTCTGGAAGATCATACCGGGTGAAAACCTTGATGAAATCATTTGAGCTGTAGACATCTTCCCTAATCACAGGCTCTAAATGCCACAAACATAATTATGCAGTGAAACAGAGTCATCACATCATTATATGCATATGTTCAGATGGAAGGCAGCAAACGATCCGAGCTGCAGGAATCTGTGCTTTTAGTGATTTTTACCGCCGTAAACCTGCAGCTCCCCTGCTTTAACAGAGGTGAGAGTTAAACCGCAGATACGACGATCACTGTAGTCGGACTGAAAATGGCCTTGACGCACTGCTCGAGCACAACGTGAGCTGTTCCGCTGCCTGCGTGGATTAAAACAGAAAGGTTTCTGTTCTGTCAGACGCATCAGTCTGAACAGTTAACTCTCAGAGAGAAAGATGTTGAATTATTCCTTTAAACCTTAAAAAAAAACAGCCTCATCAGTACAAACCCTGATGAGTAAATTGACGGACCTGTAAAAATGGTGGATTGATCCTTGAATAGATAAATGAATGAAATGACGTGTCTCAGGATGTTTGGATCAGATGAGCAGATCTACTTTCTCTTCAGATTAACTATCAGCCATCAGAGGACCATTAAGAGTCATAAAGGTGATTAATGCTATTGTAGAAACACAAAGGTAGGATCAAGTGTTGTATACATCCTTTAATCTGACCTGTGGTCTGCAAAATAACAAACAGCGTGAGAGTCACTGCTGGATAAAAACAGTCTGAGCTTTGAGACCGAGGCCTGCTGGATTACAATTATCATCTGACTGCAGCTAAATGGGAATTATCTCCGATCAGGCCGCTGCCGCCGCAGATTAAAGTCTCTGCTGAAGCGCAGCAGTTATAGATATTAATGTGAATCTGAAGAAGAAGCAGATCATAGGTCAGAAAACAGCAGCAGCAGCACCGGTTCGACCGGAAACCAGCAACAACACACAGATCCATCCATCCACATCCAGGTTCAATCAGCAGCATGAGATGCTTTCTTTTTTAAGTCAGTGATCAGACTCAACATTAAGGGAACAATGTGACATTTTGAGAACTTCTATTCTTTGGACATGTGAGTTACCGGACAGTAACTTATACGGACGGATCCTTAAATCTGATTTTTTGAATATTCTTGAAGTTAAAATGTAAGATGTCTTTAGCTTGTTTCTCTCTCAATCGAAGTTTGACATTTGAAATGCTTTTTATCGTTCACATGAAGGGATAAGGCGCTTTGAGATGGAGGAACGAGCCAGGTTGATCAGCACGTTTCATCGCGTCATTCTTTTTAAGCCGTGGGGAGTTCTACTCGTTTTTCAAGGACACTATGTTCTTCCTCAGTGATTACCGTCTTAAAGACTCAGTGAAATAAAAATTAAAAAAACACATTTTCCAGGTTGTAAACATTGTGTCAAGTGTTCAGTTATCTCTCGTTTTAGTCAGCTTTGGTTCAGATAAAACCACACCTGACTTTGCTCATGGGTTGTAGTTGCTGGCAAGTCGTCCACAGCTGTTTACATTTTCATTTACATTTACAAAGGAGTTTGGTTGAGGTCCTAGGTATTCCGTTATAACAGGAGGTGATGGAGGTGTGTGTGGAGGCCCACAGCCCTCTACATCTCCTCTTTCTGTGTTCACTACGCCACACCGACTTAGATCGATCCAATCAAATCTGAAGGATTTGATTTAAATCCGTCTTAAACTTCACCTTTTCCACCAGTTTGACTCGGAAATACAGCACAATACTGAAGATGAAGACACACAGCTTCGCAGCGGTTGATGAAATCTGTCATGTAAACTGTAGCACCTGTGGGGATGTGTAAAGGCTACTGAAAACCATCCTACTGACACCTTCAGCTGTCTCGGTCTGTCACACGACCCTGTTAGATTAATGCCCATGGTTTGCAACTCACACGTTAACACATATGGCTGCAAAGTTCGGATGTGTCCGCATACTTTTGGGAATGTAGTGTAATTTCAACCCGGTCGTATCTCGGTCAGAGGTCAGAGGAGACGGTCTGCCTCTGCTGTGTCTGCTTCAGGTGAGCTTTGGTCTGCAGGTGAGCCTTCAGGAAGGTGAGCAGGCGGAAGTGTTTTCCGCAGTCGTGGCAGCTGTACGGCGTCTCTCCTGTGTGGATGCTGCGGTGTCTCATGAAGCTGGTGGCCAGGTTGAAGGTCTTGGGGCACAGAGAACACCTGTAGGGCTTCTCTCCGGTGTGGGTGTACCTGTGGTCCCTCAGCAGCTCCTTCAGGCGGTAGCTCTTCCCGCAGATGTCGCAGTGGAACGGTTTCTCTCCCGTGTGGCTCCTCTGGTGAACTTTAAACTGCGACGGGTTGGGGAACTTCTTGCCGCAGACGTCGCAGGTAATGATGGTGTCTCTGGCCGGCAGCTCGTCGGCGGGGAGCTCGTGAGAGTGTTTGCTGATGACGTGGTTCTTCAGGCAGCGGTAGCTCTTCCCACAGATGGAGCACAGCTGCCTGTCTCCGGAGTGGATCAACTGGTGGCTGCGCAGGTTGGTGGCCTGGGTGAAGCCCTTCCCGCAGGTGGAGCACTTGTACGGCCGAACCTCCTGGTGCACCAGCTTGTGGCGCGTCAGGTGGCAGGCATGGTAGAAGCTCTTCCCGCAGACGTCGCAGATGAACGTCTTGTCGAAGTGGGTCATCCTGTGAGTTTTCAGCACGCTGATGCAGGAGTAGCCCTTCCCGCAGATGTCGCAGTGGCAGGTTTTCTCTCCGGTGTGTCGGGCCTTCACGTGCAGGTTGCGGTGAGCTTTGTGGTTGAATCTTTTCGGGCAGTAGTCACAGGTGTACGGCAGCAGCCCGTGCTCTTTGATCTCGTGTTCACGGAGCTTCAGGATGCCGGTGAACAGAGTCCCGCACACCGAACACGCCGGGTGAGACTTGGTCCGGTGGTCGGAGAGTCGCTCCGTGTTTGGAAACAACATCCCACACTGTGGGCACTGTTGGTGAGTTTCTGACGTCTCTGCGGTTGCTGTGTTTGTGTCTTTCTTCCTCCGGCTGTGGCGCCGCATCCCGCTGCGGGCTGCAGAGACTCTGCCTTCTTCTGCTGCGGCGGCGCCGGGCGGAGGTGAGGACGGTCGAGCGTACTTGTGGTCGGGGAAATCGGCCTGAGGAGGAGGGGAGGAGGAGGAAGAGGAGTGTTTGCTCTGCAGAGTCGTCACTTCACCTGTTACCTCAGCAGAGCTGGTTTTATTTTCACCTGCAAAAAAGTACACAGGAGGTTCCTCAGGGTCAACTTAGTGTTTAGAGGGCAGCAGTACTGGGGATATAAACTTTTAATTGACAACTGGTCAACTGGATTACTGGTCATTAATATCAACGGTGGTTACTTACTACAAGGTTGCCAGTAAATGTAAAGATTTAAACTGCCCAGCAGATGGAGCTGTTTAAAGTTAGCTGCTGTGAGATGATCTGTATATCCAGGTAGCAACTCCTCCCTCTTCCCCTGTTCAGGCAGGATGAAGCGCCTCTCTGTATGCAGCTATTAATCCGTCTGTATCTACCAATCTAACACAGGTCACAACACAAAGAGTGCTGATTTTCTGCTTTAACCATGCGGTCCCATGACGGCCGCCCCACGTAACCCGCTGCACCGCTGGTTGTGCACATCCGGAGAAATGACCTCGTCCAGAGGATGCAACTGAAGAGCTCAGCTTGGTTCATGCACAAATCCATGCACCATCCCCTTGTGGCTGTGTGCGCACTAAATCCACAATTGGTAATATTCTCATACTCCCACCTGTCGTTTTCCTCTGCTTGCAGGAAAAATAGCCTGCAAGCTTCGTCAGAGGAACCTACCGTTGGCATCAGCACCACTCTGCAGCGAGACCAGCAGACACTTGGAGTCGACAGCAGCGCTCTACAAAACAGAAAAAACAGTCGGCAGTGTTCAGATCTGTTCCGAATCTTCACTCTGCTTTTCTGACGGTTGCCGTGGATTCACTCACTGACCCCGTAAACCAGGATGTAGGTCTGTTCTTTGGGGGCGTGCTCCCCTCCACCGTCCTCACCTGCAGCACACAGAATACATTGGAAACACTTATGACTGGGATGGGGTTAGCAGGGTTATTAACTGCTTGAAACCAGACAGAGATGTCAAACACCTCCACAGATGCGGTTATGTTAAATTCCGACAGCCTTTCCTACGCTGCTCAGGATGTTTCCTCTGTGCCCTCCAGGTGAAAACAAAAGCCAGAGTCAGGGTTTTTTAACACTTTTGTTGTTAATTTTTTCATTACTGATGCAGCAGAGTCAGTCAATGTTCAGTGTAAGACATTCCAGTAATGTGAGGACTCATGACCCGCTAATGTTTCCAGTAATCTTCCTCCACAACTGGACGAGGAATGAAGGCACCAACGTTTATCAGTAAAGAACAAGGTTCAAACTTTGTTATTTACAATAATGAGCTGTTTTTGCTTCCATTTCTCGAGCTGCTTCCTCATCCAGTTGTCTTCTATCCAGCACAGTGGGGTTAGATGTGAACGGCAGAAGATGTCTGACGTCTGTTAAAAACTAGACCAGACATTGTTGTAAGGTCTTTTAAATTATAACCTTTATTTCGGTGGGATGTCATTGACTATATTTTCAACATGAAAAGGTTCTACCGGATCTCCTGGAAAGGTTTGTTGGCAAAAGCGCCAATAAAGTAAAATCCTTTAGCTGCATCTGTTATTGCACAGGTTTTACAAATGAGATGCCGCAGCAGTGATGGTGATTCATTACTTCTGCCTTGAACCCAGATTATTCTGCTGCTTTACTGGCTAATGGCTCTTGCAGTAAATACCTCCACACTGTAGGACTGACTGACTGATGTTAAACCATAATGTCTCCGTCTCTGTTTCTACAAGTGTTAAACAGAGAAGACGAGGATTTGGAGTCGTTTAAATGTTCCCCTGAAGGAGCTGGTCTGAGTAATGAAAGTGATGGAACTAGTTATGAAACTAATTACTGTCACATATTTTACTTAATTTAACATTTAATGACTTTTCTATTCAGTAATTACTAATGTAATTACTTATGCGATAGTACGTTATGTATTATGAATGCGACATCTGATTTTTTTTTTCACCCAACTTGTCGAACACCGCTCGCGTTCCACTGTCACGTCCTGCTTCCCATAGACATACACTGGTTCTTACTGACAACGGTCCTGCTGACTGTGATATGCAGCTGCTGCTGGACCAGTACACAAATATGGTAAATCCCTGGTGCTCCACTGGTACTTAACACTCCCCACCAGCTTATGATGATTCTTAAGGACATACGTCACTGCTGTATACCACCTGAGAATGGTATGCCACCATTTAGCGGCAGGTTCTGTGTAGAACTGGAAGACAACCGCTCAGTGAAGGCGGCTGTCACCGATGCTGAATTCACACACTAAAATGGGAATAACAGAAACACCTCCTCTTGTTCTGAGTTGGGAGAGTTGACACATTCTTCCAGGTGTTAGCCGTGGTGCTAACCTTGTAGTCTCATCAGATAAACAGACTAAATTAGCTTCTTTTGTTGTGTAGCAGTTTGTTACCAAGTGAAACCAGATCCGAACAGTGCGTAGCTCCTATAAAATGAACTGAATGGGTTGTTTTAGTGTTAATATGGGATCCGTAGCTCTCCTCGCCAGGTCGGGAGATGTCGCTGTCAGCTCGGAGGCGGGCGTGAACAGATGTAGAGATGGTCTTCGTTTATTAATAGTCGTGAGCATACAGATGTGCACAGCATTATCATCTGCTAATTAACCTGAACACAGAAGAATGTCAAGAAAACAATACTTTTCTGTAGCTAAGGTAGCAGATCTAACCGTAGCTACATTTAGCCCTGTATGGAGGAGCACAGTGAGCCAAGCCCTGGACAATGTCTTACCTTTAGCAGTGACTACATACCAACAGGCATTATGTCAAGATGTCATTTATTGTCACCTATTTATTTAGCGTAGTTGTGGAAGTGGTTTATGTCAGCTGAACAGCAGTCACAGCTGCAGCACACGTAAGTAAGAGTCATCATAAGCTGGTGGGGAGGGGTATGTGCCTGTGGAACATGACTGACACAGGCACTCATCTGCTATATGCAGGTCAAACCATAGTCAAGATGACAGAACACTCAGGGTCAGCGTATGTCACTAGCTTTCCATCCCGTTTAACAAACATTTCCCTCCACTGCTGCTGTGTGAACAAGAGCTGATCAACAGCTGGTGGAGTTGATTCTCCAGTCGCTGCCGTTAAACCACCGCAGAAGAAGAAGGACGCGGCGAGACGAGGTCGTTAAAAGAGCTGCAGTCAAAGCTGAGACGATGGAAAACCATGTGGAGAAGATGATGGAAACCTGACGTTTCTGTTGGTTTCCTGTGTTGATGCGAGGAAGGTCCCAGCCTCCTCACGGCTCCTCACAGACCTGATGGTTTCCTCTCTTCACGCTTCATGTACGTCAGCGTTTATTCACTCAATCTGTTTCCACTGCACTTGGTCACATTTTGTTTTTGTCGATACACCAACTTTTCCACCTCAGTCGAGCATAAAGCACAATTCCTGGCATTTCCGCTCAGGTGTTTTTATTCACAAACTGAAAACGCAGATGAAAACAGATGGATGTAAACACACCTTCTGGCACACCACAAGCCACTCCTCCGTCTCAGAGCAGCTGTGAAGCTTCCAGCTCACCTTCAGTTGACTGTGTCTTCAGTAAACCTTCACCGCTCTCATCAGACTGAGGAGGATCACACAGGTCTCCTGGAGTCTCCTCCTGCTTCACAGCAGCCAGCTCCGCCATCTTCAGGATTTTCTCCACAGCTTCAACACACAAACTGTCCACCAGAGCACCAAGTTTCTCCTGAAAGAATACAAAGGTGATCAAACAGCCAAGAAATACAGCAAGACATCTTCCTGTAACACATACACAAAAACACAAGCAAAACATGCCCATACTGTACTTTAAAATACGATGTTTATGTGCAAAATATCAAATAAATTGTGCACTGAGTAAAGAAAAGAAATGCTACAAGCCCAGAGGTTTACAAAAGGTCGCTTTTTTTACTCATCTCCCAATCTTTCTCCAGCTTTCTAACCTTAATGTTTCATATAAGAACAGTCTGTGTGCAGCATCCATGTTTTAACAAAAAGCAAAAAAAAAAAACAAAAAAACATTGGTTTTTATCTCAGTGCAAAAGTAAGTGGGAAAAGTATTCGCTCAACAAAATGAAACTCTGTCTTCTACTCCTCAGACAGCACTGGACATATAAAATATCTTAGTTTCTTAACAACTTGATTCTCATATTTCATTCTTCTAAATGTACAGGGGTTCCGTTTAATCCAGATGATTTTAGTTCACTGGTCTTTACTATTAGGTAACACAGCTTCTCTTACACTTGTAAAATAAAGTGCAGGTCTTGTAAACCACGATTCAGTCGTTTGCTTCTAAAAAAAACCACCTGTCTTGTTAACCTGCTTTCTTCCACATCAAGCAGCCGATTCCATAACGGATCTCCACGTATTTTCCATCGAACTTCACGTGGTTCCCAGATCAACCGCTACAGCCACAAGTCTGTTTCTGCACACCCAAAAAATACTTACAATCATTAAGAGCTTGGCTCAGCCCTGATTCAAACATAGGAATATGTCTAAGGCATGGCCAGGTAAACCTCCTGAGGGGCCCCAGGGGCCAAAACTGCCTAGTTGGGCCCCTTTTGACCCCCCACTCGACATGTCAGTCTGATTATTTCCTCAGGTGCCCAAAAACCAACCAGGACTCTAGAGCTGAAATAATTGGTTGATTTATCGATTACTCGATTGACAGACAATTTATGTCATCGATTTTAATAATTTATTAATAATTCAAGTCGTTTTTCAAAAGGTAAAATGCCAAAAATTCACTGGCTCCAACTACTCAGATGTGCACATTTGCTGGTTTCTCGACATTTTGGGGTTTTTAACAGAAAAATACAAGACATTTGAATATGCTCACTTGGGCTTCAGGGAATATGAGCTACTTTCTCTATTTTCTAACCCTTTTCCCACTGAATTATCAATAAATTATTACAGAAACTAACTGAGCTGGATTGATAAGACAATAATTGTCAGCTGCAGTCTCACAGTTCTCCAGTAGTGGAATAATACAACCTTACAGAGGTTTTCTGTCTGTTCATCACACACAGAAAAAAAATTAAAGCAATTTAATAAAACACAACTAAAAAAGTTCAGGTCGTGAAACTAGATTCAAGAGTCCTTCTTCAAGATCAGGACCACAAGACCAAGGAGTGAGGACCTGACAGAGTTCATATTCTACTTCAGTGGAACAAATTTCTAACAGATTCATTAATGGACAGGTGCAGGTTTAAACTGCTGCTTCTGTAGAAGTCCATTAACTGTCTGACTGGATATTCTGGAGAACTAGATAACCCCCCAGTATGGAGCAACATAGGACAAATCAAAACAAGAGCTGAAACAATATATCGATTAATCGATCGACAGATATATAATCAGCAACTATTATGACAACTGATTGATAATTTCAGTCATTTTTCAAGCAAAAATAATTTTAAAAAAGCCAAAATTTTTCAAATGAGAGACTCTACTGCTTTATTTCATTGTAATCTGAACATCTTTGGGTTTTCGGCTGTTGGTTCAGTGGTTGAATAAGTCTTCAGATCCTTTACTTAAGTAAAAAGACAAACACCACACTGAACATACTACGTTACAAGTAAAAGTCCTGCCTCAAAATGCTACTTGAGCAAATGTACAGATGTATTATTAGGAGAATATACTTAAAGTATTAAAATTAAAATTACTCAGTGCAGAAACGTGCCCCCTGTGAGTAAAATATTAGTATATATCATTAGATTATAATCGATGCTGTAATGTGTCATAAGCATTTTAATGGGTTTGCAGGCCGAACTGGAGCTAATTTTTCATCTTTTTTATATAGAGCTGCAACTAGTGACTATTTTCACTATGGATTGATCAGCTGATTATTTTCTTAATCAATCAATTGATTGATTGATTGATTGTTTGGTTCGTAAAAATTCAGAAAATAGTGAGAAATGCTGTCACAGTCACTCAGAGCCCAAAGGTTAAAGCAATGCCGAACAGTAGCATGGTAGTTATTGTCATTTTCTACGCAGTGTTGGATTCGCCAGACAATGTTTAATACTCGTTATTAACCCTTAACGTCTAAGTTGTTTGTTATGATGTCGTATTACGTTTTACAGCGTGCATAACTTAGCTAAAAAGCTGAAGATTTTAGAAAAAAAACCGCTGTGTGGTTACCTGAGAACTTTGAGTGTGCAGTCACTGAAAATGCTTAAATTAGGAGATTTATAAATGGAGTTTGATATGTGATTATATGGGAACTTCGAGTGTCCGGTCACTGAAAACGCTTAAATAACAAGATTTTTAAATGGAGTTCTGCGTGTGATTACGTGAGAGGTCTGAGTGGGCAGTCAAGCTGTTGTTTACCGTTACAACAGCTGACGGTAAATATCTAAACCCAGACTCTCTCACTAAAACACCTCCTGTCAAACACCATGAGCGTCTGGAACCGAAAGGGTTAACTTGAGTTAGCTGTTAGCTACAGTTAGCCGCGGTAGCTTACCTCAGTTTCGGGATTTCTTTTATTTAAAGAAACTTTCCCCGTCGTGGTAAAAATCTCCGCCACCACCGCCTTGGCCAGGTTATTCACGATGAACGCCACTTCATTTTTAAAAGTGATTAAATCGACCATATTGAAGAATTCCTGCACTAAGATGCAGGTTAGCTTAACAAACAAACGGCTAAAAGAACTAATGCGGGTGAAGGAAGTGACGTAGCTGTCTCATCCAACGGTTAACGCAATAAAGTAAAAGCGCTGCTGCTCAAGTGAAAACAGGTAAATACTGTATCAGGGTTTTACAACGGTTCTTTTGAAAGCTTCAGACGTATAATTGTTTTATCATTAAATCTTTTAGTGATTTGACTTTATCTGGCACCGTCCTTGTGCTAGTATAGATTGGACAAAAGGGTAAAACTACAAACAAACAAAATACATGCAAACATTGCTTAGTAAAACTGACTTTTCTATCCTTAAAATGTTAAAAGATAACAACTGACTTTATGCGTCCTAATTAAAATTAATTTTTTTGAGTAGTCATTTTAAAATAGTTGTTAAACCTCAGATATTCATTTTGCCCTATCAGACCTTTCACTGTCATGGCCTGAATAATGTCCTCGGGGGCCCCAGGGCAAAAATTAGTTGTTGGGCCCCTAGTGATCCCCATCCCTGAAACTAACCAGTACCCTAGAGCCGAAATGATTCGTTGATTTATTGACTAGTAGAGTGACAGAATATTAATTGGCAACAGTATTGACAACTGATTCATCGTTTTAGTCATTCTTAAAGGGAAAATGCCAAAAATTCACTGGTCCCAGCTTCTCAAATGTGAATATTTGCTGGTTTTTCTCGGTTTTTCATGACAATAAACTCAGTATTTTGGGGCTTTTAACAGTTGCTCAGACAAAGACATTCGAATAGAAAAACAACTTTGCAACAAATGAGCAACAAATAGTTACTAAAACAGGTCAGGTCTTAAAACCAGATTCTGAAACAGAGTCCCTCTACAAGACCAGAACCACAGGGCTGAGGATGGAGGACCTGACAGAGTTCTTATTCTACTTCAGTGGAACAAATTTCTAACAAATTTTCAATTAATCAAATTATGTAGACAGAAATCATGTGGAGTAAACCCGGGGCTTTTGGGGCCCCTGGGGGCCCAAAGGGGCAGTTCCCCGGTTGGTGATCCAGCCTTGCTTACCGTAAATTAACAATCAGTGGATTTCTACTGTAATTAGGATCAAAACATGATAATGGAAAGTGAAACCTTGATGATAAATGTTATATTTTAATCTGTTTACTGTATGTTTTTGGCTGCCAAAATTAAAATAAAACTATTTGATCAAATGAAAAACTTTAAAAAAAAAAAAAAAACTTTTAAAGTTCAGCCATTTATGAAATTAACCATTATTAACCAAATTTGATAAAATCTGGACATAACTGGAATTTAAAGTCCAGTTAGAAGCTTAGGTTAGACATATTTCCCAATCTGAAGATTCAAAATTCATTAAATGTTATTACATTATTATGACACAATGTTAACTGGGAAATTAGTTGTCAGTTTTGTTTTCTTTTTATTTTTCAGTTTTGCAGTAGTCATGCATTTTCAAACAAGAAAATAAAAATGGAGAAATTGGATTTAAAAAATGTATTTTAATTTTTTTATTGATTTGACATAATTATTATTATTTTTGAATACTGGCAGCCACAGGTTTCCACATGCGCATTACGTTTTCTAACTCCAGTCTTAAACCATTTTATGTGTAAATTTCTTTTTCCCCCTGAAAGATCCTGAAAATCAGCTCTCTGGGTATGTTGAACTGTGACATGTACAATAAAGTGTAACTAGCCGGGTTAGTGCTTGTTCATTCTGATCAATTAAACCTAAATGAAAACATTCTGCAGCGTTCGTGTTTTGTTGATGATGATAAATGAAACAAATAAAGGTCCCAGTGTTTCCAAAAATACTTTGTTTTTTATTCACCACCCTGCTGAATCTGTACATACATATGATAATAATAAAGAAACTTTTTAAAAATATTACATTTAAATTACATTCATTCACAGAGCTTCAGTCAGGCCGATCAGCGCTTAACAGACAGTCAAACTATAAAACACCAACAGGAATAAAACATTAAATAGTCTCTTATTTTTCAAAAAAAACACATATATAAGACATATTGTACTCTGAGTACAATACAATGATAAACACGCAGACGGAGACATCTTCATTTACATCCTCCTCGGACAGGTCCCGTCTTTTAGAAAGGACCCGACGCTCAGTCCGACTCCCGGAGGACCATCTGACTCTTGTGGTGTCGGCTCTCGTTACGTTAGCTTGACGTTAGCATTTCTGGGAGCACAGAGAGGTCGCTAACGGAGGTTGACGCGTTTACTGTTTTAGTTCACTAGTTTAGTGCAATCAGTTGTTTAAAAGCCGCGGACGAGTCACTCACAAAGTAAGTACGCACGTTTTTGTCCGTTAACTTCACTGGTTTCAAAATGTCCTCAAGGCTGTTAGCTTGCTAACGCACTGATATCTGTAGTTTCATTACCAGCTAACAAATCAGCATATCGGTCAATAACATACCAGCGCGTTAATGTCAGATTTTACATCAGCACTAAACATGTTATTATGCTAGAATATTGTCCACATTGTTAATCATTCAAAAGAAGATGGAGGAGCTCCACGCGTGTGCGTTTGGCGGCACTTCCGTACGTTTTAGCGCCAAGTGGGATATATTTCGGAAAAATTCGACCTTCTCAGTCGTAAGTGCGACTTGGATGCCGACGGTATTTACAGGTGGGAAACTGGTAGTGACGGTAACTCCATCAGGATGTGAACGCGTCATAACGGTTAGTGTGCAAATGAGCGACCGAGAGCGAAAACTTTGCATAGTAACAAACGATGTAACAGCTGTTCCTCGATTGGCTGTGCCCCCTGAGAGAGGAGCCAATCCCTGTGCTCCCAGAACAAAAACGTCAGTCCTGTGCGACGCCTCCGGCCTTCAGCTGTGCTCGCCCGACTCGCCGGCGCCCTGCCGCCGAGGCGAGGAGGCGCACCTCCCGCCCTCCTCCTGCTGCTGCTGCTGATGCTGCTGTTTGGAGGAGCTGGACAGGTCGATGGCCACCTCCTCCTCCGCCTCCTCCTCCTCCTCCTCCTCCTCCAGCAGCTCCTCCTCCTCCCCCGCCTCGTGCTCCACCTGCCGGGCCTCGCCGCCGCCGCCCCGTCGCTCCGAGGCGTCGCAGAAGGAGTCGGAGCGAGTCGGGTCCGCCTCCAGGGGGCTGGAGCATTTTTTGGCCATTTCTAAAGACTTTTTGTGCATTCCTGTGAGGACGGACACAGAGACGGAGATTCAGTCTTATTGTCACACAGTTTACACTCATCGTATAAAAAGACCCAACGTGACATTGAACACATCATTTGTTTCGGGCATCCTGTCGCTCACCCCTGCAGACACAGTTCGGGGCCCCTAAGACCACACGGCTCCCTCAGTAACGATATCTGTTCGCGGCGGGAACACGTACACGTCTGCTTTTCTCTACGTGTGAATGGAGGACGCTCTGACAGACTGTTGCCGAGGACCCAGGGGAGGTTTTTGGACGAAGATCCGCGGCCCTTCCTCCGTCTGTGCGGCCTTGTGGTCTCACACGTTTATCATTTACACTCAGTGTATAAAGATGCGATACAGTAAAGTCTCAGTATCCTTCGATGTGACTGAAACAAACGTTACTGCATTTGCACGTACTCACACAGAAATGCCCTTTTTACATTAAAGTCTGCGAAGCCCCGAACTGTGCTTGATATCATTTGACTTAACGTCTAAAAGTAACAGGACTAAATGCTGTGGAGTGAATGCTGTTAGATCAAAACCTTTTCCGAGGACCGTCGGTCTCGTCTACTCTGTGATCTATCACTTGATCCCGGTAACCGATGCCTCAGATTTACACAGCCTGAAGTGGATTTTGTCGATAACGCGACGGGGACATTTCCATGTAACTGATGGCGGGGCTCGATGTGGGACCCGCCCCCGTGTTAAACCGGGCGCGGGCCGGACACGGACCTTACTGGTCTCACGCTGGGTTCGACCCGAGTTTTTGGAGCATTGACTCAGTTGCTCGGTGCCTTTTTCTTGACATATTTGTCAGCGAAGCCTCTGACATTGGCCCGAATCCCTTCACTTTCACGGAACACCCAGAAACGGACCCAATAGCTGTGGCACGGTTTTGTTGTTGGATGAAAGTGTGAACTCCCGCTGTTGCATCGGTATCCTTCGACGGTGTGTGTTCGGTGTGTATGGGGCCTGTGTATTGATGCGTGGTGTGGTGCGTGTGCGTGGCACTGACGTGCATGCGGCTCACCGAGCAGCCAGGGGGCGCAGGATCCCATCATGCCGTTCTTGGCGGAGTTGAGGATGGACTCGGGCAGCGGGATGGAGTGTCGCACCATGGCCCCGTAGAGACCGTACTCCGCCATGACGCTGCTGCGACCCCAACACTTCTCGCGCTTGCGCCACTTGGCCCGTCGGTTCTGAAACCACACCTGGGAAGGATAGAAGAACGGTACACGGTTTAAAGCCAGGCCTGGAAAAAAAGGGCAAGGAACAAAACAACAACCCCGAAACCAGAAAGACACCTGGAAACATCAAAGAGGCGTGAGAAGTTTAGTGAGGGAGACGACCGGAGAGATGTTTGCAGAGTCTGAGGTTGACGTTTTGGGCCAAATGCAGGGTCGTGAAACCGACGGTCCGCTTTCACTCTGTGACTCAGGCGTTGACAGAAACGTTTCCCCAGATTTTAAATCTCACTGACATTTGATGGAGGCCGTGCATCCTGAGCTTCCCACCCAGATTGTTTCTACTTGTGAACATGATCAGATTGTTTCGTTCGAATCTTTTACAAACTGTAGAAAAAGCAAAACTACTCAGTCATTCACAGGATCGAGCAACAGCAAGAGGAGGGTCGGAAAAATGAAGGTGAACTGCGGCAAAATCGTCATTTTCTTGAACAGAAAAGTTCGTTTTTCACCTCTCGATTAGAAGTTTGACAAAAATAAATGACTCAAGGTCCTGAGCAAACTCTGTTTGATGATGAAGACCGAGAGCTGCGGAGAAAGCTCCGGGGAGAAGAAACTATTAAATGGACCTCGAGTAAAGATTTTTTAGAATAATAATTGTAATGTATAATTTTCATTTTTCCTCTTTCCCGTCCAATAATCTTCGTAAGACCCCTCAGATTTCTCCCGTGACCCGCTGGAGGGTCCCCGACCCACATGCTGGGAACCACTTATCCCAAAACATAAAACCATGTAGTAGAATGGTTTTGTGAGCGTCGTTTTTCGGAGACGGGGATCTGTTTTTCCTCAGTCTTCCCCTAAACGGCCCAGAAACAGTTCATCTTGCTTTGCGCGTTTTTCCCGGTTGACTTTAGGAGGAATTGGCCGATGTGAGAACAGGATCGGGCCCTTTGGGCTTTTTGTCTCAGTTTTCCTCCTGAGCGTTTTGTGTCATTTAAAATCTGCCCCATAAACTCTGGACTCCTTCACGAAGACTTTACCCGGAGGGCGGAGGAGTCTGGTTGGTCCCTGCTGAGAAATGTGCCAGCTCACCTGTATTCTGTCCTCGGGCAGCTCCGTCTTCATGGCGAGCATCTCGCGGGCGTAGACGTCGGGGTAGTGGGCCTCGTGAAACGCCTTCTCCAGCTCCTCCAGCTGGTGGGAGGTGAACACCGTCCTGCGGCCCAGAAAACACCATCAGACACCGGCACATTTCCCGCCTGTGTTCAGCGGCTTCGTGACCCTGCAGGACGCGTCTGTGTTTCCTCGGCAACATGATATTTTTATAGTCTGCTCTCTGTCTCCTTTATCTTTATCTTTTTAAAAAAATTTTGATTCTTTTTTACGTCTTTTTTTCTGTTGCGTTTTTATTCCGATCGTTTTTTTTTGACATCAAGAAAACAAATAATGAAAAAAACAATATTTGTTTAGTTTTTTTAAATAATTTAAAAAAAACTATTATCAATCATAATTAATGTCATCGCATCACTTTAAGTGTCGCATTAGCTGCTTGTCGAAATGACGACATGGGATTTATAAGATGAAACCATCAACCTGAATTGAGTTTTTATTTTTTTAATTTAATTTTTTTGCGGTTGAAACAAAGAAATCTGAATAAAACGCGTCTCTGTTCCGGTGTTTAGCTTCCTCCTTATTCGCAGACTGACCAGGATAAAATGATCAGATGTACAAACATCGTTTCATTGGAAACTCGATGTGTTCGCTCCGCTGTTTAGATCCTGGCGGGTCAGGTTCAGCTCCGCTTCTGCGGCAGCTGCGACAGATGTTTGACAGACTGAGGGTTCCCGCTCTCACCTGTGTCTCCTCTTCTTTCTCTTCTGAGAGTTTCCAGAGGTTTTGGAGTCGTTTCGGTCGGAGAGACACTCTTCATCTGCAGGAGGAGGAGAAGAAAACACGGTCACTTTCACCCTGACTGTGTCTCCGATGGACACTCGACTAATCACCCAGTTCACCTCATTCATCTACAGGAGGAAGAAGAAAAACGACGCTAATTTACCGTTGTCTAAAAACCTATTCTGACTCAAACAACAGTCATCAGAACGTCTGGGACCTGCTGGATGACCGCTGATCATCAAATGATAATAATATTCATAGTAATGATGATAATGAGGCCAAATTACAACTGAATTCAGTCAAATTCATCTAAAAACAATTGATTCAACGGCTTTTTAACAAGGATCAGCTTTTTTCGTTTGCTTGTTTTTAATGCAGCAGCAACATTTTCCAGAACCTCAAAACTGGACCTTTCCTGACAGCGAAACCCGAGCGGAGCCGAACTGAGCCGAGCCGAAAGAACATTTTTTATCAGAGCCACAGATGAAAACTCAAACAAAACGCAGCATTTAGAAAACAAGAGAAATAAGGAACGAGGAGATGAAACGTGTGTAAAAGGCCAAACCTACAAAAAGCTGCAGCTCAACATCCTGTTTTCAAAAAGGCGAAACAGCTTAAAAACCCGAGTGGAGCCGAACCGAGACGAAGGGAAAGACCCATTTTAAATCAGAGGGAAAAAGAGGAAAACGAAAAGTTTTTTACTTTAAATTTAACAAGCTGTTTGTTTTGTTTTTTTACAAAGAAGGAAACGTTTTAGAAACCCGAGCCCAGTCGAGCTCAGACGAACCAGACTGTCCTTTAAAAAAACCCGATCTAGAGAAAAAGACAAAACTTGATAAAAGAAAAAAAAAAGGTTTTGTTCAGACTGAAAAAAACAACCAACCGAACTAAACTGCGGTGACAATAATCCGGTTTCAGCAGCACATCAGGCCACTGTAAAACACAGAAAAAGGGTCGTGCCGAGCCGTACCGGAGTAGGCGTCCCTCTGGGCCTCCAGGTTCTGCAGGTAGTGGCTGTCGGCCCGGGCCTGCAGCAGCGGCAGGTGTCCGGGCAGGAAGCAGGGCGCTCCGGCGGGCTGCTGGGCCGCCAGGCTGCACAGGAAGCCCAGGCCGAGCGGCAGCGACCCTCCCGGAAAGGAAAACCCGCCGAGGCCGCCTCCGGCTCCCTGCGGCTCCGTCCCGGGCCCGGAGCCCGCCGCCGACAGGCCCGAACCCGGGAGACCTCCGGGCTGCTGCCGCGCTTGCAGGTCCGACTCTAGGCCCAGCAGGTCAGTGATGGCAAAGCCTTTAGACCGGAACCCGGAGCCGTGCAGCCGGGACTTATCGATCCCAAATCCCGGAGATAAGATCTTCACTTTGGGCTTCTCTTCGCCGACCTCCTCCCGGCCCGTCATGATGCTCATCGGGGAGTAAACTCTGGTCCTTCTGGAGGGAGGAAGACGACGATGAGGATGACGATGATGAGGATGATGATGATGGACAGACCGGGGCAGTTCGGGTGGCGGGCTCCATTTATCCGGCCCCAGTCTCCAGGGATCACAGCAACATCCAATCAGAAGTGAGAGCTCCGGCGGGGGGCGTGTCCCTCGTTCCTCCTCTCAATCCCAGAGGATTAATTGCCACCAATTTTCCTTCAATCCGATCAGGATTTTCTCTGCGCACAGAGGAGGAGGAGGAGGAGGAGGAAGAGGGAGAGGAGAGTTTTTAATTTATGTTGTTTATCTTTGATCAGAGTCAGAGAGGTGGACACCAGCACCATGAGCCGGTACATGAGCCTCCTATACACTAACCAATGAACAGGCTGCAGGATGTCCCCCCAGGACCTGATGACCCAGGATCAGTTTCCCCGCCACAGGTCTGGTCCGATACCCAGCGCCTCAGGACCTGAGCAGTTTGTTCCCCTTCGTCCAGACTGATTTCACTTCTCTTAAAAACCGGAGGAAAGAGAGTTGATGAAATAAAAGGGAAAGGTGTTGATTCTCAAAGGCAAAAAAAATCGACTGAGATGTGGCAAAAAAAAAAAAAAAAAGGGAGAAAAGAAACGAGAATCACTTAAAAAAGTCAGTGAGTCTGGTCCATCAGGTGTTTTTTTATTCGTTCGTCCAGTTCTTCGGTGAATGGGGCCTGTACGGGAATTATGAAATCCTCATTATTCCTCATATGAATGAAAAATGTGATATGAAAGAAATACAATCAAAAACAGACCGTGTAAAGATTAAAGCTAGAGACTGATTCAGGTAAGAAATTAAACAAATGAAAACCACCGTGGTTTGCTGATTGATTACTGATGGGAATCGATACCGGACCTAATACGGTACATAATGAAAACAATTAGGCAACATTTACAAAGGGGCAGGGAATCATCAGACTCGTTGCATCTTGACACAGTCGGAGAAACGTTTGTTGTAGTTTATTACTTTTACAGTTTTGATCCTTATAAAGATTTTTTCTTCCCCTTTCCGGCTCTGAGGAAAAACGAGCTGCCGATTTTCGTCCTTCCAGTTTGAATTCGGGAACAAAAACAGTTAAAGCCTGTTTGCTTCAGTCCGACACAAACAGACACAAATAAAGAGCCATAATAAAAACATTTCAACAGTTTTATCAAAGCTGTAATCTTTAATCTCCATTTCATTTGACTCGGACTCTCGGTGAAACACTGACGCAAAAAAAGAAAAAGAAAAACAGAGAGAGGGAGATTAGAGGGGAGTTTAAAAACGGCCCTAAATTTGCTTTAATTATCTCTGATAAGCAGATTCCTCTAATTGCTTTTTAAAACCGGTTGACCATTTTTACCTTCGAACACACACACGCACACACACACACACACACACGCTGGCCGCGGCCTGCCTGCAGTCAATCTCCGGGGATTAAACGCCAACTTGGCCCTAATTTCCAAACGGACTTTCATCACGAGGAGCTTGATTCTCCGTAACTGCTGATTTTCACTGACTGTCTGTGAATGTGTCGGAGGACGAAATCCCACCAAACCGCTTCTGCTCGTTTGAAATGTCCCTCAACTGCTCCTGTACCACAGAGGAGCCGAGCGCGTTTCAGCCGCGCGTCGGTAGCTTTCACTTGTTTTGTCATATTTACCTGCTGCAAACTAATATCACACATGTAAATGTAAATGTTTATATATATATATATATATATATAAAACCACTAGAAACTGAGTTGAGGTGAAGCTTCTCTTTTTTTAAACTCTTCACGTGGAGCAAAAAACTGATTCTGTCTTTTTCTCTCAGGTGATTGTTATTATTGATTGTTATTATTGATTTTCATTATTGACTGTTATTATTGATTTTTTTTTCTAGCTATTAAACGCTTTGAGATGATGATGTGACTTAATTGACCATCGGGGGAAATTCATCAGTTAAAGAATAAATCGGTAAAATAAATAAATATAAAACGAGGAAGAGAAGAAATTAGAGAGACGCCATTAAAGTTGCGTTGTTGTGTGTTTATACAGCCTCATATTGATCAAGTCGACAAACAGGTGTGACACACCTGCTCTGAACAGGTGCTACTTCACCCAGATTCTGTAACTAGACCTGTGATGATTGTCATTGACAGACGACGACAGTGTTGTACCGAGGACCCTCGCTGACGTCGCGATCGATCCCGTCGTCGCAAACCGGGTTCGAATCGGTCTTTGCTCGAACTGGTCCTGTGCAAAATAAAGGGGGACGTGGCATCGGCACAGAAACCAAACCAAGACATGAAAAAGTAAAAATTCGATCATAACTGACGCAAAATGAAGAGGAGGAGAGAAGCAGATCCGGCTGCTGAAGGTCTCAGCGAATCAGTGAGCAGAAAGACGTTACACCGTGTGTGTGTGTGTGTGAACATCTGCAGTTGATTAATGAGGAGACACCGAGGAAAACCCTTCACAGAGAGCTGAAACATCTGGAGTCGACCCTCCGTCTGTCCACACGTGTCCAGGAAAATCCTGTAAACACACACACGAGACCGACGTCCATCTTCTCCCCTCACTGTCCCAAAATGTTGAACTGTTCCTTTAAGCTGAGTTTTACATCAGAGCTCGTTCAACAATCTGTTCAGCGCCAGAGTTCAGTTTGGTTTCTCTTGCGCCACCAGCAGGACAGAAGGGCTACTTCCTGCACATGAAATATAAACCTCCACAGCTTAGCTTGAAAAGGATTAAGTTCTGATTCTGGATTTCTCTTTTCAGAAATGAGCTTGAACCATCAGGTTCCCGCGCACACCAGATTTTAGCTGAACGTCTTCTTGACACCAGATAAGACACGAGTTGGACAGGATCCATGTCTTGCTTCTGAAGTCATCGTCTGGTTGGGACAAGTCGTCTTCTGGAGCTCACACCAGATATTGGATCCGTCGTTCCGTAAAGCAAAGGGCTCCTGTGGAAACGAGACGACGTGTCTGCGTAAAATCTGGTCTTGGGTGAACAACATTTTTAAAAAGTCTGATTCTGCAGGATTGTTCAGTGGCTCTTTGAAAGTCTGATCTATCGTCTTTCTCTATAACAAACCACCAGTTGAGCATTGATCATATTGCAGATTTCTTTTAGTATTTTTACGTCTGCTACTCTGCTTATGCAGAGAAAAATGCCGACAGAAGAGATGAGCCACTAAAACACACACACACACACACACACACACACACACACACACACACACACACACACACACACACACACACACACACACACAACACACGCACACACACTCATTCTTCTTCTGCAGCTTTGTCTGCAGTCGTGATAAAACGATGACGCAGCTTCAGAGTTTTTGCAGATTATAAAGGTTTTCACAAAATCAGAACATCAGTTTGACTCGTGTAAGCTGAAAAGAAGGCGCTGAGGTTGGATTAAACCGTGTGTGTGTGTGTGTGTGTGTGTGTTCACCATATAAACTTATGTTCAATTTTAAAACAATGTGGATTACCATTATATGAAGAAGGAGATTGATTGATTATGTGGGTTTGAATAATCTTCAGATTAAGGTCTTTTATTCTTTTGTTTGCTCTGAGCTTTTGATCCCGGCCCAGAGTTTATCTTCATCCTTCATGTCTCCATCGTTTTATTTCGGCCTTTTGTAATTAATTTGCCTGCCGTGTGTGCGCGGAACAGGGAGCGTTGCGTGTTGAAGGACCGGAGCGGTCGCCGATCAGAGATCAGGCCCAAAGCTCGCCCGCCGAGCCTCATCTCCAGCCCGACGCGCGTCGGGTGCCGCTGGAGGTCCCGGGATTCATCTCCAGGTCTAACAAATGGGGGGGTCGCCGGGGTCGTTCCGGTCCCGAGGGGGTGCGACAGTTTCAAAGACAGACAGACAGACAGACAGGTAGATAGAGAGACAGACAGATAGAGAGACAGATAGACAGACAGACAGACAGATAGATAGAGAGACAGACAGATAGATGGACAGATAGACAGGTAGATAGAGAGACAGATAGACAGATAGATGGACAGACAGACAGGTAGATAGAGAGACAGATAGACAGATAGATGGACAGACAGACAGATAGAGGGACAGATGGATAGACAGACAGACAGACAGACAGATAGAGAGACAGATAGACAGATAGAGAGACAGATAGATGGACAGATAGACAGATAGAGAGACATATAGATAGATAGATGGACAGATAGACAGATAGAGATGGACAGACAGATAGAGAGACATATAGATGGACAGATAGATGGAGGGACAGATAGATGACAGATAGATGGACAGATAGACAGATAGAGAGACATATAGATAGATAGATGGACAGATAGACAGATAGAGATGGACAGACAGATAGAGGGACAGATGGATAGACAGATAGATATAGAGACAGATAGATAGAGAGACAGGCAGATAGATTTGATTTTTAAAAAACATTTATTAAACCCACATCATCACCCAATGACCAGAAAGAAAAATATCAAAAAGAAGAGAAGCAAAAAACAAACTGTCGCCAAAAACACATTTTCTCTCAGAAATTAACAATCAGCTCTCCCTCCCCCCGACAGAACATAAGACCCCTCCCACAGCCCAAATGTGCCTGAAGTCCTGCAATAAGAGACAGATAGAGAGATAGAGAGACAGACAGACAGACAGACAGATGGACAGATAGATAGATGGACAGACAGACAGACAAATAGATAAATAGATAGATGATAGATAGATAGATGGAGAGATGGACAGACAGACAGATAGACAGACAGATAGATAGCGCATCCACCCCCTGTACACCGCGTCAGTGTCGGTCCTCCAGTCCAGTCTCCGGTTCTCATAGTCCCCCCACAGCTCCAACCTCCTCACCATCATGATAATGGCTTTGGTCGTGGTTCTCCTCCTCCACCACCTCCAGCAGCTCCCTGTGCTCAGACTCCCCCCGCCTCCGCAGAGTGATCAGAACCCCTGTCCCCTGCGGCGCTCCTGGGTTTCTGACCCCCACATCAGACAGGAGCTCCGGGGCCCAACGAACCGGGGCCTTTCATTGTCTCCCCCGCAACCACCGAGCACTGTAGAGCTGACAGACTGTAATTTTACTGTGGAGTCCAGTTGGCTTCTGTTACTGACCTCTGTCATCTTGCTAGTTAACATGATGGTTGTTAGCTCCCAATGTTTGTTAGCTCGTTAGCTAATAAACTACAGCAGCTGGAATTTATGTTGGACTTTCTAAATTACAGACGATACTTCGACAGTTAATTCTCTCCTCTGTACAGTGGTGACAGTAGTTCGAAGGTAATGCTGTTTTCATTTGGATAGAAAGTGCTAATTCAATAGTCTGGATCGATGCAGAAACATCTGGATGAGGCGGTAAACAATGAAACTTGATGATTTGATAGTGGAATAAGAGAGCTTCCCTCCCTTTCTTCCCTGGACACGTTTAACTGAATTTTCCCTCCCTCCGTGGCCGCTGACTGAAACCAGTCCCGTGTTTAATAAAACCCTGATGGGCTCATTGATTATTTTGGCGTGGATGGGTCGGCCAGCGCGCATTCAGAGGCTCCTCAGTGAAAGGACGAGGCGGGTCTCCCCCGAGAGCTGGTTCGAGCCTGTAAACACTCATCAGGGAATAGGAGACGCTTCGCATTGAGACCAACAGCTTCCCCGGCAGCAGGCGCTCGGCTCGCTGATGAACGCATTACAGGCGCCTTGACATCAGTCGACCGTTCACACCGAGTCAGTCACACAGGCCTGTTTGAGTGTCCCCTCTCACTCCAACACCTCTTACCTCGGACTGTTTCATCGGTAGCAGTGAGGGCCGTGTAGGAAGAGCTGGGTCTTCATCAGTGCGTAGAAAGCTCTGAAATGTGGAGTCTCTCTGCTGCTGATCTGAACTGTAAAGCTGATTCCCATCTTTTTTTAAAAACCCTTATTAATGTTAGAGCTAAGTTCTATTTTCCAGTTCTAAAATATCCCTTTTGTTTTATTCTGTATTTCATTCTTTTCATTTTATTCATCGTGGTGTATTGTAGTCTGTTCTATTTTTAGACTTTTAATTATCTGCAGTGTTTGAGTTTTTTTGTTCATTGTAACTTTGTTGTGAAAAGTGCCGTATAAATAAAGTTTATTATTGTCATTATTAAGTCTCTGAGCCGGTCTGGATGTAAACTACATGTTCTTATACTGTATCACTACACAAATAAAGAACATTTCTTAATTCAAAAAATCAGTGTAAAAACTGATTGATAATTTGCAATGTGATCAGAAGAATCAGCAACGGATTAAAACATCAAAAAAACACTGGTAACCTGGTAAAATGAAACGATCTCCTCTGTTGTTAATGAACAAAATGAAGATGATGAAGAGGTGAGATGTGGTTCAAAGCCATGGAAAAAGCTAGTAAGTGGACCTTTGAGTAAAGGATATTTTTTCTAGAAAGAACTACTCGGATGTGGTTGGACCTAAACTCTTACTTTTATAAAATCATTTCAGGTTCATTTCCTGGGTTCCAGTTCATTTCTACAAAAATTAGCAGTGTTTTGGCAACACCCTCACTTTTACTCAGGAGATAGTTTCAGAATAGGGTGTTCCTTTACTCACCAAGAGCTGGAAAGCAGCACCAGCGTTAGCTCTGGTTTTTCTTCCCTTTCTATCACTTCTTTTCTTCTGCTGAAGTTAGCATGCTAGCCAGCTAGCGCCAGCCCGTCCTATCGCCGCAGCGTCCAGTCTGTCCTCAAGCAGTAGCTCTGCTCAGAGGACGGATTCTAACCTCTGGTCTTGTAAACACAACGATAGCTGAGGCTCTTGCTGAGCGACCATCACCACCACCACCATAACCACCATGACCACCATCACCATCACCATCACCACCATCACCATCACCACCATCACCATCACCACCATCACCATCACCACCATGACCAACATGACCACCATCACCACCACCATCACCACCACCACCACCATGACCAACACGACCACCACCACCACCACCATCACCATCACCACCACCACCACCACCACCATGACCACCACCATCACCACCACCACCACCACCACCATGACCACCATGACCACCATCACTATCACCACCACCACCATCACCACCACCATCACCACCACCACCACCACCATCACCAGCACCACCAACACCACCACCATGACCAACATGACCACCACCATGACAACCACCACCACCACCACCATGACCACCATGACCACCACCACCATGACCAACACCACCACCACCACCACCATGACCACCACCACCACCACCACCATGACAACCACCACCACCACCACCATGACCACCATCACCACCACCACCATGACCAACACGACCACCACCACCACCATGACCACCATCACCACCACCATGACAACCACCACCACCACCACCATGACCACCATCAACCACCACCACCACCACCATCACCACCACCACCACCACCAGCACCACCAACACCACCACCATGACCAACATGACCACCACCATGACAACCACCACCACCACCACCACCACCATGACCACCATCACCACCACCACCATGACCAACACGACCACCACCACCACCATGACCACCATCACCACCACCATGACAACCACCACCACCACCACCATGACCACCATCACCACCACCACCATGACCAACACGACCACCACCACCACCACCACCACCATCACCATCACCACCACCACCACCACCACCATGACCACCATCACCATCACCACCACCACCACCACCACCATGACCACCATCACCATCACCACCAACACCACCACCACCACCACCATCGCCATCATCACCATCACCATCACCACCAACACCATCACCACCACCACCACCACCACCATCACCACCACCACCATCACCATCACCACCACCATCACAATCACCATCACCATCACCATCACCATCACCACCACCACCACTATCACCACCTGCTACCAGCAAGAAACCACATTGTGTAGCAGAGTAAACTTACGTACAGCACCGTTAAGACTCTAAGATCATAAAACTTATCTTTTTAAAAGCCTTTTACTAACATCATGGTTTGTTTTAATTTGGTTTCCAACATGTTTGATCTTTTCCAGCTGATTGATTATTTCACACTGTTTATCTTAATTTTATTATTCATTTATTTATCATTGGGTTTTTATTTGATCTCTATTTTTTAGTGGATTGATTTTATTTAATTTTATTGTACTGAATTGTTTCACATGGATTTTCCTGTGCAAAGCACTTTGTAACTGTGTTTCTGAAAAGTGCTTTATAAATTAATTTTACCATTATTATTATTATTATCATTATATATATATATATAAGTGTAAAAGTTCATTCTTGATCATTTTTTACTCTCATCTCTGCACATTTCAGTTGTATCTAAAAGTTTTCATCGGCAGATGGAGTTAGCTTTTCGCCGATGAAGACCTTTAGATACAACTGAAATGTGCAGAGAAATCTAGTAAGTGGACCTTGAGTGAAGAATATTTTGTCAAAAACAAAACAACAAGAAAAGAAAAGCATGTTTAAACATTTTCTGTGACATTTCCTTCATTCTTACGGGATGTTGTGTGTTTAACTGTGGTGTTTTTGTAGATGTATGTATATTTTATAGATAAATCGATAAATAGAGCATAAATCTACACCATGACACACATCTTCTGAGGTTCGTACACGACGGGAACCTCTGATTATCACCAGCACCAGTAGTGCACCCGTTTTAAGGACCATCCCAGTGTTTGTGGATGTTTGAATCCAACATTGACTCTATTTACTTTACAAATTTGCTAGTCATTTCCAGTAGCAGTTAATTGTAGGGAAATGAACCTAAAGACATCAAACGTGAAAATATTCATTTATTTCAGCGCGTTGGGAAAAGGTCCGGCGTCGTGAGGTTCACACAGTTTGTAGTTAACGGAGCTAAAACGTGCAGATCTGCCAGTGTGCTCCTCAAAAAGCAGTTTCGACAGTTTCCGCTCCCCGTGTGGGTCACAGCGAGTGTTGCGAGTGCTAATGAGACCAATTAAAGCAGCAGCTGTAATTAAATCAACGACATGCTGCTGGTGCGTGCAGCGGGTCGGGCCGCCTGTAAGCGATAGCAGTAATTCAGCTGGCAGACGGCCGCAGCTCCCCGGGGTTTTTGTTGTTCATTGTTTTCGCTGCTCTATTGTTTACCACCGTCAACGGCAACAATAGTCTGGCCACGCGTCCACCCCCCCACCCAGGGTCTACACCTACAGCCCTCTGTGGCCCACTAATTATTCATAAATGCACATTTATGCAAATAGGCCGGATAGATTAACCTAATTCGGTGATGTAAACAACTCCTGGGTCGGGATTAAAGTTTTTAAATTAGACTGGAGCTGTGTCTGGAAGTCTGGACCATATACTCTTATGTGTGGTCTGTACCCCCCCTCGCCCCCCCCTCCCCATCCTCATTTACATTTTGTAATCTCAGCCCTTAAAGTGCATGAGGCCAAGCCAGACAAACAACAGCATCCAGAGAAAGCTCCAGTCTGTCTGCTGCCATTAGCACTAATGGCTAATGATTAAAAAATTTAATACTGTACGGAGACTGAGTGTGTCTGGTCCGTTTCTTTAGCCGGCCGCCACCGGGCCACCAGGCGTCACGCCGCCTCCGACACATGATGCCAACGCGTGCCGCTGCGGCCAATAAGCTAGATGCATTATGCTAATTTAAAAGCTCGACCCAAATGGATAATTACATGTAGGAGAGCGACTGGTTGTTTGTTTGTTTTCTTTCCTTCGTGAATTCAATTAGCGACTTCCTGCAGGTGTCCTGAGACGGCTCGGTCACAGGGGGCTGATGGGAGAAAATAAAACATTTCACCTGCAGAAGAATGAAAAAGCAGAGCTGTTTGCTCACAACACGAACTCTGCCTGCTCACAGTTTCCCGTGGCAGAGGAAGACACTTTCCCGAACCGACACCTTCAACCTTTAACCCTGACCCTGAAACCCTCCCCAGCCTTCATCCACCCCCCCTCCCCCTTTCCCTCTTTCTGACCCTAATCCTGACCTTCATCTGCTGCCGACCGTGCAGAGAAAACTGACGCCATCTTGAATCAAGCTCGTACAAACGATGAGAACTTGTTGAAAGCGGAGGTGAAAAGCGCATCCTCCCTGGTTTACAGCGGCATGAGGGACCGAAGAAGCTCCGGAGGCTGGTAGACGGACTGATGGGTGGGAAACCGTCCATCTACCATCAAACCTACGAGGAAGGAGCATAATTATCCACACACCGCATGTCGGTGCACGGCCGCTGCTGTAACGGCGGCTCAAAGTTTGAATGGTCGAGGCTTCAGACAAAGGAGGATCCACTCCACCGATTAATGTTTTCTTTTAGTTCTTTATGTTTGATCTCTGCTGAAATTCTTGAAACTCTGATTTGAAATTCAGCGTAAAAGTAAAGTTGACTTACTTGCAATTAGAAAACAGCATAAAATGGTAATAATGGTGATGAACGACAGGACAGACAGATGGATAGATAGACAGATAGACAGATAGAGAGATGGACAGACAGATCTGCTTCTCATTTGACGGGAGTTTAAAGGTTCACTGCAAACAAATCCAGGTTCGATGCTGAAGTGAACAAATTGCCATTGTTCATGCATCTTTCTTCTATAAAAATCTGACCTGAGTAAAAGATTCACTTTTGCTGCTACATAACTATCACACGCAGGCTGTGGAGGTCAAACCGAAACATCTGAGTAAGCTCCACTCTGACAATTATCCGCGCTCTCACAGTCAGTGTGAATGTCTTCAGCTGCAGAGCTTCCTGCACCAGAGGCTCCGTGACGGATCCTCATTGTTCCACCTCTGGAAACCTCATGCTGTCACCGTACAGAACCATTCAAAGCCCAACAGGAAGTCTGTCGGTAAGGTGTTGCTTCCTCCTCCTCCTCCTCCTATCGTCCCCCCCAGCAGGACCTCCCCTCTGCGCCGGTTTCCTCGAGTCTCGTCTGTAATCCAGCTCTCCTAATCTGCTGTTACTCAGTGTAGTTTTGTTGATCACTCTTGCTCCAGTAAAAACCTCGGTTTGGAGGGAATCAGATAATCCACAAACGAAGGTTTGCGTGCAGCAGCTGATATGTGGCGTCCTACAGGTTGATTTTCGGCCCTCAGTGATAATAATCCTCCAGTTTAATGTCTTGCTCATTGCTTCAGTCGAGGGTTCGGATTTTACTTTCAGCCTGACGCTCTCTCACCTTGACACCATCTCTGCAGTTGCGTTTTTCACTCGCCTGATCGCATTTTATTGTGTTGAGCCACGTTCACCTTTTTTTGCCGACGGCCACGTTTAGGTTTAGGTTGAATACTGTTGTCGTCACGAAAGCCGGGCTCCTAGAATACCGGTCTACGGTGGCCCTGAGAGCTCAACACGCCGCACTTTAAGAAAGCGCACGCAAAGCGAACTGAGAAAACGTCTTCGCCTGCTTCACAACACATGCACAGCACTTGGAAAAAACATCTTTCAGCAACTGCAAAAACACAAACCCTTCGTACCACGATCAGACCTGTTCCCCACAGCTACTGTGTGTACAGGGCGACCACGGAGAGACAGGGTGGGGGCCTTTCCCATGTCTGTGTCCAGGGGCCCGTTGTCTCATGATCTGTCCTTGGGTCTGAGTGGGACCTAAGAGTGGTCGGCTAGACCGGAGCAGGACTGACAGATTTGAAGGGAAAGACTTGATGGTTTGCTTGGTGTAAATTAAGCGTTTTTATCCTGTTTCCTGTCTTTGAATCTTTGTATTTTCATGAGCAGGATTTTATAAAACAACTTATTATTTAGAACGCAACATAAAAACTCCCCCACGTGTCCGTGTTTGATGATTCTGTTTCTTCTGTCTGACCAACAGAAGAGATCATGTTTGCGTTTCTTACTGGAGAAACATTTCGGTTGGATTCGCGACAGATTTTGTCTCAGTATTTCACTGTAGATAGAAAAGCAGAGTGTTTCCTAGAAGAGATGTTATCTGCTGTTATTTAAGCGATCAATAATCCATCTATCTGTGAGTCTGTCCGCAGGATCAGTGCTGCCTTCAGGGTCCGTGACACACTCCCTGTCAATAACACCCAAATTAAGCAAATTGCAGCAGAAAGGGAAAAACAATCATTGTTGGAGCGCTCTGATCAGATCAGACAGGTTCTCCTTCATCTCTTCATATTCGCTGCTTATCTCATTGTAGCCTGCAATCCAAGTTAGCAGGGATTATCTCCCATGGAAAGGGCATTAAGAGGCGGATAACCTCAGCTTGGAAGCAGTTAATCTACCAGCATGTTAATGAGTCTTGTAGTGGATTGCTTAAATTAAAAGCAAATATCAACAGTCATTTGGCTAAAGGAGCCCAGCGAGTGCCTGGCCTCAATAATAATGCATTAAGTGATTTGAGTCGCCGGGTCGTTGCAGTAATCATGTAATGTGAGTGAAAAACAATAAAATTAACGGGTTATCAGGAAATTAAGGCGCTGCGGGGAAGAAGAGGGGGAGCTGAGTGTCTGTGAGGATACCGACTGGATTTCTGTCTCTCACTCCTTCACCTCAGAGAAAAAAACATTATTTCCGGGGGGTTTATTTGTCGTTTTGCCGGGATCGCTGCTCCGGTTTCCCCCATTTCCTCTTTCCTTGTTTCCAGAAAACACCATGAAATAAAAGTGTACAAGAGAGAAGTTTTTCCAGAAATCTGGGCAGAAATGTAAATCCTGACAAGATACTGCTGAAATATGTGAATATACAGTGAAAGCAGGTGACACGTAGAATATAATCCACACTGGAATGAGTCCAGGATGTAGAGTTAGTTCTCCGCAGTTTAGTTCACCTGATTACATGAGTCATATTCATATTCATGGTTCATAATTAATGTAGCAATGATTTGTAAACTGTTCAGAAGAACAACAGATTGTACAAAGAGTCCCCTTCGCTGGACACACACAGAACTGAAGAAAGAGCATGAACTTTACCGACCGCAGACTTGATGACGGTGAGAATTTATCACCGCAGCGCAGACATTCACGGGAAGGACAAACGCCATCGCAGTTCCACGTCGTTGTTCTTCATCATATCTTATAGCACAAAAGCTCGATCGGGATTAATTAACAGTGGACAGAGGCTCACTAAAGAAGGGAGAGTCCAAACTGGAGGCAGTTGCCACATCATATTCTCCGTGCGTCCCACTACAGTTCACATTCAGAGTCCACATCTGGACAAGGTCAGTCCGGATGACCCGAAGAGGTCTCGCTCTCCGGTTTCACCAGGACACCTTCGAAGCTGACTGTTTCAGTTTGAAAAAGTGCTCCAGCGTTTTCAGAGGTGTGAGGACCGAGCGGCCATCTCAGCAGCTAAGAGCCCGACTCCTGAGATGAGTTTTCGGTCAGAGTCCGTGGTCATCTTCCCGGGGACGACAGGCTCTGATGAAGACACAGTTGGGTGTCAGAGCGTAAATCTAATATTTAGCTTCATGTTTTTATCGGACAGTTTTAAGGACAGCGCTGCTCTGTGGAGCTTTGAGTTGAGATCAACTTGCCACAGTCCAGTCGGATCCAGTCAGGTCCAGTCAGGTCCAGTCAGGTACAGGTGGGTTGAAGTCGATCTGCTGTCCCGGTTATAAACTCATCTTACTGCATCCTACCGTCCTCTGCCAAGTCTCTCATCAGAGACTGGTACCAAAACCAAAAACTACCGTCACACAAATAACATGTTTCCACCTAATGTGACTTCACACTGTTTATGTTCTGAATGTTCGAATAGTTTTACGTTTTACAAAAAAATCAGTCAGTCTTTACTTTAACCTCATTATCCTGTATAATCAGAATATAGAGACGTAATAACTGGTTTATTTATCCTGTTTAATCAGAATATAAAGACGTGATAACTGGTTTATTTATCCTGTTTAATCAGAATAAAAAGACGTAATAACTGGTTTATTTATCCTGTATAATATGATCAGATCTCAGTGTTTACTAACGTCTCTGTTACCGGCTCCAACTCCTCCTGTGGACACTCGTCAGTGGAGGCTGCTGGATGAACAGACGATGAACGACAACAAAGTAAAACACCTGCGTATGTTGGTTTTTTAAGTGATAAATGTGTGACGTTGATTTTATTCTGGTAAAGTGAGGTGAGTCACTTCCCGTTTGGTTTTTTGGGGTTTTTTTCACCAGAATCCTTTGTGTTTCCTGACCTTTGACCTCTAAGTGATAAAAAATGAGGTGAAAGTTTATCTTTGATTTGATTAAGTTTGTGTTAAATCAGCTTTGCAGCCACTCCAATCGCCGTGCAGCAGATTGACTGCAGGGTTTAACATTTCACCGTGCTGATATTAAAGGTCAGGAGGCTGTAAGACAATATGTAATCTAACAATGTAATCTAATGTAATCTAACTTCACCACCAATCCGTGTTCAAACATCATCTCTGGAATATGTTTCTGTCTCTTTGCAGCCACGGCAGCAGAATGATTAAACTCGGAGGATTTCGTTCTCCTGAAGCTGCAGTGAACATTCATTTTCCACAGAGCTGGACTTTAGAAACGTATGTGAAATGAACATCGATCTCAGCCCTTCTCACAGAGCCTGATGCTCAGGGACCGAAACCCAGATGGAGATACACCACCACCCACGCAGCACCCGTCACACAAGACTTCAGGTCCTACATTAACCCATTATCCGTGGAATAACATGCTCGGTGAAAAGGAAAACTGGGTAAATTGTTGTAAACTGAAATATTTCATCCTTTTAACGGTACAATCACTCGAATGACTAATCATTCGTCAGAATGGTTGCCGATTCATTTGTTTGTCAATCATCTAAGTGATTAATCATCTAATCATTTCAGCTCAGGAGTCCTGGTTGGTTTCTGGGTGTCTGGGCAAATAATGACACTGACATGTACTGTGGGGGCCAACAGGGGCCCAACAACTAGTTTTCCCCCTGGGGCCCCTCAGATGGTGAATCCAACCATGAACATGTAGCTTATTATAAAGTCTGATTAAACCAGAGCAGAAAACTGAGCTTGACTGGTGTTTGTACCGGTCCCAGTGGGCTGGTCCTGGATCCACTGTGCTGCTCCGGTGACACGGTGGTTAGTGAATATTCAGACCCGAGGTCTAAAGCCCGGAGGGGGTTCACACACCCACTGAACGGGTCAATGTGGCAGTAGCGTAAAGCGCTTGATTGGGCGATAAGACTAGAAAAGTGCTGAGTAAGTGCCGTCCATTTAGCATTTAGCTGTACACAAAACGAAACGATGAGCTGATTCCTCTAAACTCCTGCGTGATGTTTTACAGTGCGGGTTCTAACAGCTGTTTGACTTTGGACTAAGAGGTGACAGAGGCTGGGTCACAGTAAAGGTCAGGAGGTCACCAAACCCATTAGGATTCATCCTCTGGGACCAAGAACATCCAAAATAAATAATCTGTCTGTACCTGTAGAGATGTGTCCTCTGACAGATTTAAAGTAAACTAGTACAAAAACTAACTAAACTGAGATGTGTGTGTGTGTGTGTGTGTGTGTGTGTTTACGCTTGGTGCTGACCGTGTGGGCTGCTCATGATTAAACCAGTGCTGCCCTATGGATTGTTTTCTGTCTCTTATATGAGCTTATTGAGGAGAAACTGCAGCTGTCAACATCTGGACTGATGCTAAACTCACGCAACATGTGTGTTAACACGTTACGGTGGTCGGGATAACTCTCTGCTTTTCACTGTGGATGAATTCAAACCGATCCGGTCACAGATTCCAGGTCCACAGGAGGGAGAGCTTAAAGGAACAGTCCGACATTTCTGTAAGCCCTTCTTGTTCCCAGATGTTTAGATATCGGTTTCGGGTCCAGGGTGGGGTTAGCCTAGCTTAGCACAAAGACCGGAAGCAGGTGGAAACTGTTAGCTCCATCAGAAGAGAAACCCCCCCCCCCTCCAATATAGTCTGTGTGATTTACAGGTTGTCAGTGAGTAGCAAAGTGTTTCTGCTCTATTACTTTGCGTTATTCAGTACTTTAATTTATTTTGTGCAGTTATGCACCACAGCTAAATACAACCAGGCGGAGCAACCAACATGCAACACTGTCTAATAAAAACTGTGTTTCTATAAAACCGAACTGCAGCAACAAACACGCTTTGTAGGAAGAGTCACTGTGACCAATGATGCTTCCTATTAACCTGATGAAGAAAGTCACAAACACCTTGATCCTGAATGAATCAGTCAGAACAACATCGACCTTTGGAGACTCCAGCATCGTTAAACTGGTTTATGGTTCTGTTCAGACTCTCACAGCACCTGGTTCAGCTTCAGGAAAGATCCTGGTCTGGTTTAAGACGTCCATCTCTCCTGAACCGTAACCAGAGACGGGACTCTGGATGGGAACCCGGTCCCGATCTTTGTGCGTCCTCCCTCCACCTCAGCCACCTCCTGGAGACTCTGCTGCTGTTGATAAATGCGTCGCTTCATTCAATCAAAGACACGTCGCCTCTGAACACGATCCAGCCAGAGATCCACCAGAGTCTCCTTCAGTTTAGCTGCGTACAAACGTGGTTTGTAGGACACCAGCTGTAACAGGACCGTTGACTCTTGCCCACTGTAGCTCAGCGTGTCCAGAGCGAAACCAGTGAACTGCAGGTCTTGAGCTGGAGACGTAGTGACGTGTCTTTCAGACCGGGTCATTCCATCCGATAGAATAGTTGTGTATACGTTCTTTGAGACCGGCGATCACCTCAGACACCTTAAAATTGCTTCCTTTACTGCCGAACGCTTTCAGCTCCTCAGCAACAGAACCAGCTCTGCTCACTGTGACGCACAGCATGATGGGAACGGTAGTTCTTCCTGTGTAACGGTCCGTCTCTGTGTGATCCCGCCAGAGATCGATGTTGGGGGGATTTCTGCCGCAGACGGTTTCACATGAACGACTCAAAACAAAACCAACAGATGGTAAAGACAGAGCGGGCTGTCGCCTGGATCTTGACTTCTTTTTATCCTCGGTCGGACTCGAACGTGTTGGATGTTTGCAGCTCCTGATGGTGGTGATCCAGAGGCAGCTCTGCTGTCTGTGTCTCACTGATTCACATCCGCGGTGACCAACTCGTGCTATTCAGACCGGAAATCCCACAACAGCATGTTCAGAGGCAGCGGGCAGACTTTATCCCGCCTGTCCGTGTCTGTCCACTGACCATCGGTGGGGCTGGAAAAGTCCGGAGTGTCCTTGGCTTCCCGGTCGTGTCTGCACGAACTCTGACCCGCAGTGTGCCACAGCTACTGGAGCCAGAAGGTCCTGATTTCACCAGTCAGGGCGAAGTCGGGTGGATCTGAGGAGCGGGACCGTGCCTCGCCATAATAACACACTCTCAAACCGTCGTATATTCATGCGTGATAAGGATAAAACGATCGCTACACTTATGACTAACGGTTCATAGAAGGTGACCAGACTGATTATATCTTTTCTAAAAGGTGGAAATTTCTGAAAAGGCTGAAATGCTAAAACGTAGCTTATTTCTCTGATTATCTCTTGAATTGGGTGAGACTTTATAATCCCGTCTGCGATTCGGAGCGAGGTTCGATTGTAGGAATCAGGTCCCAGTAAAACTCTGACTGGTTCCTGGTACCTACAGGTGCAGGACCGGGGAACTGAGGGAAATGGTTTTCACAGCCTTTTTCTTATTGTGTCATTCAGGAGCAGAACGGGCAGAACAGCCTCTCACGACATCACAGCCCACAGAGCTTATCTGACATACGTTATCGAGTATCGATCGGTCACTCGTCACGCGTTCAGCCAGAGTTCACGGATCTGAAGCTGCTTGGTGTTTGTCTCATGTCTCGGGGAAATACTGATCTTTATCGTCACAGGTTATGTGTCTCCCACCAGATGAAAAGCTCCCGTAAACGTGTCTCTTGGTAAATGGTTTGTCTGCTTGTTGAATGGATTTGAGTCAAAGTTCATTGTTTTCACTCACAACGATGCAGGATGGAGGAGAGGAAACGGATTTTCTGCACCTGTTCTCTGTGTCTTTGCTGAATAAAGTGCCTCCGAACTGTGGGAGGACTCAGTCTCTGCAGGATCAAAACATGGTTTCCTGCTGCGTCCTCGTCCCCCTCTGCAGTTTTTCATTTGGACGCAGCTGCATTATAACAATCCAATTTTCATTTACTAGCATGGCTCCTTTGTAGATGAGGCCTGAAGGGGATAAGTGAGTAAAACCACTTTGTTTCATTATATAATGTTGGAGCGGAGCAAATATAATAACATTAATGGGATAATTTAATGCAATTTTCTTTATTTGATGCACTCGGACTCTGACGGCTAATCTGAAGGCATTGTTTAGAATAGATTGAAAAATGAAAGAAGTCCGAACAGCTAATCCTCCGCCGAGGTCGGACACACCTGCCGCACCTGAGGGCAAACACCTGAACACCTTCGTGCACCATAACCGCGTCCCCTTTTATCAAGCAGGCGTCCGCACGCGGAACTCCTGCTCCCACTGCTCGGTATAACTGAGCCTAGTAACTGTGTTTGGGATGAATGTTAACAGAAGATACATGAAGGTTTTCCAGTCTTGAGCGGCTTTTTCTTGAACCGGTTTTTGCATGCACCACGTTGTGGTCTTGATGATCTGTTTCTTTTTCTCAGTGTTTATTTCTGCTTTGAGTGACGGTTTTCTTTGAGTCCAACGGTTGTCAGGACAAAAGGATTCTCAGCAGCCAATCACAGCGTTTTCCAGTGTTTCCCTTTTTCTGTCCTCGTGTGGAAACGTTCTTGTTCGCTAATAAGTCGCCCCACCGGCTTTTTGACCCTTAAAAATCCACCGTCCCACCTGTGGGACTCTTTGGCCTTGTAGTCCTGCTTCAGGTGTGTTTTGGTCTGTACCGGGCTCAGCCTTCCTACAACCTGGACAACTGTTTGAAAGCTCTAAGAATCAAGTCCCCTGATTCTCTCTGTTCAAAGCGTTTTAGGATCCTCACATCAGTCGGCAGCTGCTGACACAGATCTGGTTCAGACCTGTGGCTCTGGATCCAAAGTGTTTTCACTGATGCTGGTCTCAAGTTCCCTTTTTACACCAACATACTGACATGTCTGTGCCTCTGTAATGGGGGTGTCAGTTAACTGGTTAAGTATTTGTTTGGGCTTTTTTGCCTTTAATACAGCAGAGAGATGACAGGAAACGAGAGGAGACGATGATACGCAGTAAAGGTCTCCATCTAAACCTGGACCGGGAGTGTCGTGATCACATGGTCACCATCCAAAACGCCCAAGACACCAGGACGCCCACTACCCAGCTTTTCATGCATTTGCAGAAACTCTGTTTAGGGTTTTTGCACATGCATGATGCCAAGTTCAGGACTGTCGCACCAGAGACCAAGTTCACATCCAGAGTCCCGTCTTTGGTTCAGGAGAGATGGACGTTTTGGTCCAGTGTAAATAAACAGGTTGTGTCTGCGGTCACTGAACTTTTTCTGTCTTAAACCAGACCAGGATCTTTCCTGAACCTGAACCAGGTGCTGCGAGGGTCTGAACAGAAACGTAAACCAGCTTAATGAAGCTGGAGTCTCCACAGGTGGATGTTGAGCTGCAGGATCAGACATTTTGTTGGAAAACAAACACGTTGTCTGTGAACATTTGACTGATTCGTTCAGGATCAAGGTAATTTTGACCCGACAAACACGTAAATTAACGTTTCCTCATCCTGTTGATTGAGAATCCGGCGGCAGTTATGTTTCCTACAAATCGTATTTGCTGTCGTAAACTAGTTGTGTAGAAGGATCATTTCTAGGAGCCAGAGCTGCTCTCTGACGTTGGTGGTTTCGTGTGACTCACAATATCCAAATGAATGGGCTGTGAAATCACATTATAACTGCATCTATCACATCAGGGTCTTTCAGGGTCTTGAAAGAGCCGGTTTTCAGATAGTGCTTTACTGTTTCCTTCCTTTGCATCCTGGGGTCCTTCACCTTTTAGGATCTGTTCTATTTATGAATGATTCCACAGATCTCCGCCCTCTCTGGTCCCGGACCATCCAGGTTTCAGACAGAGGATGTGAATGTCTGACTGATGGGGTTTATCTTCATTTGTCTTCGACCATTTGTTTAAACTTTCTAAAGAATCTGACTTTAGAAAATAATCCTCCAGTCCCGAACCTGTCCCTGCAGGTTTACGCTCCCAGGTCTCTTCTGTGGCTAATGGCTTGTTTTCTGGACTAACCAGCAGAGTTAATCCTTCAGAACAAGAACACGCTGAATAATAATAAAAATAATAGATAAAAAACGCTTTAATCTGCCTCTTAATGTTCCCACAGTTGTCTAATCCCGATCTTATTTGTTCCCTGGTCTGCAGTGTATTTTCCTGCGGGATGAGATGGTGTTTAATCGACTTTGGGAGAATTAGTCATTCCTTATTACCATCGTGGTTTTTACAGGACTTTCCTGGAAAATCCCATTCAACACACATTTTAATTTCATTTCTGCGGCTCAATCATGTTGAGGGCAATGTAAATAATCCAATAACATTAATCATCATTTCTTTTCCTTTTTTGAAGAGTTTTTTTCCTCCAAAAATAGACCAGCGGCAGGCGGATTGGACGGGCGGAGACGCTGTCCTTCACTCTCCTTTATTGGTTTTTTAGAAGCGCTGATGGTTTTGTAAGATGTCATCATGACCCCAATTACTCAGCAGGAGCAGAATATTTCTTCTGTTAATCTGAGAAACATCAGAGCTGCTGCTTTCATCCAGTTTCCGCCTCTCACCAGCAGCCTCAGTCTCAAACTGTCTTTTACTCTGATCTTTCTCTTTCCTCATCTGCTCCTTTGTTCTTTTCCTCCCTCCTTGACTTTTATATCTCAGTGTCCTTAAAACGGTCGTTCCTCACCTTCCTTCTCCCCTTTTTTTGGCTCTTTCTTTCCACGATTTAAGTCTTTCTTTCCCTCTTCTCGCCTGCTCTTACGAGCCAAAGTTTTTAGCCTTTTGACGACGTGATCACAGAATGACCAACGATCACATTTGATAGATTTTCAAGGTTATTTTTTGCAGCCTGCGACCTGATTCATTGTATGAATCAATCAAGTTCCGGTAAAACACTGACTGGGATCTTAAATGTAGGTTGAGTGGAAGAAAACAAGACTGTGGGGAACCCGAGAGGAACCGCTGGGTATTCTTCCCCAGTACTGTGCCTGCAGGTACAATACTGGGGAACAATACTGAAGAAAAAGGGTGTTAAGAGGGAAAAGGGGAGAACACACACAACATTTCTGGTAAAAGGAAAAACTTATCGCGCATAACACTGAATATGAATGAGTGAAAGCAGACGAACAAAATACTAATAAATCAATACATTTTTAAATACAATCAGTAAAGAAAAACCTCAAAGTTACATTTCAGTTATCGTCCTATTGTGTCCTAATCATGAAGCTGTATCATAAGTTTGAATTCATTTATCCATCCTATCGTGCTTCCGTAGCTTTGAGCTGCAGCTTCGTCCATTTTACGCACGACCTCTCTGTCCGACGCGTGTCCGGGGACGTGGCCAGCGCTTTCCCCTGCCGTCTTTCGGCTCAGTCATGGCGCTCGTGAACACTTCCTGCTGAAAACGTCCGTGACAGTACGAGGGGCGTGTCCTCTCCGCAGCTGGTCGACCTGCTGCAGATTGGAGACGATAATCAGAGCTGATAAGATGCAGAGATGATAAGAGATAAATAAGATGCAGCCTAATAAGACTCAGAAAATAAGGCAGCTCAGTCCAGATGTCCCCGCTTCGTCTTCTAATCCACACTGAAGCTGAGTCTTACAAGATGAAAGTGGAATCTTCTATCAATTATTATCCTAACATACTGAATTATATCCCCACAAATCCTTCAAATTATTCCCTAATAATCCTGCTGATGGGATCACATGACCCAGATAGAGCAGAAACAGCTCAGGCTCCTCTTACACTCCACGTTCCTATCATCCAGAGATATTTTATCAAAGAAACGGAAGGAGGGGTTTTTATCGACACGCACACCGAGTGCGCTGGGACGTGGAGACGAGAACATAACCTTCAGGTTTCAGGTGTACAAGAAATTCCTAAAATGATCTTTAAATTTCTCGGTCCAAAGACCTCTCAGCTTCGCAGAGACTAAAAGGCAGTTAGCCCTCTGATCCTCTGCATTCAGTTCTGTCTGTTTAGCAGCTTTTAAACAGGCCTCACCCTGTCGTGCATGGTGGAGACGGAAAACGACCTCAAAGAGACTGAAAACGACCACGAAGAGACGGAAAACGACCTCAAAGAGACAGAAAACGACCACAAAGAGACGGAAAACGAGCTCAAAGAGACAGAAAACGACCTCAAAGAGACAGAAAACGACCACAAAGAGACGGAAAACGAGCTCAAAGAGACAGAAAACGACCTCAAAGAGACAGAAAACGACCACAAAGAGACGGAAAACGAGCTCAAAGAGACTGAAAACGACCACGAAGAGATGGAAAACGACCTCAAAGAGACAGAAAACGACCTCAAAGAGACGGAAAACGACCTCAAAGAGACAGAAAACGACCACAAACAGACAGAAAACGACCTCAAAGATACGGAAAACGACCACAAAGAGACGGAAAACGAGCTCAAAGTGACAGAAAACGACCACAAAGAGACGGAAAACGAGCTCAAAGAGACAGAAAACGACCTCAAAGAGACAGAAAACGACCTCAAAGAGACAGAAAACGAGCTCAAAGAGACAGAAAACGAGCTCAAAGAGACAGAAAACGACCTCAAAGAGACAGAAAACGACCACGAAGAGACGGAAAACGACCTCAAAGAGACGGAAAACGACCTCAAAGAGACGGAAAACGAGCTCAAAGAGACAGAAAACGAGCTCAAAGAGACGGAAAACAACGAAACTGCAGATAAAACAAACTTGAGGTTTTCAGGCTGTTTGATCCTGCTTCTCTCGTCCCCTCACTGCGACTTTAACTTGCGATGTTGCTGTTTTTTCTTCCTTTCGTGAAGGAAGTTTTTGTATAAACCCACTAATCTCAGCAGCAGGATCCTTTTTACTCCTCCAACGTAACGTGGTTCTTTTCTGCCGTTGTCTTGTTTCTTGCACAAATAATCAAACTAATAAGACTAAACTGAAACTTTATGAAATGTGCTACATAAATAAAGTTTTATTAACATTATCTTCTCCTGTCAGCTCTGACACATGAACAGCTCTTCTCCTGGAGGGAAAGGGAAGGTGGAAATTTTGGGGTAAATTTGGGAAAATATATAGATCTTGATATAAAAGAACATTATTCTTTTCCACTGTTTGTTTCCGTGTCGATTAACAACTTAGTTGGATTAGTGTCTCAAACTGACGTAATTGTCTCTAAATGACATTTGTATGTAAATCTGCAGGACGATTAGGATCCACTCAGCTCTGCTTTTGTTCTACTGACCATCAGAGTGATGAAAATAAAAAGGCAGCAGAAAGATTACGGGACCATTAACGTCCCTGCGACCCATTAACTGATAAAAAGCTATTAGAAGCTTATAGATTAAATTACATATATGGAGCAGAGTGATGATGAAGGCTCAGCGAGAAGAGGAGGAGGGTGGGTGCAGCGGACAGAGATGGTGGTGGGGGGCTGGTGTAACATAAAGGGAGAATCACCTGCGCCTGGCTTCAGATGAAGATACGTGGTAGTGTTCACACAGCAGAGTATATTTCTCTTTAAACCAGTTTATTCGTGGATTTGCTCTGATTCCAGTGACGAACCAAGCGGCCTCAGAAGAGTAGATCCCAAAAAGTGTAGTGGTTTTTGGAAATCTATTCGGACTTTCCCCAAATCATTGTCGGAGCCGTAGGTTCATATTGATCCAGGTCTTTTTTTTCCTTTTTGGGGGGTTTTTCCGAATCCTGAAGACACGTTGGGAGAACATTATTGAAAATATTACGGAGGAGCCTTTTGCTTTCTGGTGTAGTGTTTGTATTAATAAAAACCATGTCTGATAAGGATTTTTAGTTACTGAAAATCTCGTGAAACCTCCAACTAAACTATGGTTCGAAAAGTCTTGTCCGTGAAAAGAAGCCTGAAAAGATAAGATAGGAAAAATTTCCAACCCCGGATGAGAGAAAAGCTACAACGACGTGGTATCGCAGCCTGAAAAACCATGAAGTGAGTTGTTAAAGTACCAACACCTGTTGGCCCGTGGTCCTCACAGTCTCAGCACTCTCCTCCGGTCAACTCCACAGAGAAGAGGGTTAAGTGAGTGGCGGCGCGGAGGGAGAGGTCAGAGGTCACAGTAACTGGAGTTGGTTTCAGCAGCTCTCGGTACAAAGACCCCCCCCCCCGCCGAGCTGCAGGGTGTTGGGGGCCGAGGACCAACAATAGATCCACTGAAGTGTGTGGAAGAGCTTTTATCTGAGTGTCACATGAATTTTAGGGACAGATTCCCAACCTGCAGCTTCTCAGACGTCAGACTGTCAGAAAATGGAAATATAAAGGCCTATGTGTGTGTGTGTGTGTGTGTGTGTGTGTGTGTGTGTGTGTGTGTGTTTTATTTAATTTTTTCTTTGACGAAACTGATGTTTTGTCCACTGGTTTCCAGCAGAAACAATTAATGAACACAGCACTGACATATTGTCACTTCTAACTTGATAAAATGTTGAACTTGTTCTCAAACAGCTGTTTGTGTCCACATCCAGCAGTTGCAGAGCAACATGATCCTTCACCTGGATCTGGTGTCTGAGTCACCTGATGACTCTAAGTCCAGTACTCCCTCTCTTTTAGCTCTGGTTTTGGTCTCCACCGGCTCCTGAGGGAAACATCTGGCCTTTTAGCTGCTGAATGCTCCACCGTGTTCACCAGCTGGTCTCTGACTGGGTCTGTCTGCTGTTTGCTGCTGAGCCGGTAGCGGACGGTGAACCAGAGCAGTAAAGTTATGTAGTTATGAGCTGAGACTCTCTGTAAAGCTCCAAGAAGCCGAGGGGAGCTGCAGGTTCAGATGGTGATAAGTCAAGTACCTGATAATTACTGAATTACTTTAACAACCACTCATACAAAGTAACATCCACGCAACAGCGCCCCCTGCTGTACAGTTCATGGCGGTAACAGAATATGGTGAAACACCGGTGTCTCGGTTTCTGAGTCACTGTGCTTCCATTGTTTGAATTAAAAATCAAGTCTAATTTTTAGTCAGTGTTTGTTGTTTTGACTTCAGAATCGAAAAATGTCGAGTTTTCTGCTTTTTTTGTCTTTGGACTGAAAAGGTAAAACTCAGGCAACACGTTCTGTCTCATTTTTCGTTTCTGTTTCTAGAAGGAAACCGGTGTAAACGTTGGCTGAACCTGCGGCTGGACTGACGCCGTCTGATCCTGGTCCTACCCTCGGGTAAATATAAATATGAGGATGTCACAGAGGTTTAGTGTCTCAGTGGTTTGTGTCATTTCCTCTCAGCAGGTTTGAAGCTGAACTATTTTTGCAGGTAGTTCAAGTTTTGCTAATAGTTGAGTCATTATTTAGTTATTAGTTTGTTAGTGTCCGACTTCTGAGTTCCTTTTAGAATCTTGTTTCCCGGTTGACTGTTTAAATTTGTTTTTCTTTTTACTCAGCTTCATCGTATTTTATTGTTTGTCTGCAACCTCTTCATTGGTTTAAATATGTATGAATGTTTTAATTTTATTTATGAAATTATTTTAATATCTTAATTTTATTTAAGTATTAAGTACTTTGAGCTGCATCTCATGTATGAAAGGTTTTGTACAAAGGATGATAATAATAATTATTCTTATCATATACAGACGGATGAGAAGTTAAAGGAAGAACCCGAACCATGAGCAGAGGAACAGGATGACGATGCCTCCATCCACAGGTCCCGAGGGGTCACTGAATGGTCTGATGAGTGTGAAAATGACGCGAATCATGTGACGTGGCCTTCGCAGTCACCAGATCTCAACCCAGTTGAACACCTACGGGAGATTTGGGACCCACGTGTTGGACGGCGCTCTCCACCACCACCATCTAAACACCAGATGAGGGAACATCCTTAGGAAGACTGGAGTTCATCCCTCCAGCAGAGTCCAGAGACTTGGAGAATCGATCATGAGGAGAACTGAAGCTGTTCTGGAGGCTGGTGGTGGCTCAACACCTGACTGAGACGCTTTATGCTGCTTCTCCTCTAATCTGTCCCGTCCTGTAGATTCACTGACGGATTGTTAAAGCAACAGTTTGTCCTCCTCCTCCTCCTTCCACCCTGTTGATCAATGATAACAGAGAAAGGCCTCCTCACACACACACACACACACACACACACACTCTGTAACCATATGGTGTTTCCTCAGCAGTGAATGAAGAGACACACTCCCACCAGATTCCCCACAGACCCTCACACACTCTCATCTCAGCGTCTGATTGGCTGCTGCAGGTCAATGAGGCTTCACACCACCTGCTGCTGACAGACAGAGAGGAGGGAAAATGATTCTTCGCTTTGTTAATGAGTCAGTCTGGAGTCCTGCTAGCGCCCCCTACAGGCCGCAGAGGTCAGTGCAGCCACTATTTAAATTCAGTCTTATCAGTCATGGAGCTAAACATGTAAAGTTTCTCCTGATGATGGCGCTCTGGAGGGCAGGACATTCACTGACACTACATTTTATTTTCAGTTTTCAGATCTCGCAAATCAAGACAGGAAAAATACATAATTTAACAAAAAACGTATTCATGCTTCCATCTGTCTATTATAATAATAATAATAATAATAATAATAATAATAATAATAATAATGATGATAATAATATTAATAATAATAATAATGTAAATATCTCACGCTGAGTTCAGTTTTCCAGTAGTCCAGGAAAGTTTCACAGTCATCTCAAACAGTTGGTGGTGATGTACAAAAGTCCTTCTCACAACTAATGAACGTTTAGATTCTGAGATTTAAATGAATAAAGACAGACGAACAAGACAATTAATATTAATTACCTGTAAAGAGTTACAACAAATTTAGATTAAAGAAAAAATGCTAAAGGAAAATGGTAGTGGCATCGTGTTTTTCTTTTTATTTATTTAAAAACATTTTTATTTTAAATTATTTTTATTTTTATTATTTTTCAAAACCAGCCAGGCGTCATTTACAACATACATTGTTGTAAAGGGCATTAACAAGAACTGACAATAATACTAAATACATCAAATACATAGGCTAACGACTTAGAAGAAAAATACAATAAATCTAATTTAATTTTATCTTTAATTTAGTGCTGTAGTGTTCTTTTTAAAATCTCTATTTAAAAATGTCACACATATAAAATAAGAGTGAGAGAACCCAGACCATCCATTACACTATCATTCTTTATCCATGAGAACAAGAAGTGTTAATAAAACAACATTTAGGCAGGATGGAAGCAGATTAATCGTAGGTATGTATTTGTTATTGCTGCTCAGCTCGATTCTAAATTCAGCAAAAAATACTCTAAAGTTTAATTTATTATTTATCGTGTATTTTCTGTTTTTTGTTTTCCATATTAGACAGTAACACTCTTGGATTGAAGCTGATTGATATGATTTATCTGAGGAGAAAATAATCATAAATAATAATAATTATTAAAACATAAAATAAAATAAACGTGCTATTGTGCCTCGTGTTTTCGGCCACGTTACCAGTGACGTGCGTTCTGACGTCATCAGACAGCGATGCGATGTTGACAATGGAGTTAGTTCAGAGGTTAGAATGAGGAGAAAAGTGAATGGAGTGTTGAATTAACGGAGCAGCCGCTGACGGTTCCTGCTCGGTGGGTAAACACACATTTTCCTGTTTGTTCTGTAGCTAGAAAACTGCTGTTTGACCGGCGGGACGTTGTTAGCCTGCTGCTAGTTTAGCACCTTCATGCTAGCCGGCTAACGTGCTGCCAGTCTAATATTATTCCTGACATCGAATGGCTGTTTGACACAGTTTGTGTTGGTTTGTGGACGTCCTATTGTAGTAACGGCAGCTGCTCAAGTTAGTTAATTAATTTAATTTAATTTCCGTTTGCTTTTAGGCAGATATTAATGATTAACATTGATGTGTTTTCTCCACTGAGCCTGCTCAGTGCCGGCTCAATGGTCATTTAAAATCAGTGGAGTGAGGGTATGGATGTCCTTTTGCGGTGGCAGCATTCACTCACTAATCAGGGCAACTAACATGATTCCACACCAAACTCCGTGTAGAAATCTGTCAATTTAATGTTGGTTAGCTTACACATGCAACACTTGTCACGAATCAGTAGGCTGGCAGTGGTTAAAAAAAAAAATACCATTAGATCTTAAACACCAGGCAGTTCTTATTTTAATCCATTTTCATCACTTAAAAAATAATTTTCAGCAAAAGACAAGCTTTTAAAGACAGAAATTGTCATCTGGCTAGCTGCTAACCAGTCCTGGTCTTCGGAAATCTTCTTTATAGAAACAGCCAAAATGTAAAGTTATTCATTATTTTGTTTAATCTAAATTTAAGTCCTGTTGCATTAATTACAGCTACTCACAGATTAGACTAAGTCATCTGAATCCACACCAAACCCCATTCAGATAGGTGCCAATTTGATGTCAGTTTGCATATAGGCAAACATGTATATATATACCCAGGTGACTATATACAAAATACCAAACTGTTCTATTTTTATAGGTCTTTTTGTCACTCAGAAAGTATTTTTACTAAGCCCACTGCCTTAGATGACCTAAAATATTAAGCTGGCATACTGGCATTATCTGTTGATAGGTCAGCAGTAGCTTTAAATGCCCTTAGTTATGAAAAACAGTAAATTTGAAAAGTCTTGAGTTTGATATAGTTAGGTCAAATTTACAGGCACCCTGGGTTGAGGGGAAATGAACCAGCAGACTCTAAGTCGTTGTAAAATGTGTTACGTAAATGTTTTACAACATGTGTACTTTTAATGATCAAATAAATCTACAGCATTCACCACCTGCTGCCTCCGACACACTAGAATGAAGTGGGGGATTCCAGCGTGTGGAGCAAAGTCTCCTGTTTTATGTCAATATTAAAGCATTTCCTAAAACATTTTTCTCAGACTCTCAGGCTGCAGCTGTTGTAGCTCCACACAGCATGAGTCGCGATGAAGAGACCAAAGCTGGCCGGAGTGTTCCTCTTCGTGGGCTGCCTGCTCGCCTACCTGATGTTTGTGAAGCGTCACTACGCCGCCTTGAAGCCTGAGGCCTACAGACTACCTCCTCACCAACGGCCCACCTCAGACCAGATCGGAGACGCCGGGCCGGCCTCCGCTGCTGTACGGAGCTTCCGGTATGGCATCATGTTCGACGCTGGGAGCACTGGGACCAGAATCCATGTCTTCAAGTTCCAGATAGAGAGCAAAGGTACGACAGAAGATAGAATACGTAAGAACGCAGCGGAGCACAGTGGAATATGAGAGTATACGCTGTCCTACAAGCCAAACAGTAAGGACATGTGAAGTGTAGAGCTGCAACAGTTGGTCGATTAATTGATTAGTGGATTGACAAAAAATTGATCAGCAAATATTTTGGTAATCGATGAATCATTTTCGTAATTTTTCAAGCAAAAATGCCCAAAATGTCCTGGCTCCAAAAAAAAAGGCCAGTTTTCTTTTTCTTCCCTGCTTCTGTACCTACTGCTCTCTGCCTTCCTGGAACAGCTCAGTGAATCGCAGTGAACCACAGTAGTGAGCAGTAGAACACACAGGAGGACAGAACCATCCAGATACTAAACTGAATTAAGCCTGGAACAGATTCTGATATTTGTTCCAGATATGAAACAGGATATTTGGATGCTAAGCCTCTATAGTTGCAGCTAAATGGATTCGTATGGATCCTTTCAGATCAAATTGTAAAGGTTTATGAAGCAGACCTCTCTGAATTGCTTTTAGTGTATTTAAAATCCACACATGTTGGCCCAAAACATTAATTACCAGATGTGAATCCAGCAGACAAGAGGAGCTTTCAGCCTCTAAGTCCTGGAGCCGCTGGCAGAGTCGAAATGGACACAAACTCATTAGAGCGTTTGAGAGGTTTTTGGTTTATTAGGCTTAGAGAAAGTTTCCTGCGGAGCTCGGCCAAATGCCTTCGTTATCGCATTTAACCGCTAAGCTAAATCACACAGGCTGAGTGCTGTTTTGGCTCCTTTGTTAGCAGCAGCGCTAACCGGACTAATGGCAGCACCTGTTATTTATACAGACTGGGATTGTCATTAAGAGCTTAATGACAGCTCACACGTAGGCACAGGTCCAGGATCAGTCCGTCAGAAATGGAATAAAACTCAATTAAATGAGGCATCGGGACTTATTGCCTCTCTCTTATCTTTTTAGACAAGTGGACACAAACTTTACGATCATTTTACCCTCTGCTTGTGCTGAAACTGTGGCTTGGCGTGCGTTTTTATGTTTGTGATCTTTTGAACTGCAGAAGCTCCCAGACTGGCCCACGAGACGTTCAGAGCCATCAAACCTGGACTGTCTGCGTACGCTGATGATCCAGAGCAGGTACAGATGCTGTGTATATATCCCAGTTTCTATCTTTAAGGCTTTAACGTCTTATTTTCCTCCGCTTGTGTTGTTGTCCCCGTTAACGGCTGTTTCCACTGCTTAAAGGAACAGTCCACCAATAAAAGTTTGATAGGACTGATACCCGGCCTCAGTAACATGGTGTGTCATTCTCTGCCCCCCCCCAAAAAAAACCTCACCCTTGTGTCCAGTGTTCATCGGGGATCATGGAGCTCTTGGAGGTGGCAAAGTCTAACGTCCCCTCCTCCGTCTGGAACATCACCCCTGTGGTCCTGAAGGCCACGGCTGGCCTACGCCTGCTCCCTGGAGAGAAGGCCAACCACCTTCTGGACAGGGTGAGACACACACACACACACACACACACACACACACACACACACACACACACACACACACACACACACACTCACTCCATACTATTTCTGACTCACAAGATTCACCACAGTTCAGTTATGTTTACCTGCTTCCTTTTCAACTGTCAATTTTGACCCTGAACTGTGAAGCTCTTTTCTCAGCTTCACTCAAAAATGTCTAAAAAGGACATTTTGTGGATTTTGGAAAATTCATGAGAAAATAACCTTTTGCTGGTTAATGGATGAATGGATCTTTTTTCTTTTTTCTTTTTTTTACCTGACATCCCCTCCTCTCAGTCTGCACCAAACCCACCGTCTTGCCTCAACACCTTGGTGTTAACAAGCTGGGATTGTACAGCACACACACACACACACACACACACACACACACACACACACACACACACACACACACAGACACACACACACAGACACACACACACCTCGACCTTCCACATCAGCACCTTTCTTAGCTTAATTGTTTCCGTGATCAGCAGATTCCACATCAGATCCGCCTTTACATAATGGCAGGATATTTACATATAAAAATGTTTTCAGTAACACCTTTCTCATTACCTTGTTCGGGTTCGATGCTATTAAGTCTTTTTTTTTTTTTTTGCATATCTAGTTCCCATGTTGATTTTTAAAATTGATTACTTAATTTTAATTTTTATTTATTATTTGAACTTTTCTTTTGCATGTCAGTGTTGCAGGTTGGATTGAATCATAGATAAATACAATACAGTACAAATAGAAATACGAATGTCCACAGGTGCATGAACACAGCGACTGAGACAAATAAGCAGAAAGACTAACCAATGTGGATATTGACTGATAGTTCGGTTGTAAATAAGGTGCAGATGGAGGCATAAAGTGCTGAAGATTGATAACATCCAGATACAGTTATGAGAATAATAAATAAAAAAGCGAAGTCCCGGTTTAAAAGCAGCCCTGATATATTCAAGTGTTCTGGTTTTCCTCATGTGCAAAGAGCAGAGTGTAGAGAATAAATAAATAGTAAAGACAAGTTCAGAGCCAGCCGGCCTGGCAGAAGCAGATCAAGCGTAGAGTACGAGTCAGGCTAACATCAACAGTCTTATTTTAATCTTATTTTGAGTTGAACTTTATTTTTGTTTAATGCTGCATGTCGAGGTCCCATGTTGGATCGAATCATATTTTATTTTATAAATGCATTTGAATGTATTTATTTATTTAATCTTGGATGTCAGTGTCTCATGTTGGATTGAATGTTATTTCATTATTTGATTTCATTATTTATTATTTCATATAACTACATTAATATATATTTTTTTGTTTTGTTTGTTTGTTTTCATTTTTCCTGGTTTTGTGAATACTTGGACAGTTAAACACAATCAAATCAACACAAAAAACAGAATAAAAATACATTTTAAATACAAAATTAAATAAAATAGACAAATAAAAAGGGAATAAAAATAATTTTACTTGATTAAATAAAAGTAAAACCAAAAAAATGTAAATATAAGTTAATAAGTAATTGGGAAACAAACAACCTCAGTAACTTCAACCTCCAATAACATGAGAGAACAACAATCCCTTAAATACACAGAGACATTAAAGACATATGAAGAATCTGATCAGTAATCAAACACCTGATCAACAGGTAAATTCAATAATCTCCATTCAGCTCCCCTCCATTACATCAGCTAATATCCTCACAGGAAGCTGATGCTTCTTCATCCCCGCACAGCTCCTCCTCCTCCTCCTCATCATCATCATCAGGTCGTCAGAGCCAAAAAAGAAAAAGTCTATTAAAGCTTTTAAGTAATCAGTAATAACAGGACTAGAGCGTTCAGCCAAAATGTGATTTTAATCTGAAGCTTTGCTCTTATTATCAGACCGGTCCTGATTCAGCCAAACACAGAGCTGATTACACGAGGGGGGGGGGGGGCATCAGTTTATATTAAATATAATATAAAAATATGATTATATTACAATATAATAAGACAGTAACACAGATATGTAAGGTAACACAGAGAGGACAGTTTAGATAAAACTGGAATATGTGATACTGATAAATGACTTTGTTATTAATGTTAATAATTACATGATAACAGAAAAATAAATCTGAATCAATATATTTAGATTTATTTTTCTTGTTGGCTGCTTTTGTCCACAACATTAACTCTACATTAAGGCTACCAGGACTTTCAGAGGGAAGTATTGACGATATGTGGCATTTAGGGAGCCAGGTTTAAAGAGATTTATCATTGGTGTATGTTGTGTATTCACACCTTTGATAAATATTAAGTTAATTAATTAATATGGGCAGTTGCTACTAACACATGTAAAAATTTCCCATTCAAGTCAATGACTTTTTGTACATCACCACCAACTGTCAGACTTTTGGACTGAGAACAGCTCCAAGTGTTGATAACTTTTCAGCCTGGATACGATTAGAATATTTTATAGAAATTATTTATTTTATTTAATCATTTATTGTATTGTATTTGAGTTCTAAAGGTTCTGTTCCCTCTCATCCATTTTGTCTTTGTCTTTTATATATTTAATCTGGTTTTTTCCATTTATTTTTTGTGTCTTTTTGTGTGTTTTAGCCTCAAATTGTTTTACTGTTCACATTTCTGTCTTATCGGCTTGTCAGTTATCTGTAAAACCTGTATGAAAGGTTTTGATTGACTGATTGATTGATTGACCTGATTAATTGGTTTCAAACTGTAAATGAGGTCCCAAGTCTTTATTGGAAACAGGCTAATAAATGAGTATTAGTATTTAAAAATGAGATTGTGAGTTAAAAGCTCTAAAATGTGACAGCTCACACTCAGACTGGTTTCCAGTAGTTCCAGTCTCCATGTTTTAAACATAATGCAGCTTACAGTACGTCATGAGCCAGTTTATAATCCTTATCCCAACTGAATAAGGATGTTTGAAGGAAGTGCTCACGAACTGAAAAAAGTTTAAAGCTTAAAAAACTCAATAACTAGTCCAGTATCGTTTCTTTTACACACACGGATGTGACTCATTGTCAGCATGTGTTGTTTCTCCTTGTGGGCAGGTGAGGACGTTGTTTCTGGAGTCTCCCTTTCTGTTCACAGACGACAGCGTGTCCATCATGGACGGCACTGACGAAGGTAACGTGTCTTTACTGTTCATTAAAGTTGAGGCCCCACATCGGGACTCTGTCTCCAGTGATGAATCTGAAGACTGTGATGACTGATGGGACCAAGTTGGACCAAGTCTGTCCCAGTCTGGGTCAGTTGGACCGGGTCCGTTCTAGTCTTGGTCAGTTAGTGCGTCCCAGTCTGTGTCAGTTGGACCGGGTCTCTTTCAGTCTTGAAACAGTCTTGGTCTGTTCTAGTCTGGGTCAGTTGGTGTTGACAGTCTGCAGATAAAATCCTATAGTGTGTGATATGTAAAGACTCCGATCTTCGGACGTTCTCATTAAGATTTTTTAATCACGTTTGATATCTGTGACTGACATCGGTAACCAGTGATGTCACCTGTGCGTCTAAACAGCTTCACCTGAAGTTCACGTAGCTCCAGGTCCAGGTCTCTGTGGGCTCTACAGTCCATCCAGGATCTCACCAAACTGAGCTTTTTTCCTCCTTTTTTGGCCTCTCTAACACAAATGTCTCTGAACAGAAACCGAACGAGCTGCTGGTTGTCGTCCATGTTTGTTTTGGTACAAGAACGCTTGACGGTTTGTGTTCTCGTGGATGTAAGGGGTTGTCTGCCTCCAGAACTCCAGTCTCCTGTCTAGTGGATTTACTCTGTCGTAAGATTTCTGGTCCTCCCTGATAAAAGAAATCTCTGTAGGTTGCTGGAAACCTCTCAGAAGGTCACACACTGGACCCGATCCTCATCTCTTTATAAGTTTATTAGATTACAGAGAATTTGTTTGTCTCTACATCTCCTCATCATTTCATTTGTTTAATCTGTGAAGCAGGTCGGATGATGAACAGTGAGTGGATCCTGTTTCTCTTCCTTGTTGTTTTTCACCAAACATAAACCTCAGAGGTCCATCTCTGATTTCCCCAACGAAAACCGCCAATATGGAGGATTAAAAATCGGATGAAACAGGAGACAAACCTCCTCCTGTGGCTCAGCAAACAAACTGGTGATTTAGCTCTGGAAAGACAATACAGTCAAACATTAACCAGGATCTGCTGCAGCTGACCAACATTTATTACCCTCTGTGTATCAGTGTGAGGATTTTCTGTTTTTCTGTTTTCTATCACAGTGAACTGAATATATCTTTGAGTTTTGGACAAAACAAGACATTTGAAGACGTCAACTTTTGACTCTAGGACACTGAGATGGGCATTTAAATATTGGCCTTTTGTGGTTTTGAAAGACACGAATCAACAGCTTCATCGTGCAACACCATCGACCCACACAGAGTACATGTGCGATTTTTAACATGAATTCAAAAGATAAACTACTATTGAATCCACTGTCAAGTGTCAAGAAACTGTCAAGAAAACAATCTTCTAAGCGGTCTACACAGGTGATGTATATACCTGAGTACGAATACATCTAAAGCAAACTGTAGCTAGGCCCGTAAAGCGGCCAGGCTGACAAACTAGCTCATATTAGCTTTTGCAGATACGTTGGTTTCAGTATATGTGTCGGCTAATAGGTAACATGAAATTAGGTTGGAGGTCATTCAGAAACAGTCCACCTGAGAGCTCTGACAGGTTGATTTTTACACTGTAAAATGAAACGCTCATAGGGATGGGTTCAGATGGCATTTTATCGAATCTGAATCCAGCTCCAAATACACTTAGTGAATCTCTTTACGTGGTGAGTTTGGTGGGGAATGAAAACATCTGTTAGTTAAAAAAATGTCCTGTTCCTCTTTTTTCACTCAGCACAGCAACAAAACTTATTTCAACTGTTTTATGTAACAAAAGATAAAACTTGATATTTAAACTCTTGCCTTTTCTTATTACGTTAATAAATCGATTTGTGATTTTAATAGTGATTTATGGACCAATTACCAGATCAGCATGACACTGACACTAATAGAAACTACAGTAATGACCTATCCAACCTAAACCGTGGAGATTCTGCTGAACTGACGGGCTCTAGGACTTTCACCACATGCAGTGCATTCAGAAAGTAATCAGACTACTGCAGTTTTCCCCTGAGGAAAACCCTGTAAATGCTTCGGGAATCCTGGCGATATTTCCTCCAACCTGTACGACTAGAGCTTCCTCAGAGGAACTTTTGCACAGTTTCGTGTGTCCTATCATCCCTCCTGGATCCAGAAGTGAACCTTTCTGCTCCAAATCTTTGAAGCCCCTTATCCTGTTGTCCCTCCTCCTGGTTGCTGGGTCACAGTTTTGGCCCTGCAGTAACCTTCTCCTCATCTGCCATCACAATGAACCCTGCTGCAATAATACTACTGTTGTTGGATACCTATATAGACATATATATATTTACACACAGACAGACAGACATATGTAGACAGGAATCACATGTAAGTTCTGTGTTTTAAACGCTCGCCCTGTATGGACACGAAACTCGCCCACATATAATCCAATCCTTTTAAAGTAGTTGCAGTTATGACCGTGTGGAATAATGTCCCACTTAATCTTGAAGAGGGAGGGAGGGAGGCCGATTAACCAGCCCCTCCGTTCATTTCTGAGGCTGAAATGTTTTCTCCTTCTCTCTGAGTGGGATCAGCTTGTTACTCCGCTCGAACATAAATGTCTTTTAATGATTACTGAATTAACTTCTTATCCCAGTCCACTTTCCCTCCGTCAGCGAGCCACTAATGGACAGATTCCTCCTCCTCTGTCGCTCCCGAGCAAAAGATAAACAGTCCTTTCAGAAGTCTAACCGGATTCCATCAGCCTTATTATCGCTCAGATATTTTGCCATTCTTGGCCCTGATGCTTATCCCTGGCTGAGATTACCCCCCGAGTGTCCCGAATGGAAGCGACTTATTGTAATGCAGATCTCGGAGTGGTTACTGGGGGGCAGAAGGGTGCTAAGTGCCGGTGTTTAGCTCTCTGACCTAAAGCCGAGTCTCTCTCCGTACTTGTTTGTTTTGTTAGAAAATTGCTTCTTAGCATCTCTGCCTAAGAGTTTTATGGTAAAGCTCCTATGATACAGTTTCTATCAAGCCCTTTAATCATCCACTTCTGAATGTGGGTGAGGTCAGAGGTCGCTGGTAAAAGGCACTAATGCATGCAGCTGAGTGCAAATATTCTGCCAGAGACACTAATGTCGTCTTTGAGTTGACCTGAATAAGCAGATCCTCGATGAACTCAGAGCATGTCGCTCTTTATATCTTTATTTTTGACAATTGATGTTTAAATTACTTCATCTGTCCACATTTTGCTGCTTTATCAAACCACCGCTTAGTATGTCAGTGTACAGGAGGTGGACATAAGCTCGGTGCGGTGTGATACTGGCACTATTAGTTGATTGTCAATAAAGAGGACGTTAATCAGCAACATTATTGGGCAATGTTCTATACACAGGCCTGTGATTTCCTAAGAATTTCCTTGGAAATTTGTGGAAAAGAACCATGTGATTTTGTAACAAGTAAGAGGAAAACTTCTAACTAGCTTCCTTCAAAGAAAAGCACAATTTAAACCCAAATAAAGAAAGAAAACAATCTCACTCTGAGATCCATTAAGTAGCTTTTCTGGAGCTTTCAGTTATATCATAAGTTTTGACACTGATGTGACATTTTGGTCACAAACCGAAGTACTGGAAAATTAAAATTTTGCATGGTTTATGAGTACAGCAGTTGACAAAACAATTTTCCCATAAGCTTAATAAGCTTACCATTGTGTTTTATAAAAGTGTAATAAAAAGTGTAAAAATAACAATGTAAAATTTTTACACTTTGGTCCAGACTGAAACATCTCAACAACGGTTGGACGGACTTTGATGAAATGTGTTTCAGACATTCATGTTCCCTTTTGGATGAACTGTAGTATCTTTGCTGATCCTCTGACTTTTCCTTTAGCTCCATTGTCAGGTCACATTTTAAATTTGTCCAGCAATTTGATTTATGATGAAATAACTGCAAACTGATGCAAATAACTGCAACTTATGAAATTCCCATCAGCCTCAGCTAAACATCAGCACATAAGTACTGTTATGAAGGCCCCTCCCTTGGCTTAGGGGTTGAGATGGTGACCATGAATTGCAACGTCCCAGCTTCAAGTCTGGATCCGGACATTTGCTTTATTTCTCTCTCCCTTGTTTCCTGCCACCTCTCCACTTCCGCTGTCTAATCATGGCATAAAATACCCATTGAAATCATTTTTAAAAAATTGTCATAGTGAGCATGTTAGCATGTTAGCTGTAGACTCTAATGGGTGTGGGCAGCCACGTAATAGACACAATTATATCATGTTTTGTGGACTGAAGTAGATGTAGAATTGAATATCATCTGCATAGTAGCGGTTCGTCCCCAGTAATTTATTTTTCATTTTCCCTATTCAGGGATTTCTGCATGGATCACCGTCAACTTCCTCACCGGTGAGAATTTAAACACACTCACCATCACACGCACGGACACACACACACACACACACACACACACGGACACACTCACACACACTCTCACAACCACACACACACACACACACACACACACACAGACACACACTCACACACCATAAATCTTACGACCACACTTGCGTTTCTCCTCCAATTTTTGGTTCATATTTCAAACCTAATTTATAAAATCTGGCCGTGTGTACGTGTGCATGTGTGTTTGTGCGCGTGTGTGTGTGTGTTTAAAACCAGATTAATGTGGACAAGAAATAGTGATTACCTGTTATTGGATTATACTGCAGCTCTCTCTATTTTTCCTAATCTCCCTCTCTTTACTCTCTTTTCTTTTCCTGCCCCAACCCCCCACTTCTCTCTCTCTTTGTCAGGTGGTCTTCGCAGTGCGGACTCGTCCACAGTTGGGATGTTGGATTTGGGTGGTGGGTCGACTCAGATCACCTTCAGCCCTCAGGACGAGGTGAGGACAACCAACGTAGACAACACCAACACAGAAGGGGGGTGTGGGTGGGGGTGGGGGTGGACTCAGAGAGGAAGATCTCTCTCTCTCTTCAGTCAAACTGACAGTGTGGCTCCTTCTTAGAGGCTTTAATCTGTAAATGCCACATTAATCCCAAATAAACACCCTCACATCAGGAGGGGGGAGGAGGGTGTAGAAAGGGAGAAAAGAGAGAGGAAGGGGGTATGGTGCTGCTGGTGCTGGTGTGTGTTTGGGGGGGGGTCTGGTTTCTTATCTAGGTCAGGCTTCATACACGAGGGATTGCAGAGGAGTTCACCACGTCATCAGTTCACTGGATCACCATGAAGATCCTCGTCTTCTTCTGATGCAAATCTTCTTTAGCCTGTAATAATGTTGGGGGGGGGGCTGAAACCGAGGAACCAACAAACGCTGACCAAGCCGTTTCAGCCCAATTCATGAAGAAAAAAAAATTCTGGGCTATTTATGTCTTTATTAGACAGCGATAGTGGAGCTGGGCATCACATGTGACTCAGATATGACTCAGATATGACTCAGATAGGACTCAGATATGACCTCGGAGGTTTGCTAACTGAGTCACAGTGGTTTAGGAGTAGAAACTCACTGTAAGTCACTGATAACAACATCACCAAAACCTGTTTCCTGGAAGGCTAACTTGGTGACGTTGTATTCTTTTGTGCAGAAAACCATCCAGACCTCACCTATCGACTACATCAGGTCCTTCCAGATGTTCAATAACACACACACCGTCTACACTCACAGGTACACACACACACACACACACACACACTCTCAAAACACTCTGCACTGACTTGTTTATGGTGTAAGTAAGTAGAGAAACAGACCTGCCCATTTCATATCTTTATATTTCAAAGTAATAATTTGAATATTGGATATTTCAACTCGCCCAAGCCTTATTTTCGTGTTCAATTTTTTTTTTTACTGAAGCTGAAATACTGTACATCCTCAAATAGTGACCGGGGCCTTTATTTACCTCAACTGCAGAAGGTACCAGGCCTTTATTTGAAGCAGATATCATCAAATGTATTAATTTGTCTTATTTTCACTTCATTGTCATATAAGACAACGTAAAGCAAGAAATCTTGGTATTAGAGAGGCCAGAACCAGCAAGTTATTGTCATTTTTGCTGGAAAAGTAAGTTAAATGATTAATCAGTCAATCAAAATTGTTGCAGGTGACTGTTGTGCTGTGTGAATCATTAATTAAAGGACTAATCATTTGAGTGTGGTTGTGTCGGGTATCCTGGATGTCCTTAAATCAGTCAATCTCTGCTCTCTCTGCAGTTATCTGGGTCTGGGTCTGATGTCGGCTCGTCTCGCCGTCTTAGGAGGCGTCGACGCTTCGCCTCGTACGTACATAACCCTCTTTTTTACTCTTTTTTTTTTTCTTCTTGTTTTTCAATTTGCTTTCATCTCTGCCTTTTATAGACTCTCTCCCTCCCTCCCCCTCCTGTCAGATAAATAAGCCATTATCTAATCTTTTAATAACACACAGCAAGATTAATTCCTTGCCTGCCAGCTGTTGCTGCGATTTAGCTCCTGTAAGAAGCTGCAGCACAGATCCACCCTGCTGTCTGTATTTCTGTCCGTACGTACAGGGAGTGGACAAAATAACAGAAAGCACATTTAGATCAGGCCCTCGGTCAGTCCCAGTTTCCTGAAGCTCAAACTTATTTTAACGATGTAGTTTATAATGTTCTGTTGTTTCACTTAAATTTCCCCTTAAAACTTAATCTGCCTCATCTCATTGATATGGATGGTATGTAAGAGATATTAGAAACACTTCTCAGTATAAGGCAGTACAGTTTAACAGCAAGTACGTCTTTCAAAATGACCAGAAACTTGAATGAGCACCTCTTTTAGATGGTTTCAACAAAAACTGAACTTCATAGCCTTCATGAAGGCGGATTTATTACAGGACTGTTGGATTAGACTGACTTAGTTTTAGCTGGGTTTTCCTGATAAACTGACAACTGAGTGCAGTGGAGCATTTAGCAGCTAAAGAGCCAGATATTTCCCTCCTGAGCTGGATGATAGACGATCACAGAGTGGAAACTGTCTTAAATGTTTTTACAAAAACCTTCTTAACGAGCGTAATGTTATTTTACAATTATGACTCACTACATCACAGTATGCACAAGGTATATTCTTTTATGCTACTGCTCTAATGACTCATTTCCAGAGTGATTGCTTATTTTATATGAAGCAAATCAGTGGTTTCATACTTCCTTTTCTCTCTAAAATTATTAGTGGCTAGAGAAGGATAAACAAAATTAAAAAAACATGATAAACAACATAAAACCGCTTCATTTTTCTATCTTTAAAACAAATCTTATATGGCTGTATGGCTTCACAGTGTACTGGTCAAGCCTCTTATGTTGGTTTATTCAAATGGAGCGTTCTGAAAGGTCACAGACATCCAAGCAGTCAGGAGCAAACACCAGGTGGGTGTTGGTTCTGGCTCTGAAAAGGTGGTTTCAGCTCTTAAAAAAGAACCCGATCCTTCAACTCTATTCAAAGCATGAAAATGACAAAAAAGTGTAGTTACAGGTTTTCACCTAACAGCAAATATTTAATAGAAAGATAGCAGCTAAAATATAAAGAGCCATGTGTGTAGAAATTTGCCAAAATGAGGTGTATTCACTCCAAGTCCTGTCTCCATCAGCAGGAGGGATTAGTTCTTCTTCTGCTGTGTAATCAGATGTTTTCATTCAATTCTTCGGTTGTATAATGTGATATTTGTGCTTTTAAATCTTGTTTAAATCTTGTTGCGTGTGTGTGTGTGTGTGTGTGTGTGCAGTAGGTGGCAGCACTGAGCTGGTCAGCCCCTGCCTTGCTCCGGAGTACTCGGGCAGGTGGGAGCACGCTGATGTCACCTACACCGTGAAGGGACAGAAGGCAGGTAAAGTCCATACAGTGATTTGATTGGTCAGTCGTGTAGCTGGAGCTCGCAGGAACCTTGTAGCTGTGTGTGTGTGTGTGTGTGTGTGTGTGTGTGTGTGTGTGTGTGTGTCTCAGGGGAGCCGGTTTACGAAGCGTGTCTGACCAAAGTGGAGAAGGTTCTGTACAGGAAGGTGATGAAGGCGACTGAAGCTGCAGACGTGGATTTCTACGCCTTCTCCTACTACTACGACCGAGCCGTCGACCTCGGAGTCATCGGTAGGAAACTAACGCTAACGCTGAATGAGTGAGTGAGCAGGTCCCGTGGGAAAATTCATTTACTCAAGTTAATAAACAGCAAATCAAACATTCCCTTTGGTAGAAACCCCACCAGCGTCTATTAGCACAATATACTGACCCGATAACAAATCAATAATAATCTGTAATCCATCTGGACTTTGACGATTTTATCCATCACAAATTATTTCTCTCCTCCTGTTTCATGCTTCAGAGGTGTTTTCAGAAAATAGGGCTTCAACTAAGGCTCCGTAATCTAATCTACATCTGGAACATGAACTTTTATAGACAATGTTTGCTGCAAATCGTCATTTAAAAGATATTAGAGACTAAAAATGACCTCGTTCAGTTCTCACTATTCACAGATTCTTTCACCTCTGGATCTTCCAGTTTCAATAAGTGATTACAGTTTTTTAACACTTATAATCTCTAATCAAGTCCTCAGTTGTGGCTTTTGCCAGATTTTTTAGTCCTGATATACTATTTTATTAGTACCGCTGCAACTAGTGGGGAAAAACTTCAGGCAGATGTTGGGAGACCTGGTGGGTAGGAGGTGTTGGTGGAGGGTTATTTCTAAAGGAGAGAGGAGCTGTGGTCTCTAGGGCAGCTCCACCATCCACAGCAGCAAACACTGCACGGATTTTCCTGCGATTTTGGAGCCAGAGTTCAACTAAACTGAACTTAAACACAGGTTCAGTGGGATTCTGGCATTGACGGGGTTGAGAGTTAAGGATCTGGGAGATGAGGCTCCGTTTGTGCTTAAAGCACCTGAGCTCTAACATGGAGGTAAACTCTAACCAACTGGTCAGTTCACCTCCCGATGCATCCAAAGTCCCTTTGAGCCGGAGTTTAGTAAAAACGATTCCGTCCCTGAGTATTTCTCTGTGTATTTTCAGTCCTGTGCAGGATCGGAAAGTTACCCAGAGGCTTCGTGGTGGATTTAAAACACAGAACTCAGCCAGGACGCAGAGCAAAAAGATTAGTGACAGGTGACTGAGTGAAACTCTGATCGGCCACAGCCTGGCACATTTACAAAACAGCCGTCCAGATGTGTTTATATTTAACATGTATGTCAGTGTTTCAGACAAACTGTGTTTTCCTCATTCTTGTGTCGCGTGGACGATACAGACCCGACTAAAAACAATTTGCAGTCCGTTAAACACTGAATGGGAACGGGAGCAAACTTTCCAGCCTCTCTGCACTGACTCTGATCCGGGGTCTGGTTTTGTGTTTTCTCTGTTCAGAGGAGAAGAAGGGAGGAACCATTAAAGTGGCCGATTACATCGATGCAGCTAAAAGAGGTGAGACAGCACCACCCGGCGGTAGATCCTCTGAACTGCAGCTCTGAGGTTTCTTCCTTTTTCAGACCGTCCTACATCGACATATGTTTGATGATAAGCACCGTCACGTGTAACCAGGAAGTCAGATCAGATGCTGATGAACGATCTTCCGTTAATTCTCTTTTCCAGTTTATTGCCTTAAATTCACTTCAGTTTGAGCCACATACACTTGACGTCGCACGTTTGCCTCCGTTTTTGTGATTGGTGGAGCTTGTTGAGTCGTCTTCTCCCCAGCTGTTAAACATCTGCTGTAATCTGACCTGTGTTTTTCCCGCTGCGCTGTTGTGTTGCTGCAGTGTGCAGCAGTCCGTCCTTCAGTCCGCTGCAGAGTCCGTTCCTCTGCCTGGACCTGGTCTACATCTCGGTCCTGCTGCAGGAGCTCGGATTCCCCCCGCACAAACAGTTCAAGGTGAGGAACCCCACAGTCGGGACTGGAATCTGGAGTCCAGAGGCCGAGTTGCCAGATTTGACGGACACCAAACAACCCGGTCAGACTGCGTGTTGAGTCTAAACAACCAACCTCAGCATCATGTCAGTTTCTTTATTAACTGGAAGAGAGGAAGGGGCGAATAACTGGAATATGGCCTGTAACACGGACACGTTATCACAAGCACGAGTTAGGTTAGGTCTCCTGGAAACGAATGTAACGCAATGCAGTGTCCTCTAAAGGGATTCAAACGTGTGTGTGTGTGTGTGTGTGTGTGTGTGTTGCAGCTGGCGAGGACCATCAACCAGGTGGAAACCAGTTGGGCTCTGGGAGCAACTTTCCATTACATCGAGTCCCTGAAGAGACAATGAAGGCTTTTATTTTGAAATGACCCTGGACGCCCTGAGGAGGGTCTGAAGCTCCTGCAGATCCTCTGAGTGAAGCCTGACACCTGCTGTGAGCCGCCTCCTTCTATTGGCTGGTCTCTGGTCCCAGGGGATCGGGCTGTTGGTCTCAGTAGAGGTCCCGAAGAGTCCGAAACAGAGCCCCGGAAAACCGACAGACCTGATCCCCACGGATCGTTTATGATGCGCTCGATATCCGAGCTGATAGAAAGTCCGCACGGATTCACCGAGGTCCCAGAAAATTCCAGACTCAACCAAACCTGATTAGACTGCAAATGATTTGTTGGGGTCAAAGAGCAAAGTCCTTTGTTTAAATACTTATCCGTCCTCCAACACGTTAAAGTGAGGACTTGTGTTATTTCTGAGGAGAACAAGGCTCGGCCTCAGTCCACCGCCAGTGTTAAACCGGATTCTGTGACTTGTAGCAACGGCCAGTTCAGGTTCAGATTCAGGTTCAGGTTCAGAGCGTCCTGCAGAAATTCACTGACATTTACTGAGTCGATATTCACCGAGAAAGTAGATAACTGATATTATCTGCTGCACGCGTTGATGGAGAAACGACCCTCAGCGGCATCATCATCCCCTGGCACCAAAGACCAGCCAACAGCTCATCAGGACCTGGTCTTCGTCAGCAGCTGTCAGGCTTCGCTCTCCCCTGGGTCACGTGACCAGTCTGACCGTCCAATCAGATGCTCTGATGGTTTCTCCTCCTTTACAAGCTCTTCGGTGGATTCAGCTGCACTTTGGTTCATATTTCAGCTCAGGAGGACGAGTCGAGTTCAGGTTTTCGACAGAAACTCAAAGTTCCCTCTGTTTTCTGAACAAAGTGACCTCACGGAAACACTCCAGACCATAAACACTGGATCTCCGATGTAACCGACAGCTGCACACAGACACATTAACCCTTTTTATTCAGACTTTACTCCAGCTTCATTTATCAGCAGCAATTAAAACGTTCAGGAGCTTTAATCTGCTTTAGCCTTTTAATCCTAATTTCAATATTTAATTTCCTTTATATATTTGACTGATCTCAGTTATAAAGGTCGATTATCACGTGTTTTTGTATTGAATTTGTTCTGATGTCGAATATTTGAAACTGACGCGTTTGTGCCAAAAAGATTCTTGTTCTCGCCAAAATCCTCTGGAACATCCGGAGGAACGCGAAGTGTGTGAGGTCAACGTTAGGAAACTTTGGCGGCTACATTTTCCCGGTGACGATCGGCAGGTCCCGGGACTTTAGACCGATCCCCCAGCACCCGCCCTAAGATATTTCTGACCAGCCATCTCACAAGTCTGAGACTTTAATTTTAATAGTTTCCTTTATCAGCCGATCGGTAAGGATTTAAATGAGCTTTGTCTCTGCCTGTATCTGATCTTTTCCCTAACTCAGCCAAATTTTAAGGGATACGGAGTCAATAAAATCCGAGTCGGCCTAAAAAGCTGCCGTGTGTGGTCCCCACGTCTTCAGAGACGCAGCATCGACACGCAGGAGACAATGGTATGAATATGTCCATTAGATGAACCGCTTTAATTTACGGTCCAGCTTTTCACCAAGCGTCATGGCGCCACTTGTTCCACGAGAAGGAAGCTGGCGGTGCCACTTTCTGGTCCGAGCACGGTGTGACCCGGACCCTTTAACCCCCCCCCCCCAACTGAAAAGACGCGCGAACGTCACGTTTTTCAGCATCAAATCATCAGAAATGTAGTTTGACGGAAAAAAAACTCTTATCATGGAAATTTTCTGGAGCTTTCAGCAGCATGTAGTTGCCTTCATGAGTTCGCTCAGGTGTCAAGAAGTTTTACGATATCACGTGATGAAGGCCACGAGGTGTGGTTGAAAGCTCTGGGAATTGCTCAGTTTGTCGGTGTGCTATTCCCAAGGTCAGTAAAAGAACAGTCAGGCTCAGTCAGAACGGGATATTGGGCACTAGACTCTCTCTGTTAGGAGGCTGTGATGCGGGAGGCGTTGTGTTGTCGCTTTACTCAAATCTCCGTCTCCGAGGACTCAAAGGACCGAACTGTCCTCTGAACCAGGTGTAAACTGTCCAGACAGAGACGCTTTTGAGCGTTTAGGATTTGCATTTTTTTATTTAGTGTTCATGACAGAAGTTCCCGCAGCCTGCGTTTCCTTTAGCAAGCACTGAAACATTTAAACTATCACGGGAAATAAAATCAGCCGGGCGTCGGGCAGAAAAGTCTCCGACTGAGTGAAGCAGATCTTTTCCTCTTAAAGCCCGATTTCTCTGTGTGTTAACTCACACCTGATCATCGGAGGTCGTCTTCAGGAAACACTCAGCGGGTTTAAATCGGACCAGTCTGCTCCTCCGTCCCAGTTTAACCAGTAAACCTTGAGACTGGGTTCATGTCTCTGACCTCATGCAGTTACACTTGATATATTCTGTTTCTGTCGACAGCGAGTCTGATTGTTTTCTACTCTGAAGGAGCTCCTGCTTCTACTGTTAATGGTTGTAACATGTGAGTGTGGTACAAAATGCACCAATCTGCAATAAACAGATGTGAATGTGTTTCTGAAATCCTGCAGGTGTCAAACAGCTAAATAAAGACTCTGTAGCTGGTTTAAAGTCTGTGGTGGATTCATTGAGTCTCTAAAGACCCTCAGAAGATCCAGACCCGAGTGACGGTGGCTTTTTTAGCTGATGCTTCATTTTATGTGGAATAACAAACCGAATCACGTCCAAATGGTTGTTTCTAATTTACAGTTTTGGGAAAAATAAACGGATGTGGTGTTGGCTACACCAGCAGTAGTGCAGCAGCCTAACTCTCAGGTGATTAACAGTACATGTGACAGTGGCACAGACCCAGCACAAGGTCCAGAGACTAATAGTACAATGCAATATACAACATACAAGAGTACATTAACTTACAATTTAATACATTTAAACATGTGACTCAAAGGTATCTTAACGTCCAAATCTCATATACAATAACTTGGTTGATCTCCTGACTTTTCATCTAGCGCCACCAACGGGTCAGTTCATGGCAGGACACCTGAGACTACGGGCTGGATTCCAGTCAGCCCGCTAATGTTGGTGTTTAACGCAGTAAGTTAAACGCTCAGGTCGCGGTTGTGTCCAGCAGCTGTCGCTGAGGTTTCTCCGGGTGTTGTTTTTATCTGGGAAAGTTTTTTGTTATCGCTGTTTTGGGACTTTGGCTTGTTCCAAATGAAAACTGTGCGTTCACACAGAGAAACAGTGGCAGACACTCGTTTTCCATCTTTCAGGCTTCACACAAACTTGAGACACAAAGCTTTTATTTATGTAAACTTTCCCCAGTGAAACAAGCTCATCAAACAGGTAAACAGGTAAACGTCGGGTTGACGTCACTTCACCGTTGTCCAGGTGGAACTGCAGGAGGCTGGAAATTCACCTGAAAAACATTTTACGACAGCAGCAGCAACAGAGAGGCTTTATCATGGATTAGCCTCAGAAGCAGGAAGCGAGTGAGCTGAGAAAGAACGGGAAGGGGTGGGGCCACAGGTGAGCAGGAGGTGGAGTCTCAGAGGAAGGCGTCACACCACTCCCTCAGGCACTGAGCGCAGGATTTGGCCTGGCGGGAGTTTGCTCCGCTGGCGTCTCTGAGCCACTCGGTGAACATCTCAGTGTCTTTCTTCAACAACAGGAACTGACCCAGAACCACGTAGGCCTGAAAACACGTAGAGAGCGGGAAAAAACGTGAGATAAACGTGTGAAAAACGTGAGATAAACGTATGAAAAACATGAAAAAAGGGATTAAACGTTTGATAAATGTTTGATAAACGTGAGATAAACGTGAAAACAGGAAAAAAAACGAGAGGAAAATAGAACAACGCTTGATTTGTTGGTTCTGTGAAAAGGAAAAATGTCTGTAGACTGCTGCTAGAGGAAGTGATGTTTAGAGGAAAGATAAAATGATGTTGAACTAAGGTGGAATGACCTTTCAGGCAGGTCACATTCACAAATTCAGTACCGAAGTCCTGCTTTATTTTCACGCGTTTGTCGTTTGGGCATGTTGTGGCTGTAGTGATCTCTGCAGCCTCTAGGGGGCGCTACACAGAACCTTAGAGAGTAGCGGCCGTTGTGTGTGGGTCACGTCAGTGTTGACGTAAAGCTAGCGTGTGTCTCCCCGTCGGTTCTCCACCTTGTCGAAGCCCTGCTCCTCCAGCTTTTTCCCCAGAATCTCTCCGATACCCGACAGAGCCGTCACCGACTTGTCCCCCATCGGCTCTCCGACAAAGTCCCGGTGCTTCTGGGACGTGGTCGACATCCTGGCTGGAACATATGAAACGGAATGAAAGACAGTCAGAGGAGACAAAAGCAGTCCTGGCCGGAGCCGGCTCGCCGTGCTGGTTTCTACTGCTGCTGTGGGGGACGAGTTCTTCGTTATTGATTATTCTCCATTTCATCTAATTATTAACGGAATCGGTGTTTTGTTTTTTTACTGTTGCTCAGACTAAAGACACAGTTTGGACTCTGGGAACTAAAGATGGACATTTTCTGATTTTCTTCTACCAACGAGACGCTGTCCTGCCGCCAGACGGATAATTTCACAAGAAAATAGTGAGAAGAAAAAGAAAATGGAATAAAATATCCGACAATAACAAAGAATAAATAATCCACGATAATGACTGATGAAAACGTGATTGAGCGACTTTTGCAACTAGTTTTCTCAGATGAAAGGGCCCCGCTGGCCCCGTGAGCCCTGTAGGCCCCCGTAGGCCGCGTTGGCCCCCTAGGTCCCCGTGGGCCCCTGTATGCCCCGTTGGTCCCCGTAGGCCCTGTGAGCCCCCGTGAGCCCTGTAGGCCCCCCTGGGCCCCGTCGGCCCCTGTATACCCCGTGGGCCCCCATAGGCCCCGTAGGCCGTCACCTTATACAGTGTCTCCAAATGAGTGTTGGGCAGTCACAGAGCTGAGTTAAAAGACACCAAACCAGCAGAAACCACGCGACCACGTACAGTCCTTCAATCTGGGGGTGCTGTTTAGGAGGGGTGGGGGGGTCTCTTATCTGTCTGGGCCCCGGGGCCCATTTTCTCACGATCCGTCCATGTCAAACAGGTTGGACATTTGTAGAACAGGAACCCGAGAGGATCTGAAGGACCAGACGCAGGGAGAGGGATCAGCTGGAGAAGGTTTACATCCTGACGGACGAGGTGAAAAAGATGAACCTTTCCTTCCTCACTGGGTTCGTTCTTCCTTCCTTTCTTCCTCCCTCTCTCTCTTTCCTTCTTTCTTCCTCTCTCTCTCTCCCCCTCTCTCCCTCCATCTCTCTCTCTCTCTCTCTATCTGAACCTGCAGATTCAGGGTCGTCCTTTACTTCACTTCTCAAAACAGGCTTTTGATTAGTGTCAGCGCGCATACACACACACACACACACACACACACACACACACACACACACACACACACACCGTGTGAACACGCCTGTGATCCTCCAGCCGACATGCTCGGGGCTTTTATTTTGTAGAACAATGGCCATCCATGCTGCCAGCCTTCAGCTCTGATCCAGGTTTTCGTCTGATCTGGTTTTTTCTGGTTAAAATAAACTAAACGAAACCATCAGACTGAAGCTGTGAGCAGCTGCCGGCGTCTCCCAGTGAAACCAGTAAAACCAGTGAAACCAGCTGCTCTCATAGAAGCAGACTACAACCGCGCAGGCTCCCGCTGGACTCTGGTGGTACAGAGACAAACCCGTTCACAAGGAGGCCTTACCTGCTGGTCCGGTAGAGACTCGGGGTCACGTCCTGGAGGGTCGGAAGGGGGTCAGACAGACAGAGGCTACAGACACAAACAGCGAACACTTCAACACAAATCTGAAAAAGCTGGACTCAAATCGCAATTTTTGCCGCACAGAGGAAACGTTAAACATCGGGTTGAAGTTACCTGGTAGAGTCCGGAAGCGGTTTGACTCACCTGACGTCAAACACACCTCAAAACGCACGAGGGATCCCGCAAAAAAGACTAAACTTTCTTTTTTGTTTAACTGGAGGCGTTTTATTCTGAAACCCGGAAACACGAATCGAATTAGCCGACGCCCTGAGCGTGACGTCAGGGCGCAGAGCGTCAAAGATGGCGTGCGTTGAAGATGAGTCACTCGGAGGGAATTTAACAACACGACTCTACTGATCAGCGGTGGAGGAAGAACTCAGGGACGTTACTAACACCACAGAGTAGAAGTAGAAGTACTCTGTTACAAGTAAAGTAACGGTACAAAAGTACCAGCACCTAAATATACGTCAAGTGCTCGTTATGCAGAATGGCGGCCTTTCAGAATAAAACACGTTATATTAGAATCATTGATTTGGTGAAGTGGAGCTGATTTCAGCTGCTTCATAAAGTTCATCTGTAATCAAACTCTGTGCGTCGTCATTTCTCCCTTTCTGAGGATCTGAAGTTATCAGATACATTTCGACAGGTTTCGAGAGTTTTCCTCTGGAGGAGAGTCGAGGTTTAAAGTAGCACAAACTGGAAACGTTGAGCAAAGGAAAATGGGCTTCTTCGCATTTGTCTGTCCCTCTCTAGTCGCACTCATATAGAGTTGCTTTTCTGCTCATTTGGTTTCTGTGTATTTAGTTGTCATTTATGGAAATCAGAACCCATCTGTGCACAGCTGGACTTGTGACAGGAGGCTGCAGGAAAGTGCCTGGAAAACCTGGAGCTTATTGTGAACTAAAGAATTATAATAATAATAATAAACTTTATTTTTACTGCAATTTTCAAAACAAAGTTACAAAGAGCTTCACGTGGTTGAACCAGGATTCAAATGTTTCAGGACCGAGAAAAATAGAATCAGGCAACTAAGATAATACAGAAAAAAATGGAATAACAAAACCAACAACAATAATAATAAAACAGATTTAAAAGATGTCGCTGATTCCGCAGCCTCAGATCTGTAAAAACCGGGTCCGCTTCAGTCCTGAACCAGGACTCGGTGAGAACACTGGTGAAAACAGTTAAACCACGAGGTGGTTTTTAGAGGTCATCAGCAGGATCAACTCGGCCGACTGGAGACCAGTGAAAACAGGACCGGATAAGATCTGGTCTTCTAGTATCTGCTCAAATCTGAGCAGCTGTCATGAGTCTAACATCTGGGTAACAGCATCTGGGACCTTCTCTGGATCAGATCAGTATTTGCTGTGACCCCCCTTGGCCTCTGAACCGGCACCAGTTCTCCTCTGTGCATCGGATATGAGGGTTTACATTTCAACACGTGCTCCTGCCTCCTTCTGTCCCATTGATTTTTGGTAACTTGGTCAAATTACAGGTTTTGAATTCGTTCTCACAAAACCAGACGTGTCGCCCCCCTTGATAAAACCCGCCAGGGTCGAGGTTCTTCAGTTCTCTGTTCTCTCTTCACGTGATGAAGTGGAGCTCCGAAGCAGCATCAGAGTGAGACCTCTTCCGTCGCCGCACACTCTTGGTGAGCCCCCCGGGCCCCGCCCACTCCCAGACGTCCCAGCTGTCAGCGTTTGCGCGGTGGGCGTGGCTGCGTGTTGTCTTCCTCCCCTACCTGCCAGGTGTGTTCCTCACTCTCTGCCGCATCGTCTCCGTCGTTCAGGCCGCTTTCTGCGCTCCTCCTGCGGGTTGTTTTCGTGGAAGCATGGCGGCGCCGCTGACCGACCAGGAGAAGCGGAAGCAGATCAGCGTCCGGGGCATCGTCGGACTCGGGGACGTAGCGGAGATCAAGCGGAGTTTCAACCGACACCTCCATTTCACGCTGGTGAAGGACCGCAACGTAGCGACGCCCCGGGACTACTACTTCGCCCTAGCCCACACCGTCCGGGACCACCTCGTGGGTCGCTGGATCCGGACCCAGCAGTACTACTACGAGAAAGACCCCAAGGTAGGAGCAGCAGGAGCCCGCAAATACAGCCTGGTTTCCGGCACAGCGACGACTGCGAACTCCGCTGAAAAAATGTGTAGATTTCAAACTTCCCTGATTATCTGGAAATGTAAAAGCGATGAGAAACATGAGCCGTTTTCTTTTTCAATGTTTAGGAACCAGACAAACATTCGGCAAAAGTCTAACCTCCGAATATTTCTTTATTTTAGTCAGAAATTAAGTTTGTTTGTTGTTTTCTTACCGTCGAAAACCCTGCAGTGCGCAGCACCGCGGACAGTTATTAAACTCGTGATTCTGTCGATGTATAGATATGCTTGGTGTATTCTTCACACGCCGATTTAATCAGAAGATACTAACAATGTCAGAAATGTCTTAACTAATGTTAAATCATTTACATGCTTGCGTCAAGCCTCAAGGCAACTCTAAATCTTAATATTTTGAAACGCAGTTTGGCTTGTCGTTCTCCATGACCTTTTGTTAGCCCGCTTCTCTTCCTAGCGGAGTGGGGCCAAACTCTGTTCAATGACCTTAGTCTGAAGTTTTGAATTTTAATAATTTTTTTTTTTTTTTCCCCCCAGTGGCGTCTGGGTTGACCTCCACGCTAGATTCAGTCTTTGGTCTTGTGTAGGAGACCAAACTCCATTCAATTAGCCGCCAGTTTTAACACCTCCTCCGTTATCGGCCAAGTACGTGATTGATGAGAAGAGGGTATTTCAGGATATTTGCTGAATCCCAGTTGTTTGACTCGGCTGAAGTACCGAGCTCGTCCGGCGTCTCCTAGAGCCTTTCAGGCGATGTCAATGTCAACGATGAGAATAACTGGAAGCCAAAGTTCGTGGGTCCACACGGAACCAGAATCAGAGAACTTTGGTGTGTTCTCATGCTACAGCGTGTCAGTGTCACACCCGATGTCCGCGCCTGCAGGTGAACATGATGCAGATTGTTGCACGGGATTCAAAAAATAACCAGGTTCAGAAAACAGCAGCAAAGAGAAGAATAAAAGCCCTGAACACGAAAGCGGGTCAAATAGGATTATGTACCGTACCAGGTGTGGTTGGCCCCTGTCTTGTCAGTGCCACAGACCACAGTCTTCTCCCCAGGCCTCTGCTGGTCTGGAGTCCAGGCCTCTGACTCTGTGAGGTCAGAGGTGAGGGGGTGAGAGTTAAGCCTGACTCCAGCTCTGCTCTGCTGTTTGTCCTCAGAGGGTTTATTACCTGTCCCTGGAGTTCTACATGGGCAGAACGCTGCAGAACACCATGATCAACCTCGGCCTGCGGAACGCCTGCGATGAAGCCGTCTACCAGGTAACGGCACGCCCGTCTGCTGGCGTATCTCCTGCTCCCGGGCGAGTCTGTGTGAAAAGCTCCGACCACATCACGAAGGAGCGTCTGAGGTCTCCAGAGTCACGGTCGGATCACCTGTCACTTTCCTCCTCTCCCCAGAAACCTGCCAGCAATCTATTGACAAAAATCAATGGCAGTGATTCTGATTACTGATTAATTGATTAATCATTCAAGTCCTTTTTTAAGCCAAAATTCCAAAAGGTCTCCGGTACCAGCTTCTGAAATCTGAACATTTGCTGGTTTCTCACTTTTCTCTGTGTTTTCGACTCAGACAATAAGACGTTTGAATCTGTTCACTCGAGCTTCAGGAAATAATATTTTCTCACATTTTATCCACTGATCGATCAATCGATTATTACAGAAAATAACTGTCAGACGTATTGATAACGAAGAAAACTGTTGGTTCTCCTGCGGCGGAAAAGCAGAACCTCACCGAGGTTTTCGGTGGCTGCTTGTTGTGAAGTGTGAGGGGCTGCAGGTTCCGGATCCCGTTTCAGGTTTTTCTTTGAACAACGTCTTGATGTAACTGAACAGAGACTCTCCTGGATCATCGAAACATCATGTAGGTTTATGTTGCGGTCTGAATTATTTACGCTCTGTTTATGAGAAATCGGGTTTTATCTGTCGTTTTGATGGACAGGTCAAAATACTACAATACCCATGAGCCTCGGCTGCCGTTGCCATGGAGAAGAGGGAGTTGTAGTTACTTCAGCCTCAGATTTTTTGACTGTTCATTATAACTCAGTAGTCCAGTAGTTTCCTTAGACCTGGTTCTGAGTTGATCTCGTCTCTCACACTTTGTGTTTTGTTTTTTTTATCATCACTTACTAATTTTAGACATTTAGTTTCTATCTGTGCCAGTCGTGTTCTCAGCTCAGGGCAGTTTCTCCACGGACCACTTGATTTTTTTTTTTCTAATACTGTAAAATGTCCCGAACGCTGCAGATGTGAGTCACTTTAACAACCAGACTGAAGCTCAGAGATGAACTGGAGCTGAGTCCTGTTTTGACTAAAGTGCAGATGTTGCTGGTCTCACCTTCAGCCTCGGTGAACGTCCCGATGCAGCAGAACAAAAAGTTTTCTCTCCTGACAATTTCAACTTCCTCATTGTTTCACCACAAGGAAGTCGACACAAAAAAAGCTCGACACACACTGATAACACTCGCTGTCGTCTGTGTGTGTGTGTGTGTGTGTGTGTGTGTGTAGTTGGGTTTGGACATGGAGGAGTTGGAGGAGATCGAGGAGGATGCTGGGCTCGGTAATGGAGGACTGGGACGACTGGCAGGTAAAAAGTCACATTTAGTTTTTCTACTGTATAAATACAGTACGTCCACTCAGCGAGCACTTTATTAGGAACACCATACCACTAGAGGGGAATTCCTCCCTTTGCTCTGAAGACAGTCTCAGGTCTTCGTGGTCTGGATTCCACCTGATGTTGGAAACTTTCCTCTGAGGTTCTGGTCCATGTTCACATGACTGCTGATATGTCAGCTGCACATTCCTGCTGCCAATCTCCTGTTCTACCACATCCCAAAGCTGCTCTACTGGATCCAGGTCTGGTGACTGGGGAGGCCACCGAAGTCCACTGAACTCACTGTCATGTTCATGAAACCGGTTTGAGACGACTTCTGCTTTGTGACCTGGAGCATCGTCCTGCTGGAAGTAGCCATTGGAAGGTGGTAAACTGTGGCCGTGAAGGGAAGCACATGGTCAACAACAACACTCAGACAGGCTGTGGCATCAGACCATGATTGGTTGGTGTTAAGGGGCCAAAGTGGATCCAAGAAAACCATCCCCACACCGTTACATGACCACCAGCCTGGTTGGTAGGTTGGGTCCGTGGATTCATGCTGTTTAAGTTCTGACCATCTGCACGTGGCAGCAGAGAGCAAGTTTGGTCAGACCAGGCTACGTTCTTGTCTTCTACTGTTCCTCAGGTTTCTGGTCTTGGCTGACAGGACTGGAACCCGACGTGGTCTTCTGCTGTTGTAGACCATCTGCCTCCAGGTTGGACGTGTTGTTCATCCTGAGAAGCTTCTCTGCTCATCACACTGTGGTAAAGAGTGGTTACCTGAGGTACCGAAGCCTCTGTCAGCTCCAACCAGTCTGGACGTTCACCTCTGACCTCTCTCATCAACATGAACTGATGCTCTCTGGATGGTTTTTGTTTTTGGTTTCATTCTGAGTGAAAACTCTAGAGACTGTTGTGTGTGAAAATCCCAGGAGATCAACAGTTTCAGAAACACTCAAACCAGCCCATCTGGCTCCAACAATCCTTCCACAGTCAAAGTCACATTTTCTCCCCGTTCTGATGTTTGGTGTGAACTTTAACTGAAGCTCCTGACCTGGATCTGCAGGATGTTATGCATCACACTGCTGCCACGTGATTGGCCGATTGAATAATTGCGTGAATAAACAGGTGCACAGGTGTTCCTAATAAAGTGCTCGGGGAGAGTATGAGGACCAATGTGCACATAAGGGTCTGGTTGAAGAAGAGTAAAGTTCAGCCTCCATCAGGGCTGAAAACTGAGTCGCCAGGTAATAAACGAAAGACCAATCAAATCTTTTTTTAGCTGAGCTAATTAAGAACCAACTAACTGGGACAACAGAAAACCGATACACTGAATGGAGTAATTAAAGGAGCATTCCCCTGAGTTTTACACATGAAGTTCAGCGTCCTGTTCGTGTCTTCGTCTGGGAGCCTGAGCATCATGAGAAATGTACGTTGAAATCATCACGCATGCGAGTAAAGGTGGAACATTAGGACTGAGGAAGGATGAAGTCAGTACTTAGTTAACGAAATCGATCAATAGGCCCAGCAGAAATCATCATTAGGTATTGATACAGTGTGATGTCTGTGAGGATGAAGCTGCTCCTCTTCCTCTCCGCTGCAGCCTGTTTCTTGGACTCCATGGCGACTCTGGGTCTGGCAGCCTACGGTTACGGTATCCGCTACGAGTTCGGCATCTTCAACCAGAAGATCAGTAACGGATGGCAGGTGCACACGCACGCACGCACACACACACGCGCACACACCCACAAGCTGTCCAGGAGGCCTGTGATTGGCTGATGTGTTGCTGCACTCCTCAGGTGGAGGAGGCAGATGATTGGCTGAGGTACGGGAACCCCTGGGAGAAGGCCAGACCCGAATACATGTTGCCGGTTCATTTCTACGGCCGAGTGGAGAAGACAGAGAGCGGAGCGAAGTGGGTCGATACGCAGGTCAGGCAAACAACCCAAACCTAAAATCCCAAGACCAGGTCTTAACCCTTAAAATGTGATAATGGTTTAACTGGCAGAGACCAGGTCCCCAAAATGAGATTAATACAAGATGAACCTGCAGAACACTTAGTCAAGTTTTATGTGTCTGTGGGAGCCATTTCACTTACATGCAATAATTATTAATCATTTTCAGTTTGATGGAAAGTAACAGAAACAAATCATGCCCCCCCCCAACACGTACACACACACACACACACACACACACACACACACACACACACACACACACACACACACACACACACACACACACACACACACACACACATCCCAGCTGCTGCTGGTGTGTATCATCCTCCAGCTTTGTCTGTTTAGCTCCTTTGACCTCGTGAACTCAATATTCATGGAGTATCTTCTGAAAACTTGCCCCACATGCATAATGTGTGTGTGTGTGTGTGTGTGTGTGTGTGCACATGCAGGTGGTGCTGGCGATGCCCTACGACACTCCGGTACCTGGTTACCATAACAACACGGTGAACACGATGAGACTGTGGTCGGCCAAAGCTCCGAACGACTTCAAGCTGCAGAACTGTACGTGTGATTTATCATCATCATCATCGTCGTCCTCCCGGTCTCTGTCCCTGGACTCCTCAGTGTGTCAGAGTCCCGCATCGGACGGAGTACTTGTTCTCTGTGGTGTTAGTACTTTTACTTCATTAAAAGGTCTGAGTGCCTCCTCAGCAGCTGCAGATCATTTAAAGGTGCTGTGACCCGTAGCTGCCACCGTGTGTCACCGCAGAGCTCGGTCTCTGCTGAGACTTCAGGCTCAGGCCTGCGCTGGCGCAGTCCCGCTGAGACCGGACCCGAGTGTGCAGACCAGGACAGTCTGAAAATGATGTTTATCAGACAGCGATGCTGGTGTTTGATAAAACCGGGTTCTCAGTGAAGACGGGAAACCTAAGGACAACCAGATCGGGCTGGACTTGGTCTGCGATACGGGGTCCTGGAGGTTCCGTGTTGGTTGTGCAGTTAAGAGGCGAGTTTGTCTAATGGGGCAGGAACATGAAGAACACGTGGAAGCCGGCGGTGTGAAAGGCTCCGAGCTTCGGGGGGGGTTGGGGCCGTAACGTTGGGGTTTCAGGGAACGTGGCGTTCAGGCGCCGACGGGTCACTCAGCCGTAGTCTCCTGTTTAATGGATGAAATGTGTCGCGTGACTTCAGCGACCGGAAACCGCAGGGTGTCGTGTTACTGCTGTATGTTGTTGTGTTTGCCACAGAGGCCCGTTCTCCTCCGCCGGCGGTCTCCGCGCCCGCGACATGATGCTTCCAGGTCGTCCGTCCGTCCCTTTCTCAGGACACCTGGAGGAAATTTCATTACGTCTGGTACGAACGTCCACTTGGACTCAAGAATGAACTGATCAGATTTTTGGTGCTCGAAGGTCAAAGGTCACCGGGACCTCACAAAACTCATGTTCATACGTTACCTGTGATAAAATTCACTTAAGACCTTTTATTAAATTCCTTCAAAGTCTTCGCTACATGTTTTATCTGCGTCTGGACAGACGTGCATGTAAGCTGCCACTTGATTGGCTGGCGGAGGCGTACACAGTCAGGCGGGAATTCTGGTTTGATATTCACTCAGGCTTCCGGGGGGTTTTCCCTCGTGTCCTCAGAGAGCTTGTGCTGGGTCAGGGACCAGGGCTCAGGTGGGACAGTGTTTGTGATATTGGCGAGAATAAGCTTAATTTCTCTGCATTTTTAGCACCAAGGCTCAGCAGCAGGAAGCCGAGCCACACTGGTAGGTTGGTGGGTCCGTCGGTCGGGGAGGTTCATCACTTTGTCACTTAGACTGAACGACCTCAGCAGCCATTGGGTGAACTGGTACGACACACTCGTGGCCCTCGGAGGATGAAGTCTACAGACTTTCCCCTGACTTTTCCTCTAGCGCCACCAGGGGGTTGACATTTGTGGTTTTGAGTCAAACGTCTCAGCATTGGGTGGAGTGACGTACAGTCTGGCGGGAGTGGGGGGACACAGTCGGACTTTAGAGTGGGAGCCCGTGGAGAGTCCCTGGAGGCAGTAGGTCCCAGTGCAGACCCGGCATGTACCGGCAGGGAGGGTTCGGTCTGCGTTGCGCTCTGACTGACTCTGTGTCTCTGCTGCACAGTTAACGTTGGAGATTACATCGAAGCGGTTCTGGACAGAAACCTGGCCGAGAACATCTCCAGAGTCCTCTACCCCAACGACAACGTGAGTCTGTGTGTGTGTTTGTAGACAGAGCAGTGACAGCGTCCGCGGGTCCGGACAGGTTTGAGGTGAGGCGATTCAGTTTGTGTTTCTGTAGTTTTTCGAGGGGAAGGAGCTGCGTCTGAAGCAGGAGTACTTCGTGGTCGCTGCCACGCTGCAGGACATCATCCGCCGGTTCAAGTCCTCCAAGTTCGGCAGCAGAGACCCGGTCAGGACGTCCTTCGACACCTTCCCCGAGAAGGTGAGAAAAAAAAGATAGAAACCTGCACCTGCACGGGAGGAGGGGCTTGGTATTACTCGACTGAAGTCTGCTGCCCACACACACACACACACACACACACACACACCTCGGCACGAGACTCTGCTGCTACTGCTGAGTTCTACTCGGGTCTTTTTATGAATGGTCCTCCGGTCTGCGCGTGGACCTCAGAGATCCGAGCGAAGGCAGCGAGACTATATGAGGATGTTTTTCTTCTTCTTCTTCGGTGGTGACCGGTGTCCTCACCCGTCCTGGCAGGTGGCGATCCAGCTGAACGACACCCACCCGGCTCTGGCCATCCCTGAGCTGATGAGGATCCTGGTGGACATCGAGAAGCTGGACTGGGACAAGGTCAGACCCCACAATGTGTGTCTCACTGTGTTAGTCTCAGTTTGGCAGCAGGTCAGGTTCGGGTTTCTGAGAAGACCCTTCAGTAAAAGGACACAAGTGTTTTTAAGTATCAAAAGTAAAACTACTCATAATTCCTCCAAGTTGCCCCGTGAATATTAAAATGTTATATATCCTAGTGTTGGACCGTTACTGCCAGTGCATTAGTTATTTTATTTACTGTTGGGTTCTTTAATCTGTAACAGTGCATCATATTTATAGGCTTAATCAATAATCATAGATTTAGTTTTCAGTCTAAATCTGCAGAGCAGCGAGTGAACACAACTGCCACATCAACCTTGTGCAGGGAAAAGTAGATTTCCGCCTCAGGTGTAGTAAAGTAGATAAAGAAGCTCTGAATGGAAACATTCCAGTACTTGAGTATTTCGACATCGTACACGAGCCCAGTGCTGCAGCACGTGTGCTCAAAACCCGGTCAGTGCCCCAACGTAAACGCTCAGATGTCGGAGTGTCTTTGAACCTTGATGAAACCCGCCTCTGCTCACAGCTGGAATGATGGATGGAGGTAGCTGCCCTGGAGCTTTCAGTCATGTCACATGATCTTCATCAGCAGACGGCGTTTTCGACGTTGATTCTTTGCATTTTCCTGAGCGCTTTAAGGGCTTGTGGTTCGTGTTGCACTAAACGCATCTGTGTGTGTGTGTGTGTGTGTGTGTGTGTGTGTGTGTGTGTGTGTGTGTGTGTGTGTGTCCAGGCGTGGGACATCACCTGTCGTACCTGTGCGTACACCAACCACACGGTGCTGCCCGAGGCGTTGGAGCGCTGGCCGCTCTTCATGTTCGAACGTCTGCTGCCTCGACACCTGCTGATCATCTACAACATAAACCAGAGACACCTGGACGTGAGACTCTACTCAGCTCTACTGTCCACACACACACACACACACACACACACAGGTCATCAGAATGATCAGCAACACTCTGTTGAACTCTGCTGGATTTACTGTAAACACACCTGTGTAACTAAACTCTACCGAGTTTTACTGAAATTCACCAGGTGCCAGACTTTGCCGAGCTTTCTAATGCAGACACACACCTCAGCATAACGCCGGTGAAACACTGAACACACACTGCCTTACGTAAGACTCCACTGAGCTCTACTCTGCTCTGATGCAAAGATACACACATCTAGCATAAGACTGCTGTTTCCACTGACTGAGCTCGGCGGGATTCCACTGCTTTTTCTCTCCTCGGCCTTGTTTTTCTCGTCAGAACACACCTGTGTAAATAAACCGGTATTTTATTTTCCCTCTCAGGGGATAGCGGCCATGTTCCCCGGTGACACCGACCGTCTTCGTCGGATGTCTCTGATCGAGGAGGGGGACCCCAAGAGGATCAACATGGCTCACCTGTGTGTGGTGGGATCTCACGCCGTCAACGGAGTCGCTCGGATCCACTCGGACATCGTCAAGACCACCGTGTGAGTCAGAGCAAAGACCGGCAGGGTGAAGTCCTGCCAGAGGCTCGTTACAGCCGCTAAAGGAGCAAACCCATGACGGATCAGCTCCTAGAGCCAAACGGTTCCTGGTAAAGGACAAGAAAGTGATTGCTCTGGGATTGGTCTGTTAGGAAGGAGCGACACACACACACACACAGTTTAAGACTCTTTTTCAACAGAAAAACCCGGCATTTAAAGCCCGACCACCACCAACCCAGTGACAGTTAGTAAATCTTTATTCATACAGCACTTTACAAAACCCAGGACCCACAGTGGCTCAGAGGGAAAAAAACAAGAACAAAACAAGAATAAGTTTGATGAGGAGACAAAAAGACGAGTATTCATTTTATTTTATTTATTAGAAAACATACATAGAAATATGAGTAAATAAACCAGAGACACGAGAGAAACGACTCGGGGCAGGAAGGTCGATCCTGACCGGACCCCCAGAGGGAGACTGGTCCAGAACCTGAGGGCCCGGACAGCAGCAGCTCCGTCACCTCAGGTTCTGAACTCTGAGCGGGGCTCAACAAGAAACCCTTGTTCTGATGAGCTGAGAGTCCTGGTGCATCTATACTGGGGCAGTAATCCACTGGTTTACTCAGGCCTCAAATGTAATGAGCAGGATTTTGAGCCCGTGTGGTGAGTCCAGTACAGTCCAGCACCAGGCTGGTATGAGAACGCTGTGGAGTCTGAGTCCTGCAGCTGAGCTTTGATCTAATGAGACGTTTGTTTCCTCTTGACAGTAACAAGAATCCATCCGACCGCGTGATACAGAGATGAGCAGGAATACTGGTGATAAAGTGTAATGAAGAGGTTCACCTGCTGGCTCAGGGTGACGGAACAGAATCTCTGTAGTCCGCTTTACAAAGACTCATTTGATTGTTAACGTCCGAGTCCTGAATCCTGAGCGACGGTCTGCGACGTCTGAAGTCTTAACGGCGGGTTAACCAGCACTCTCTTCCTGCAGGTTTAGAGACTTCCACGAAGTGGATCCGGAGAAGTTCCAGAACAAAACCAACGGAATCACCCCTCGCCGCTGGCTGCTGCTGTGTAACCCCGGCCTGGCTGACATCATCGCTGAGGTACAAGCTCACCTGAGGCCGACACCTGTGTGGAGGACTCGGCCACACTATTTGTTTCAAAAACAAATTGGGTTTAGATGAAAACATGGAGGTTATTGAAAATCATCTGACTTATGAATGAATTGAATTAGTGTGTCATGTCAGACAGACAGTATAACTCTGTCCAGCCTGCATTGACCCACAGGACACCATTAATCCACACAAGCCGGGACCAGGGGGCCGTGTTTACATTTACAAACGAAGAAGCAGCTGTGAAATGTCTTTCACAATCAAATCTTCACACCTGCAGCGTCTCCAACAGAATTCATAAATCACCGATACACACGGACATTATACGGCACAGGAGAGTCAGAATAAATAATAATTCAATAATCAATCTCGCCTCCTCCTCCAGATAAAACATTCGCTCCAGTTTTCTGTCGTCTGTGCAGCAGAATCTTTCAGGGTTTCAGGCAGCGAGAGGCAGGAGCACGCTGACGGTTATTCAGCACCGACCGTCCCCTGTGTCGTTACGTTTCGCGTGTTCAACCCCGCGAGGTCTGATTTATTGTGACTGTCCTTTAGACACAGACCGTCCTGCTGGAGTTTCCTATACGAGCTCAGAACAAGTCACATTTTATGGATCAAAGTCTGCGCTAACTGTCAAAGAGCTCGAGCGTTGCTGCTCGTTCGCCTCCTGCGACCATTAAGACGTCGCGTGCGGCCGCGCTCACATCCAGGGTTCAGTCGAGAGCCGAGAATCAACTCTCTGAAATCCTCGCAGTTTGTGCAGCACTAAAGAAAAAGGGAAGGGTCGTTAAAAATAATAAGCTAACATTACAGCAGCAGATGCACCTCCTCAGAGAACAACCCTGAGAGCCACCGCACATCAACACCTCCGCCGTTTTGATTGGACGATTCCACACTCTGATCCAATCATTCTCCCACACGTGACATTAGTTCCCAAGCAGCCGTTTACATGGTGGCACACAAAGGGTGAGAGAGGCCCAGATAGCAACCGAACCACATCAGAGAAAGACCGGGAGGAAGGTAACAGAACCTCCCAAACCGAAATAAATCCGGATCAAAAGAACCTGATGAAGAAAGGGAAGCGCTGCCTCCACGTCCTCATGAACAGCCATTTACACGCGTGAGAGAACAGACGTCACAACTGACCCAACAAAAAAAAACCCAGAAACGGGCCGCATTCCAGTTTGCTCCAGGTCCTCCACCTGAGTTTAGAGTTTAGCTGAATTGGAGTTAATGTCAGGTTCAAACAACCTAAAACAGATATAAACACAGTAATGAGGCAGGACACAGAGTGGTGAGGTTATATACTTGCAAGGAGAACGGACAGAGAGTGCTCAGTTACAATCTCCGACCCGCTCTGAGTTTCTCAGCCGTCCACCTCGCTCTTTTATTTCCATAGGGTGGTTCTTTGTCACATATGTCGGCATAGCTGCACAATCTCATCTTAGAAGCAGGGTGCCTCCTGCCTGTCTCAGAGACAGGACAAGAGACAGGACAATCTATCTTGTCTTGATTTGGGGAGTAACTGCTTCGCAGCTGCAGATACTCCCCTGCGCATAGCTTTCAAGGGTGCAGATAACAACAGATAATGAGCAAAGCGTGGGATAATTTATGTACATTCTTCTAACAGTTAACAGGATCCTCGTACCTGGATTTCTAGTTTTGGGTTTGGGATTCCTGTTGTTCATGGTCATGATCAGTTGCTGTTGATGTTCGTCCCGCAGAGAATCGGAGAAGATTTCCTCACTGATCTGCACCAGCTGAAGAAAATCATCCAGTTTGTCGACGACACAGCTTTTATCAGCGACGTGGCCAAAGTCAAACAGGTAGAGACCGAGACGTCTCGTCGGTCCGTCAGTTACCTGTCCTTCAGTCTGTCCGTCCCTCTCACGAGTCTCTGTCTCTTAACAGGAGAACAAGCTGAGGTTCGCCTCCTTCCTGCAGAAACAGAACCAGGTGACGGTGAATCCAGAGTCCATCTTTGACGTCCAGGTGAAGAGGATCCACGAGTACAAGAGGCAGCTGCTCAACTGCCTGCACGCCATCACGCTCTACAACCGTAAGACCAACCGAGCCAAATCCGGAGCTGAGATGCTGAGTGGGATTTAATCCAGATTATCAACCCGATTATTGAAATGCAGGAAGGAACAGAAAATACGAGAGCAATAGAACCAAATTCAAAATGAACGTGTTCAAGTTTCAAACGGTTTTTCCCTGGAGACTGATGCTAAATTCTGATGACAAAAGTAAATAGGTTAAATATACCTGTATATGATCCAAAAACCCAGAGGTCACATGCTTCACAGCTGGCTAGATAGTGGCGTCTTGAGAGTTCTGGAACCTTGAAACCAAAGTTTCAGGCCAGAGAAGGAGGAGAAACACTGGATTAAAGGATCTTCAGCATAATTGAAATTGTTTCTTGACACTAATTCGGAGCAGGTTTACAGTCTCCTGTACGACGTAGATTTAAACTGCAGGTGGCGAGCAGCTGAGTTGGGCCGGGGCACAGCTCCATTTGAAGACAGTGTGATGCCTTCAGAATGACCTTGAACATCAGTCGTGACTTTGTCTTAATTTAAAACCTGAGCAGAACAGAGGGGGGATTATTGATGTGATCATTCCAGTAGAAACTTGATCTAATGTCATTTTTAGTTTGTTTGCGCTGCCCTCTGCTGGAGACTCTGTACAAATTGTCAATGATGAACCTGGATCAGATCGTGATTCGTTTGTTTGTCTGTTTGTTTTCAGGCATCAAACTGGAGCCCGACAGACCGTTTGTTCCCAGGACGGTGATGATCGGAGGGAAGGTACGAGGGAAGATCAGTGTATAAATACGTGACAGAGAGAGTAGGTTCAGGTCAAGCTCAGGTCAACGCACCTGCAGCGGAGTCACGCTGGCTGTCGATGCTCGCTCTCCCGCAGGCGGCTCCTGGCTACCACATGGCGAAGCTGATCATTAAACTGATCACCTCGGTGGGTCGGGTGATCAATAACGACCCGGCGGTGGGAGACAAGCTGAAAGTGATCTACCTGGAAAACTACAGAGTGTCTCTGGCTGAGAGAGGTGAGGGGGGGGCGAGGGAAGGAAAGAACCAACGGAAGCCAACGGGAGAAAGTGGAAAGAGAGGAGGTGACAACTGTAACAGCAGCTCGGGGGGGAGGGGGTCACGTAAGGGTCAATAAGGTTTAGCGTCAAAGAGGTAAAAACGGGAGGGTGCCGTTTGTGCTGCTGCTGAACTGTTCTGCGTTAGACAGAGGTGTTTCTGCTGCTTAGCCTCTCGTCACCCGTGGACAGATCATGAGACGAAGGCCCCCCCCCAGTGAAAGAGACCCAGAACGCCAACACACACGCATCTCCGCTCTCCTGGTGGCCGTTTTATGTCACTGCAAACAGACGGTTGAAGAAGGTTGCGTCACCGTCCGCATACTTATGGACCTAACTGTAAATAGGGTGGACAAAATAAGAGACACGTGTCAGTCTGACCTGATGGTTCAACAGCAGCACAAACGGCAGACTCCACTGTGATCAGACGGTCGAGTCTCGACGCGTCTGAACATCTGAACCTTCACAAAGCAGGATTTGTTACTGTTTTGTCTGCCGTTCCTAATAAACTGGACACGCTTTCCAAACTGCTGCTCGTTCTGTAAAAATGGCGGCTGCGGACCCGGAATGCGTGAAAGCTCCCGAGTCCCTGTCCCGGTTGGTGAAGCTTGTGAGTGTTCAACCCGGATGCTTGTTGTCCCCCAGTGATCCCGGCCGCAGACCTGTCGGAGCAGATCTCCACCGCCGGAACGGAAGCCTCTGGAACAGGAAACATGAAGTTCATGCTGAACGGAGCCCTGACCATCGGCACCATGGACGGAGCCACGGTGGAGATGGCCGAGGAGGCCGGAGAGGAAAACCTCTTCCTCTTCGGCCTGAGGGTGACGGACGTGGAGGAGCTGGACCGGAAGGGGTGAGGAGGGGTTTAGACCGTTTCCAGATAATCGGACGGATTTCTTCTCGTCAAAGCTGCTTCACTTCCCGTCCACCTGTGCCGTGTCTCCCGCAGCTACAACGCCAGACAGTACTACGAGCGTCTGCCGGAGCTGAAACAGGCTGTGGATCAGGTCCAGAGCGGCTTCTTCAGTCCCGAGCAACCAGAACTCTTCAGAGACCTGATCGCCATGCTGATGAACCACGACAGGTAGAGAGAGGAAACTGTTTGCTCAAACTCTGCCGTTGTTTTTCAGGGTTGGATTGTTCCTCAGTCGGTTGAAACACACCTGTGTCAACTTTTCATAATTTGTGTTAATGTTAAAGCTCATTCACCTGTGGGTTTTCTCTCCTTTGTGTTTTATTTTTTCGCTGTGTCTCCTCCAGGTTTAAGGTGTTTGCAGATTTCGAAGCCTACGTCCGATGTCAGGAGCGAGTCAGTGAGCTCTACCAGGTGATGAACCACTTTCATCTTCCCATATTTTCCCCATTATTTCCTGCAAACTTCCCTCATAGTTTCCTACCGATGAGCTGGTATTTAGCTGTTAATTACTCTGACGTTTCCAAGACAGGCCGACAAAAATGGAGAAAGTCATCGAAAACACTAGTAAATGATGTCGAAAGAGTTGGTGAACAGACGTAAACGGACATTCTTCATCGTTGATCAGATAGAAAATGTTCAACGCTGAGTCTCTTCATTTTACGGCTCCGGTTTCCGGACATGAGGCAGAAATGTGTGTGAAAGTGTGACTGCGGAGTCGGGGAGGTTTTCCAGCCCAGGCCGTGTTTTATTTGTTGATCGTCGTCGGCCTGAAACACACAACTGTTTCCACTGCAGCTCAACAAGCCGCACGGACGGCAGTTAAATGAACATTTACTGATCTGTAACGAACGGCTGCTCGGAGTCACGACCAAGTTTTGTTTTGTCTTCGTCGTGTCGGCTGTGACGAGCAGCTTCTTCGTAACCGCAGCAACGAACACGTTCTCCATCTCCCTCGCCGTCGGGAACGTCCCCGTCAGGTTTCCAGGAAGTCAGCTGTAACATCCAGGACCCGTAAATGACCCGTTTTTGTTTCTGAGAGTGAGAAGTGTAGCTGGGTATCAGATGGATCCCAGTTTAACCAGTAGCGTGAACACATCGAATGTGAAGTGGCACCAACGAGCGATTGAAGAGGTCTCGAGTCCTCGATGTTCCTACAGCAGCAAGTTCAAATTTAGTTTAATATTCTGTTTAATTATGGTCCATTCTAAGTTTTAACTACTGATTAATCGGATGTTTGTTGTAGTGAACGTAGTGAAAAATGTCCCACAGCCGGAGGTGACGACTTCTTGTTTTGTCCAACCAACAGTCCAGATGTTCAGTTTAATATCGAACCATCACCTCCGAGAAACTGGAACCAGCCAATAATTGGAATCTTCACCTGAAACTAATGCAGTGATCAAAACAGTTGCAAGTTAATGTTCTGTCGCTCGTTAAAGTGTTTACAACTGTATTTCACTAGTGTGTGTCACTGCTCATACACTGAGAAACACAGCGACGTCCACGAGCACTTAAAGCTGGTTGGTTGGTTGCTCGCAGGTGCGGAGTCTGTGTTTTTATGAAGGTTATTTTTGGAGTGGACGAATGAAACATCTCCTGCTTCTCTCCTGGATGATGGGTTGATGTTCCCACCTCCGGTTTGAAGAATTTACATTGAGGTTCTTCTCTGTCAGTTTCGTTGACGGCTCTAAAGACCACAGTCCCCATGAGGCTCAGCTGCTGTTGCTATGGAGAAGGCGGCAGCAGCTTGGGAGCCCTAGCGGCCTTCTCTCCTTCAGTTTTTTATGTCCACAGGCTTCATGTAGCTTTGACAGATCTTTTCTGACACGGTTGTTCATCTTCCTTCGCTTTTCCAAGCAGAAATAGTGAAAACCTTTTCTCCGGTTCCAGCTTCTCACATGAGAAATGTTGCTGCTCGTCTTCGTTTTCCATCATCGTAAACTGAATCTTTTTGCCATTGACCCGGACTCTGGGAAACTGCGTTTCTAGACTAAAGGATCAAAAAATAATCAGCAAGTGAATCAATAATGAGAGTTTCATGTCCGTCAGATGCTCGGAGAGAGAGAGAACCGTCAGTCAGCGCCTTCACCAACAGCCACTGTTTGCTGTTTCTCTGCAGAATCCCAAAGAGTGGACCAAGACGGTGATCCGCAACATCGCCGCATCCGGGAAGTTCTCCAGCGACCGAACCATCTCCCAGTACGCCCGCGAGATCTGGGGAGTCGAACCCTCTGATGTGAAGATCCCGCCGCCCAACGAACCGCCGTTCGAGTCCCGTAGCTGATCAGGTGTCCGATCCGAGCCCGACCGTCTGAAATTCTCAGCACAGTCTGGGGGAAGTGGTTCGCTCAGAAAATGTAAACTTTTTTTCTTACTCGCCCTCATGTCAGTATTGTTTGCACTGTAAACTGTCCATATTAGCAGCAGCTACATGCTCCAAACCTCCAAACGACAAATTAACATGAACTGTGTCTTTAAAATAAAAAAAAATCTGAGATTAAACGGGAGAAGCAGCGAAACAGTTAAACAACTGGTCTAAAAGGCAGATATTTACACCAATATTTAGCACAAGTCCTTATTTATCGGTGCGAATTTTTGTTTTTGGGATGGTGAACTTTCTGTCCTCTTCTGGCTTCAAATCCAGAAGCTCAGAGTGACTTAAAATCTTGGAAGTCACCAGTCTCGATTCGGGACGAACACATCTCATGTAAACTGGTCGTTTCAGTGACTTTCAGTGGGTTTTATAGACTGTGTTACCAACCAGACCGTTGGCAATTTCTTTACCGTCTTTCAAGGTGGAGAAACACCTGCGTTACAAAGCTTTTCTGGGATTTTGTGCCTTAAAAGTTGCTATGAGGGTCGTTGGGTTGTATTTTGAGCGTTTTTCCTGTAACGAAGTGAATCAACGCCCGAGTGACTAAAGGACCCGGCTTTGGGCCCCGAACTGATGGTGGTACAGTATGAAGGATGATGTTCTTGGATCAGGGCTGATTAACCATATCCAACATAATCCTCTTTTAGATCTCTCGTTTTCATGATGTAGGCGTGGAAACATTGAGAAGAGATGACGAGAACACGTTTTAAAAAGTTGCTTTCACGACGGCTTGTGCTTCATACTGGTGTAACGGCGCCTCTTTCGTCGCCAGAAAGTTCATATGAACAACTCACCTTTGGTGCAAGTTCTAGTTTTGTAAACAGACATTTTTCCAATAGGAGTCTGGACATGAGTGGAGCTTAGTTACGCTTGCGGTCTACTCTTTTAGCACATTCTTGGCTTATCTTTACAACGCTTACTCCCTCGAAGGCAGCCTGAATACCTGTGATTCGGATCAGACGGATTCTCCGGTGCTCCTGCTTTACCGGGGAGTTCCCGTTAAAAGCTTCACGTGGAAACATTTCGTCACAAGTCTGCTGATACTGAAAAACCGCCAAAGCAGACACGAAGAGTCGCATAACCCGATTTGGAAAATTAGTTCTTTAATAACTTTAATAACGGTCGTGACTTTGTTTCCCACAAACATGGCTGTTCTTAACTTTACCAGCATCAGCTCCAGTCGAGCCTTTTCATTAAACCCGTCAGGCCAGAAGCACTTTCACCAGCCCAGATCTTCCTCACTGTCTACTCTTCACTTCTTACCCAGCTGCCCCCGTTTTTTGGCCCAAACTTTACTGCCGAAGAACAAAAACCCACATTTCTGAAAACTCCAAAATGTCATGTTACTCACTTATTTCCAGAATAAAGTGTTTCCAAGATAGCAGTCAGAAAGCACGATCTTACTCTCTACGTAACTGATGACTTTTCCGCAGTTTGTCCTGGGATTCGGGTTTTGGACGCCGCAAATCTCAGCAGCTGCGTAAGTTTACACCATGGCATCTTGAGGTGCATTTTTTTATACTTTCGAGCAAATTGTTTTGTCAGTCAGTTACGTTTGTTAAGTGAAATATTCCTTTCTCATTTTGTAGACGATCTTTAGACTCACTTTAAATAGAACAGTTAGCCACAGTCGTACATAGAAACTTCCGCTGTTGATGTTCGTTGTGCATTTCGCGATGCTGCTGATGTCTCGTTGCCTTATCAGGTGGTTTCGGACCGCGGGATGAAAAGGACACCGTTGCCTTCCTCTATCCTCGGCTGGTGAATTCATTTTAGATTATGTGGGACACCCAGTGGCACCACAGCCAACGATTCACGTGTGTTCTGTTGACTTCCAGTAAGAGTTAACATCTGTGAAGTAGACCAGAACTAACTGTTTTCCGTTGAACCCAGGACTGCACTGTAACCTTCAGCGGTGATGTCCCATTCACTTACACTAAAAGTAAAACTCAAAAATGCCGTTAGTATAAAGTGCCTTACTAGTGATTCTCATTCTTCCAGTTCTTCAAATGAAGTAAATATCGATCCAATAGATCTAAAATACTGTAGAAGTACATTTGATGGACAGAGGGTGTAATTCTGCACTGTAAGTAAAATCTGTACCATTTACTTACATTAGAATTAAACTCAAAAATCCCATTGGCTTACAGTACAACTGAGAAGCCGTTGCATCGATTTGCAGTCTCCCGTGATTTAAAATGAAATGAATTTTTGTTCCGTTAACATCCATTGGATTTGACATCCACCTCCACTTTATAGCTTCATTGGTAGAGCTAAAGCAGGTGAGCTAAAGCCGCAACGGAGAAAAACTTCACATTTATGACTAGAGACCACTCATGTCATCACACAACTCAACTTAAACACAACTGTCGTCCAACAACAATAGCGCACTGTCGTTATTGTTGTCCATTAAATTTAAAATTAATTACTCTTGTGAACAAAATCTGGCTGGTTTGTGTTTTTGTTTTTGAGACATTTTCAGAAAAAAAATTCTTTGTTGAAATTACAACTTTGATATTGACGTCGATGGTATTCACAAGTTAGACTGGAAATTTCAGTAACTCCGACATGACATGAACGTGGCGAAAGCCCTCAGCCTGGCCTCACAGGTGTCTTATGGGTAATGGAGTCCATTTGGAATCAGTGTTTATTCAACATGAATGTCAATCTGACTAAAACTAAAAAGCTTTTGTCAGTTTTCATTAAGTACTGTATCCACAACACTGATGTCTGTTGCTCAAAATAAAGTTTTTTTTGCACTGTAATGTTTGTCGATAATGTTACTGTGTTTGTCATTGACATACTTGTTTTAGACTTTTTATACTTGCTCTCATAGATGCTGAAACCACCCAAAAAAATCCACAACGACAGCGACATAAAACAAGAAATATTTAATTCACAATTCAAGTCATAACAGGCCTTCAAACAGAGAAGACGTTTCTTAAAAACAAACTGGACGCTGAAACCTCCAGACAGAAGAGTCAAACGTGATCAGACGGACCCAAAAATTAAAGACTGACAACAGAAACAAAAGAAATCACGCAGATCGTAAAGAATCAAGCTCCGTGTGTGTCGGGCTGCGATGATTAAAATATTAAAAAGATAAACCGAGATTTTTCACTTCACATCTCTCCGTTCGTCGTCCAGTTTGGGTTGATCGTCATCGTCGCTCTGCAGTACGTAAAAACACTCCGCCGTGGTCTGGCCCAATCGCCGGAACCCTGTGTGCTGTGTTGGTGTGTGAGGAATGCTAACGGAAAAGGAATGACGTGCATGTGTTCAGTTCATGCACCGAAAACAAACTGTGTGTGTGTGTGTGTGTGTGTTCAGGCTGAACTGTCCGTCTGTTTCTCCTCACTGTGCGATGGGATGAGCTGTGCCGAGGAAATCGCTGAAACGACAACAACAGAGCAGGGACGTTAGTGTCACCTTCAGGTGTCCAAGCAAACAAACCAAAAGAGAGAACCACCACGGTCGCACCGACGTTTCAAACGATGAATCGTCTCAGTGGGTTTGTTCACGGGGGCGAATTCGTGCGTTGAGTTTAACGGCAGGGAAACTGGACGGCGCCGACCTCTGAATGACCGGAGAGTCCGAAACGTAGGAAGCTGTCCAGTGTTAAAGTTACAGTTTGGTTTAACCCTGTTCTGTTGGACCGTAAAATATACGGGGTTTTCATGCAGCTCTTGTGTTAACTGTTTCCAGAGTCCGACTCCCCGTTTCGGTCCCTATACTAAACATCAGAGTCCTGGATCCACAAAACCTCAGACCTCTCCCTGAGCTACTCATCAGTGCTGTTGCTCTTAATACAAACTCAGGGAGATCCACCCCAGCAGCTTGTCTGCTGTAAAGAAACTACACACGTCAAATGTTATTCATGATTTACTCTCTGATCAAAAACACATTTTACATCACTAACTTAAATATGTTTAGTAATTTGAAGACGTCACCTTCAGCTCGGACGTTTTATGGACTAAACAACTGCTCGAAAAGATAAAGCTGCAGCCCTGATCAGTTTTCCTGTCTTTGGGCCTGTGTAAAGGTTTCAGCCATCGCCACGGCTGCTTCTCTGGAGATCTGACGGTGCTGGTGTGTCGGACTTTGCTTTTTGCTGCGCATTTGCCCCGACCCTCCCCAACATTCAGAAAGGCTCGTTTCTCTGCAGCTGTAGTCTCTAGTTGCTTTACGCCTGATCTACGTCGTTTTTTCTCCACCTTGTAGTTGTTGAGATTGTGGCCTGGCATCCGTTTCATTCTTCTTGTAATGAACTTTTACCATTCAACCAATCAGTGACTACGTCCGGGTTCCGTCTCAAATCCACGAGACACAATGTGGGACTGAGTTTTACTCTGGTATCGTTTTGCATTTATTCCCCAAGTCAGAGTTTCCCGCGGTCCCGGTTCGTTGCTGCCGTACCTGAGGATGTTCGGCAGCTCCGGGCTCCTGTAGATGAACTTGTGCTTGTAGGCCAGAGAGGAGGGAAAGGGAACGAACTGAACTTTGTGACCGCTGAGGCTCTTTGACTGGGAGGCCATGTTGTACAGCTGCAGGAGGAGGAGGAGGAGGGTTGGGTTTAGTTCTTTTGGGGTGAAGTGTGAACTCCACACAACATAATTCTGCACACACAGTGTGGGGTATTTGAATGCATCAAGAGCTCAAAGACATTTTTATTTAATTACTCTTAGAGGACAGTTCTTCGTACCTTCTTGCCCAGATGGAAAGGAACCACGCTGTCGTCCTCAGCGTGGAGGATCAACACCGGACAGGAGATGTGATTCACACTGAGGAGAGACAGAGTGTCACGTCACGGAGTTCGTGTCACAGCGCAAATCAACACTAGCGGCACTGGAACTATTAACGGAGGAATTTGTACACGCCGAAGTGAAGCGGCCAATCAGCAGCCTCCTCGAAGCTGCAGTTCCTGTAATGTCCACTAGGTGCTGCTCCAAGAAAGCTGCGGTTTTTTCATTCTAATAAACTTTCACCAGCCATTTGTGTTTTTATCATCGTATGTTGGTATCCCGGCTACTGATGATTTGCTGTTAAGTATCTGGGAGTGAAAAAGCCTGCGGGGTCAGAGGTCACCAGCTGTAATAAGGTGTAAAAGCTTCTCTCATCACCCTGCTGTGGACTTTGTCCTCAGTCTGAGCAGCTCCGGGTCTGTTAGTCAGCTGTTGGTACGGAGTCTCTGGAGAGCCAAGTAACTGTTCACTAAGACTCGACTGGATCAAAACCTGCAGCAGCTCAGACCAGGTCTGACTGAGTCTGAGCTCCGAACCGCGGCAGAATTCATTTATTTACCCCCGGCTGGAGAACTCTGGTTGGTGTTGCTTGAAGACGTGTTTAAAAAAAAGCTCCAGTGCTCATGGGCTCCAACAACAGAAAGCAAGATCCTGAGAAAAATTAATGAGATGCTGCAAAAGTTCATGAAAACGGACTAAAAAGTTCCTCTTTCTACGTAAGCTACAAAACAGGGCTCTGGGTTTCAAAACGTTGCTCAGTTCCTGAAAAAGTTTCGGAGTTTCTGAAAAAAAATCCTGACTTTGAGAAGTATTTCCTAAGATCCTGAAAAACCTAAAAAGTTCCTGATTCGCTAAACAGATAAACAGGTACCAAGAATCGTTCAAGAGACAGTTCTAGAAAAAAGATTCATGAAGAAAGTCTGGGGAAAAATGTTCAAGTTAAACGTTCTTGACCTTTATTAAACATTTTATGCTTCTGAAAAAGTTCCTGGAAAAAACAAAACGGATCTGAAAAGATTCCCGACCTCGGTCTATTTTAAAAAGTCCAGCAGTTCCCAGGGAGGCTCCTTAACAAGAGCTGGTGTGGTCCAGCTTCAGGATCTGGAAATATTTAACCGTGACGCTCGCCTGAACTAAAGCTCAAAAGGTCAAAGGTCGCCGCTGCTGAGGCTAGAGTGGACCTACTTTTCGTCGCTGGCGAAGCGGATGTTGTTGGCTGTGATGGCGTCCAGGAAGAACCAATCAAAGCCGGGCAGGTATCTGTACACCTGAGAAACACACACACAAATCAAATACACACCTGCAGCCCTTACGCCCGTCAGCAGTGCGCGAGTGTGTTTGTTTGTGTTACCATGGAGAAGGGGTGGCTCTTGGCCTCCTCTCTGATGTTGGTGAATGGAGACTCTAAGATCAGGGCGTCGGGAGGACTGCCTGAAAACAAAAAGCGTGAATATCAACGGGGCCTTGGCGGGATTTCATACCGTCGGGGGAAATTAAAGCCCGACTGTTACTGGATGTTTGAGTCCCTGTGAATTCTCATACAACCGAGTCTCGAAAAAAGGCCGGGGGCTGAAAATCCAATCGAAAGCCGACCTATACGGGGAAGCCTGGAAGACTTGTGAGGGAAAATCTGGCGAAAATGCGGAGTCTCGTTCCGGGTAGTTCACCAGCGTACAGGGGAGGAGGGACACCCGACCGGACTCTCGCTGTGCTGAAGTGGTCTCTGCTGTGGAAATGGACGTTGGCAGCTAAACACGGAGGAAGGTTTGGGTTGGTCTTAACGGGGGACATCAGATAAAGGCCTGGTTCTCTCTGCCGCTGAGCTAAAGAAAGGCCCTGGACTCTATGAGAATTTACAGTGATGCCAATACGTCCACCACTAAAAGGTTTTGAAGCATAAATACACAACAAGACGGATGAATTTATATCTAATTGATGCTGCAGCTGTGTGTGTGTGTGTGTGTGTGTGTGTGTGTGTGTGTGTGTGTGTGTGAGATGAACCTCTGTCACACAGCTGTCTGACCAGGTTGGTGGCAACTCTGCAAAACAAACAATAAACAAATCAGATTGAATCACAACTTCCTTGGTACTGAACTGAGTCGATTGTGTTTATGTGCAGGTGTATTTACTGTACACGTGTGTGTGTGTGTGTGTGTGTGTGTGTGTGTGTTACCCTGTCCCCAGAGAGTGTCCCCAGATATAAAGTGCCGTTTTATCCAGCCGCTGTTTCAGCCAGTTGTAGATGAAAAGAGCATCTGATGTCATCCCCCCCTCCGATGGAGACCCGTCTGAATCCCCCCAGCCTGCACACACACACACACACACACACACACACACACACACACACACACACACACACACACACACACACACACACACACACACGCGGGTCGCTAAGCTGTCAGGACTAAAGTCAGCAGCTTTGTGACTTAAATGTATTGATGAGTCAGTGTTTCTCACCTCTGTAATCAAATGTGACTACATGGTAGCCTAAAGAACTGAGGACCTGAAGGAAGACAGGCAGAGACGAGTTCAGTCACCTGACCTCCGTCTAAATTTAAAACCAATCCATGTTAATGACGTGTTAATTGATCCGGTGGAAGAAGCAAAGCTACGAGGCATCACCTTAGATAATAGAGGTTAGTGGGATAAACACAAAGATAAGATGGTCACTAAAACGGGAAACGGTCTGGCAGCAGGGACCGGCAGGAGCCAAGAACGGAGAGGTCCTCGAAGAAAACCTGCTCCAGGGTCCACGAGACCGGAGACTGGGGCGACGCTTCACCTCGCAGCACCGCAATCACCGAAGCGTTGGGCCAGGACAACGCTGGACCGGGCTCAGGACCGGTCTCTGACTGTCCCTGAGCGGCCCGGCCGAGACCAGACGTAAACCCCCGACAACATCTGCGGAGAGACCTGAAGGTGGCGGTCGACAGACGCTTCACGTCCAGTCTGACAGAGTCTGAGAGGATCTGCCAGGTACAACGGGATAAACTGTCCAAATGTCCAACTGTCCAGGCGAGAGAAGCTTCTAGAGACTAAACCCAGAAGACTGGAAGCTGCAACTGCTGCCAAAGGGGCTTCGACAAGGAACCGGATGAAGGGTCTGAGAATTCAGCTTCAGATTTTCCAAAGCTAATCGAACACCGGACAAGTGTGATATGATGTCAGACTACAGAGAAAACGTTTCCAAAATTAAGCCAAAGTTTCAACTGGCTGACGAGGAAAGTGCCAGTGTGAGAAACAGGGAAAAAATAAATAACTAATAAGCTTATCAATAAATCAGACAATAAGAACTGTGTGTGTGTGTGTGTGTTTACCTTGTACAGCTGAACTCGGTGGTCTCCTCCTCTGCAGACAAACACCACAACAACAGAAAGGTCAAAGGTCATACATGACACCCACTGATGCAGGTGTATGTGTGTACGAGGGTCACCTGGTCCCTGCGTTTCCATGGAGATAGAGGATGACGGGGTGGGTGGAGCTAAAGGCGGAGACGTACCAGTCGCCCTCTTTCCCCTGAGCTTCTCTCCACATCTGAGCGGGAACTGTGTGCCTGAAACACACAGACACAAACACACTTTACGCACAATCCCCAGGACTCACATATTTAGAGGTCTCATGTGGTCTGGGACACACTTCGACGCTGCCCGCTCCACACGGCCAGGCGGAGATGGACCTGAGTTTCACCGGCCGCTCTTCTCTTCGGTAAACCTGCCGATCGTAACCCACGGACTGGCTCTGGTCCTGGATCAGTTCATCAGAAATAGCCACGGAGGCCTGTCGTGGGCCTTCATCCAGAAGAACCACGTCAGGGGTGTTGGAGATGTTACACAACGGAGCCCGGTTCTTCAGACGTGGTTTAACTAATTCAGACCAACATGATGTGATCAGGATAAAATAATCCAGTTAATTCTCACGGTTTGAGGTTGGATTTGTTAATCCTGGATGAAGTTATCTCCAGCTTTAAATAAAGAGAATTTAAACCGTGATCAGTGTCGGTCTGATCGGCTGATCATGTGACCGCTGGGACGTGAGGCAGGTGTTTTGGGAAGCCTCCCAGCATGCACTGGGGCAATAGATTAATGGTTGTGTTCTTTGGACGTATACCGAGCTCCACGGTGTGTCCACTGCTTCCAGGCTTCGATCGGGGTTTAATCAGGAATCCCCAGTGAATGTGTTCAGACCACAGCGATGTTGGTCACCGAGGGTGGAGCTTGCTCCCTGATGCAGAGACTCTTCAGTCGTCAGCATAAACCTGCTGCGACGACGAATCCTCCCTAAAATCTCTCAGAAAGCCGCTTTAACTGCATCACTGAGTCCTGCAGTCATTTATTTCATAGGTTTTAATGTTCAAATGACGAATTCCGGTTTTAATGTCAAATTAAGTGTCGTGTTCTGGTTCCATTTGTTCTTTTAACAGTCAGAATCTTTAAGTAAAGTGTCTCGGCCCTGATCCAGCCGACTGTCACTAATCCGCACTTTTGCAGGTTGGGGTTTAAGGGCTCGTTGCTATGACGACAGCTCCAGATCAATTTTAAAGCAACTTCGAAGAACCACAAAAAAAAAAAAAACGTCGACATTATGATCCGGATAAGTCGGTCATCCTCGTGTCCAGGACGAGGCCCAGGTCATTGGAGACATCAAACCGTCCTGTTTGTACATGATTACGTGTGTTGGTGACACCACTGGGACGGAAGCAGTTCGATCGACCATCCAACAACAGTCACGTCGCGCAGCACAGAGCCCTTTATAAACCGATTCGGCCATTCACGATACCCGCAACTGATCCTAGGTGCTGATCAGGGTCATAATGCACTTTACCGCGCGGGCGGCGGTTTCCACGGTACCGTCAAGAACGGCCGCATTTAGCTGACAGCAGCTGTAACGTGGTTTTCACAGTAAAGCGGAGAAGGAACTCTCCTTGATGTTGTACATGTTAGATAAGCAGTATCTGATGGTCTGATGGCCACAGTCCAAAGAACGGAACAGTTCCAGGAACGTCAGACTGCAGGTTTGTGTCTGTAAACATCACAGGTGATGCACAAACAGCAGCAGTAGGAAATGTTTTGAAAACTAGTCCCGAGTTACTAAAAAGACCCTGAGCTCATAAAAAAAGGTGGAGAAGTCACTTCCTTGAAACGTCCTCATTTCTGAGCATCTAAACTTGTTTTTTTGATCACTAAATCAGTTCCTGAATTCATAAACATTTCAGAAAAGGTTTTTGACTTTTAAAAAACGTTTCTGAGCTTATTTTTGGATCATTATCATCATTATTATTACTGATGCATTGATATGAAAGCATCCTTTTGATGCAGCTGGTGGTGGAGGAGCTCATTTTAAGTCGTTTCATAAGTCACAATATTCCATATTTCATGAGTTGATGTTTTGAATGTAAAATCTGCAATGTCTGTTGAAATGAACAAAGAATGACAAAGAAATTTAAACCCAGTCCGACCATGCGACCAAGTCTCTGATGGTCCAGACATGTGTGGCTGCAGCGCTGAAGAATCAGACACACCTGTGATAATCACCTGGATGCTGCTGTCATCGTTTACACAGTTCATGGAAACATCATGTCCCAAAACCAGGACACTCGTCTGCTTTACAGGCTCCGCCCACAGGACACCTGAACCTGTCTGTGTAGTCATAGCCGTGTGTGTGTGTGTGTGTGTGTGTGTGTGTGTGTGTGTGTGTTACCAGACTCCGATCTTGAGTCCAGCTTCAGGCTCCAGGTAGAAGTTGTGTGTGTGGTTCAAACCCTGGTCCAGGGGTTGCTTCAGGTCGATGAAGTACGGCATTCTCACTGGAGGGAGGGGCGAGAGGTCAGAGGTCACTGACAGGTCACATGACTGCTGCTGACTGAAGCACTGACACACTTCTGTCATCTCCTGTTACACCTGCTGTCAATCACCCATGCCTCCCCACTCACTTCCTGTCCTCTCAGACAGGTATCGGGTTTCTCCCGAGAGCAGAAGAAACACAACCCAGTGATCCCAGTGATCCCAGTTATCCCAGTGATCACTGGGACTGTGGGTGATCAAATGTTTAACTGATTGTGATTTTCTTGATTGATCTCTCCCAGTTTCATTGGCTGCAGAGTAAAAACTAGTAACTTCATCTCTGTCATTTAGTTTTGGGGTTTGATTGATCACATCTGAGTCCTTTCGAGTTCATCCTCGTTCACTTGTCTGTAACTAAAGTTGTAAATAAAGGTTGAGTTCAGGTGTGTGATCAGCTGTTGTTGGACCAGGATCCAGAAATCGTACAGTTTTTCATGGCAGCTACTAAATGAACCAACTTTAAGATGAATGAAGCCTAATTAACGCTGACGACCTGAACATGAGCTGAAATATTGATTATTGATTGAAATATGGAATACTGATTGTTGTGAGACAGTGAAAGAACAGCTGGAACAAACTGACTTTCAGAAGTAATCATTAATCAACACCCCCCCAGCACTAGCAGCATTAACAAAGGCTGGTCTCGTCCGTCTTATCTAATCCCGTGAACGAAGAGGCCTCTGACCTACGACCTGTTTTCGACTGAGTTGTCAGGTGACGTGGTGAAATCCTGCTTTGTCCCACTGAGACACTGAGCCAGGATCAGGTCCCTCCCGTCATCTGCAGCTCTAGAGAAGGTCGCCCCTGCTTTTATCTCCTCCACCTTCTATCTGTGATCTGTGAACTCCCCGGGATCCCGATCGCCGCCTGAGATCCTCCAGCGGGACCCTACCGACAGTCCCAAACACCCGCGCCGGGTCACTAAGGGAGACCGGGCCCCAGCTGTGCAACGGACTCAGTGTCCTCCTCTAAATCCCTCAACTCTCTCTAAAGCACTCTGTAACTGGGTTTTGAAAGGTGCTCGGTAAATAAAGCTACTATCATGACTTTGTCCAGGTGGCCAACACTAGCGGACAGCTGCGTATCGATTAATCAGTGGGCGAGTTTTCTGAAACTGAAACTGATAATTGGACTGGATGTCCCTGCCCCCAGTCCACATCTGTAAGAGAAAACTTCTATGTTTGAATGAAAGCCTTGCAGGTAACTCAGGTCTATTTTCTATAATATTCTTGTTTAGTCGTCATGTGCATGAAGTGCTATGAATGATGTTTCAATCATGTTTTAGTCGTCTTGTATTTTGCAGGACAAAAATCTTTCAAATTAAAATTAGAGCTGCAAAAAGAAAATGAACAGAAAATTAATCTGCAACTGTCGCAGATTAATTTTCTGCATTTGCACTTTTTAAGTACAAATGTCAAATATTTGATGGACTTTAGTGAATTAGTGAATTTGCTGAAGGTTCATGAAGTTCAGCATTTGGATCAAGCATCCCGTCAGATTTATTGTGTACAGGTGTTATTTCAACGAGTCAGATACACATTTAATCACCATTCAGATCAATAGAAGAATCAGATCGGACTCCGTGTCGGCTGATACTCAATATTTAAGGGCCCAGGTGTGTCAAGGATGACACGGTGTCTGTTTTAGGTGGATCATGGTACTTCGTCACGTTGGTGCAAAAATGGTATAAAAACGCAACATTGGCATGAACCAGTCCCGCTCATGATGACCTGAACACCCAGACACATTAGACACAGACACCTCAGTAAGAAAATGTCTGATGGAAAAAAAGAAGAAGAAACAGGCTTATTATTCTATATCATTAGATCTCAGACAATGGGTCAAGTTAAATTTGGGACTATTTACTCATGCACTGTAACTGTAGTGTAGTTTTCATTTGATCTGTTTTATTCCATGTTTAGCTTATTCTTACCTTCTTTTTTTATTTTACTCTTTTTGCTCTTTTTATTCAAACTTGCCATTCCTTGGACAAAATATGTGAAATGTGTAAAATTTTTCCTGAGGACAGCAGCGAGAAAAAGGGCCGCGATTTTAACGACACCCAGGGTTTATAATCTCTCTGCTGCATCGTGTCACGAACTGAAGCACTGGACACGGGAAAACTGTTGATGTCTTATTTATGAATGTCTAAACTGAAATAAATGAGAATCCATCCAACTGTAGGAGGAAAATCTTCCAAACGCTCACCAAAGTTGAGGAAGACGAGCTTGGCCTGGATGGACGGACAGAGTTTGATGATGAAGGGAACGGAGACGTAGACGACGAGCAGCCACATCATGGTCCTCTTCAGCTTCCCCACCAGACCCAACCTGAGGAGACACACAACAGATCCACATCGCTGCCGGATCACAGCCACCGACCGACCGCCGGCCTCAGCTCAACATATGACAGAAGAACGACAAACACGAGGAGTTGGTCCTTCGGGCGGGAAGAAATAAATTGAAGTGTATTCAAAGTCGAACGACGACAAGTGGTAAGAACAAAAGACAGAGGGTCTGTGACTCTTAAATACATGGTTCTGACTTCAGATCAAGCTTTGCTGAAATCTTCTCCATGACATAAACGAATTCAATCCTCTCTCTCACTTGCACAATATTTGGAAGCTGCAGCGTTTACCCGGAGACTCTGATCATTTCTTTTAGCTCTCAAAAGTAAAATCCTGAACAAATAGCCTCAATTATTGTCTGGTATGTTCTCAGGTAGGATACCAGGCACAAAAAATGTGGGTACAGTCCCCTACCAAGCTGCAACATCACTCAGCTGATCAGATTTTACTATAATGTCCATTTCCAATTCCCAGAACTGGATCTGGACTGTGCAGAACTTAAACAACAGAAAAAAGAATGACAAGGCCAACGACACAAACATTAGACGAAATTTAAAAAAAACCCTGCAGGTTCATGCGGCTGCAGCTTTAATCTTTAATCTCTTTAATTATCTGCTGCAGGTTCACTGAGCCCTCTCAGTCCCGACAGGTTAAAATATAAAGGGTGCAATCTGAGCCCACTCAGTGTGTGTGTGTGTGTGTGTGTGTGTGTGTGTGTGTAAGCTGAGTATTCACTCTAATGGCACTGCTGTTACAGGATCCGGCAGGTCTGTGAACTTCAATTATTCATCTAAGCAGAGACAGTCTGCCGCGTCTGCAGGACCTTCAGTCTGAAAATGTCTCCACATTCGAGACCATTAAACATATTAATACAATGTCTTTTTGCATGTTTGATTTAAAAATAAATCACTGACTCCTGAATGCTGATCATGTTCAAAGCAAAGCGTCAGTTTTAGGTTCAGATCTCCTACACGTGTTACTTTTAGTTTTTCCACTATTATTATTATTGACCTTGTAATAATAGAATAAAGTGGATGAAGGCAGTTGTTAGAATATACAGAGAGTACGCATCAGGTTTATACCTCAACTAGGGCCACTAATCATTTTTTAATCGTCAAATAAATTATGTCAAATCTCCAGTTTTACTTATTAAAATAATAATGTAATGTAAAAATAAAGTTAAATTATGTTTTAAAAGATAAGAAACAGAGAAAATGAGGCGCAGGGATGTTTTTGGTTAGTTTTGTATTTACTGAAGAAAGGACTGACAGCCAATCAACACGACAGTTATTCGTAATTTTCTGTCTAATACTGCAATGATTAGTTTATCAGTGGGTCAGTTCATCAAAAGGAAATCAAGGCAACTGTTTCGATAATCAAATAATCATTCCGGTCATTTTCAAAAGCAAAAACACCAAATATTTACCGTCAAAACGTGAGACTTAGATGCTTTACATTGTGTTATACAACAGTGAACCTAATATTCTTGGGGTTTCGGGCTGTTGGTTGGACGGTCATTTGAAACCGTGATGTGGCATTCTGACATTTCATTGGTCCAAAGATTAATCAATTCACTAAGAACATAATCAGCAGATCAACTGATAATGAAAATGTGACACACAGTCAAAAGCTCCTGGGGAAAAAAAGCGAAGTAAGCGAACCTTGAGTTTGAATATTTGACTCCAGATATTTGTTCCCAGGGTCAACAACAAACCTCCATGCTCTAACCGTGGTAGAGGAAAATGTCTGAGTCGGAAACTGAAAACCGTGGGTCATCAGTGAGGTAATCTAAGTGTAAAGTGCATCCTCTCTCGACCTTATTCGTGCTGAGGTTTGTCATTTGTCCAGTTAGTCTGTGTCACTTTCGGCCTCGGACGTCACCGTTTGTTTGTCTGAGCTCAGAGTAAAAGTGACAGTCGCAGTAAGACGCGGTAAAAACCAATCGCACCGATTCTACCGCCGAGGCGGCTCAGGTTCATGTGAGGAGCAGGAACAATGCACAGCGATTCACAGGCTGACGACAAGTAAAGATTAGGTTCGGACATAGACACAGGCTGACACACACACACACACACACACACACAATTAGAAGCTAAACAAAACGAAACTGCTTTCAGTTTATTTGTAAAACAGGACAGATTTGGTGCAAAGCACAGATCAGCTGGAAACCGTTCCCTGGCGTCAGCGTTAAAGAAGGTTGTCCTGGGACCGGAGGGATCTGCCTGGCTGATAGCGGCAGCCTTCAGTCTTATCTGCTGGTTCAGGGGGGAGGAGGAACATGAAGTGAGGGTCCTTTAAAAGCCTGGCTGGCCGATATCTGTTCTGTTCTGGAGTTTTCAAAGCAAAATACTGAGACCGACGGTAGAGCAGAGAACCTGGAGCTGCAGGTCAGTCGGTAACTGTAAGGAAAAGACTTCATTCTGTGTAAAACAGGGTCTGTCGACGTCAAACTGTTAAAAAGCTGCTGCTGATAAAAAGGAGCTGTTGATCTGGCTTTAGTGCTGGTGCTGACATGGACGCAGAGGACCGACATCTACAAACTGGTTTGACATTCTGAGCTGAACCTCGATCAGATATTCGACACGAAACCGCTTGCGATCTCTGTATTTCCTCCTTGACGAATATCACTCTGTTTCTAAAAATGTTCTTCCTGCCAAGGACTCACAACGCTGCCTTTCAAAATGTCCATTTACTCACATTAGAAAAAGTCAAGTTCAGAGGGACACGTGCAGGGGTGTCAACAAAAGAGAGGAGAAACTAGCAAGGGAAAGCGGCTGAGACATTTTCAGTTAGTTTACGATAGAGAACATTATAGCAGTAATCTCGCTGTCGAATTCGCTTTGGAAAAACAGCCGCAGAGAGCGAATCAGGTGCAGCTCCGTCATCTTCTCACGCCACCGAGGAGCTCGGACACGTCGAGCACGGAAAGTGCAAACTAAGTTCAGCCGTTCACACTGTGATTCGTCGTACGTGAGTATTGTACGATAACATTTGAATCATTAGCATTTTAAGATGCCTGAGAGAAAAGAAGCTGAAATATGCTGAGGTTTTAGACTGTACACACCGATTGCCGTGATAACTGCTACCGATGCACCGGCGTACGCGTTAGTTATTCACACGGGCATGGCGATGGATTATTAAACGGGCAAGGGGAGCCCACTGAGACTGCACGTGAACGAGGCCCAGATCTTTGCTCTACGCCCCCGGATGCACACAAAGAGCCAGTTTCTCTAAATGTTCCTTATCTGATGTAGTGAAATGTTACCATGTCCTCTTCCTCAAACCCCACACTGCTCCTCAGCTGTTAATACCTCCAGAAACCTCCTTTACACTCAGATCAAGCTGTTCTTTCAGTTCCTCGCATGACATGAAGAAATTCTGTGTGCGTGTGTGTGTGTGTGTGTGTGTGTTACTACAGCTTTCTTGAGCCGGTCAGTTTTATGTCTCCATGCGTTCAGCTGCAGGAAGCTCTGCAGCAGGAGCAGCTGGCAGAGAGCCTGCAGTATTTTTAGCTGGTGTCACACTGCGTGCTGCAACCTCAAGATCACACAGAGGTGAACCCACCACAGCGAGGTGTGTGTGTGTGTCACAAGAAACAGTGCCGAGCGTGTAGGACTGAAGCTGCAGGGCCAGTGCTTGTAATGCTTTCTAACAAGCTGGACTAGCGGCTCCTTAAAGGCTGCAGCTATAAATTATTTTCATTTTCAATTATTCTACTGATTAATTTCTCAATTACCGATTCGTCGTTTGATCTGTGAGATGTCAGCAAGCTGCGGAAAATGTCTACCACAAGGACAAGTCCAAGGTGACGTCTTCAATTGTCTTGACTGGTCTGACAAAAAGTCCAAACCCAAAGAGATTCCATTTACTATCATGGAGGAGCAAGAAAATATAAAGACACCTACAAAGCTGGGACCAGTGAAGTTTTCCATTTCTGCTTTAAGAAAAAAGAGAAAAAAAAAATCGTTGCGCTTAGTTTTCTGTCAATTGTTGCAGTTCTAGGTGTTTCCCTAATCCAGGGACTAATAAAACTCAGTGAAAACCCTTCAGCGATGCCAAGACTATTTGGTTCAGACTGAATCGTCTCAACATCTGTTGGATGGACGGTGATGAAATGTGGTTCAGACGTTCACGTTCCCCTCAGGATGAACCGCGACAACTCTGCTGGTCCTCTGACTTCCCATCCAGCGCCACCATCGGGTCAACATCTGAATTTGTCCGGGTTTATGAGCAGATACCTGCAGAACTAATCACGTTCCCATCGGCCTCAGCTGGACTCTGCGTTTACTGCTGACTCGCTAATGTTAGCGTGCTAACGTACTAAACTAAGATAGTGAACATGGTTCTCGCAGGTCACAAAGGAGATTTCCACCATCTGCTCAGTTTGTATGTTCGACGTTCTTCCCTTAAGTTTAACAGCAGAACTGTGTCGATGCATCCGTGACATGTAAAAAACACAGTCCTGGATCAGGGCTAGAGTTTGGTCAGACGGGGGCGTACAGCTGCCATAAAACCATCATAAATACTGACATGAAGCGGACTCCTGGGCCTGGGTAGTCCTACTTCAGGTGTGTTTTGATCTGTACCGACCTCAGTCTTCACACAACCTGGACTAATTCTACATTTCTAGAAAGCTCCAAGTCTCCTGATTCTATCTGGGCAAAGCATTTTAGGATCCGTTTCCTAGATTCACTTGTATTAAACTCTCTTCTGCTCATTCCGACTTTTTGGTTGTAAGATTTAATGAGTTTCCTTTCAAAGGAGACCAGGGTTACGCTTGTAATCAGAAGGACCTTTTTAGTTTGGGGATGTTATTTTCAGACCTGTGCCCAAACATGGGGGTGTCTGCTAACAGGTTAAGCTCTATCTTAGCTTCAGATGCATAAAGATTCTAACAGCATCGGCATTTGACAGGATTTCAAATGTCGATGATACACTGATGAAAACGGTGGTGGGATTGAAACTGTGAGGCGTCTTGTCTGTTTTTATTTTCCGACAGGACTGAGGACAGCGGCAGGAATCTCCCGGAGGGTTTCTTCTCCATCAATCCGTCACCTCCAGTGAAAATAAATGATGGGGCCTGTAAACACTTCGTCTGAGTGCGGGACACTTATTGGGGCTGCAGCCAAAAACCGTTCCTTCCATTATAGACTCAGGGGATGACGGTGCATCCTGTTCACCTCCGCAGACAAACACAGAAACCTGAACGTTCACCTCAGTAGTACAACAACTCGGTCGCATCTGTCTCCAAAGAGCAGAGAAAACAACCAGAGACCAATGGTGATACTAGTCTTTACAGCAGGAAATCTGAGAAACCGTTGACATCCGCTGCGGTAACCTGGTTACAGTGACAAGATTCAGATCTCAAAGTTATGGCGAGAAGATCTCATAACTGTAAGATAGATTTCTCATAATGACAAGATGCCGAGTCATAACTAGGGCTGAACGTTTCGAGGAAAAAATCTAATTTCCACTTTTCTGACAATTCCCTCGTCTATAAATGAATTTTCACATCTGTATAAATGATATTAAACAGACATCCTATTAAAATAGCAAAAACACAAACTTCAAACCTCTGAATTCCTCTTTGCTGTTAATAATGACGTTATAATTATTAAAATAATGACCCTTATGATTCAAATCACAGCAAACTGCCTCCTTTCAACCGCTCATCCCCTCTTTCAATATAAAAGCGATTCACTGTTAAGCCCAAGTCACAACGATGATCAAACGGCAGTAAATGTTCTATCAGAGCGAATCTGAACGACATGTTTATAGTATTTATAGTATCAAAAGTCTTTATAGTTGTCCTGAATGCAGACTGGAAGGAGGAATGAAAAGCCAGTCATCATGGGGGGAAACAAAACTGTCTCCATAATCATCATGTTACGATAAATGTCTCAGTTCCGCATTTGATCAACACTCCTCTGCACCAACGCCGTGGCCCAGTTCGGACCTGGTAGTAACAGGCCTCTCGGGTGATCCGATCACAGGCGGACAGCTCCAAGGACGTCAGCTCACACCTGGCATTAGAAGGCGTCTCCACAGGCGTCTCGACTGACCGCCTGCGACCGGAGCTCACCTCCCCGCTCTATATGCCAATAAACACAAACATCATCAACCAACAGGAGGCAGCATTCCCTGTGTCCTGTCTGCCGCAAATTAAAAGCAGAAGAAGACATCAAAACGATACGAACCGGGTTAATTCCTTGGCTCGTTCCAGACAAACCAAATCACCCAACATCTGACGCTCTCGCAAAATCTCTCTGTGGGTTTTCTCACATTTTCAGACGTCGCGGACAAAGCCAGCTTACGACTTGTATTTATTTGCCAATGAGTTTGTGTATCTGCTTAGGCAGAGGACGTCATTTGAGCAGGCGGTCCTTCAATGTGGTCCAGGACACATTTACGTACACACTGCCAAACGATCGTGGCCATATGCGGCTCAGACCACCTCCCAAAGTGGTCCGAGCGAACGGATCTCAATGCGTCTTTTTTCTTCTTCTTTTCTGCCATTTTCAGATGGTGATCGTGGAGTGATGACGGGAAATCAGGGACGAGAGAGATGCGAAAAGGTCCCCAGCCAGATTCAAGGCCCGGGATGTTGTGGTTAATGTTCAGCATCTGAAGCCTGGGAGTTTCCCAACATCTACACTCTAACGTCAGAACAGCACAGCTTGACTGCACATCGTCTCTCGGAGAGGGCATGGACAAAGGCTCAGGTCTCTCCTACCACTAAAGTTCTTCAGTGAGAATGAGGTCAGAGGTCAGAAGGTTCCGATTTTTGGTGAGTCGGGGGATAAGTGAGTTTACTCGAAGTCATCTGAGGTCTGAGACGCTGACTCCGTCAAACAGAGAGCTGACTTCTTCTTTCAATCTTCCGTTTGAAAGAAGTGAGGAATCAAACCCGTGACCCGAGTCGTACGGACACGCCCGGAGAGGTGGCTTCCTGTCAGCACAGACGCTTGGTCACAAATGTTCAAGATCTGACCCTGAAAATGGGACTGAACAGAACCAAAAAAGCCCAACTGAGAGCAAGCTGGACTCGGAGCTCCTCCTCCTCTCTTTGCCCTGTCAGTTATTTCTTCACATGATGGGGATCTAATTTTAGAGTTCACCTCTCTTTAAACGGGGTCAAAACACTTTACATCGACACAGCGCCGAGACCGACTGACTGCAGCATTTTTAAAGGAACCTTCTGTTGTTTTAGCAGCTTTACGCAGAATAAATCACTTTTTTATTTTTATTTTTAGACTGTCCAGTATTTAATACTGTTTTTCTAGATATCTGAGTTACTGGTAAAGTTGTGAGACTGTGAATTTAAAAATGTAAAGAGTTAACATCTAAATCTTGCCGTTATTTCTTCTCCATCAAGAGTCCCAGTATTATCCTGGATTACAGTAGTGCTGGCAGTTCTTCTGCTGCAGCAGGAACCTTTAACTCAGATAATTCAACATCAGAGACCTGGACATCAGACATAAAAGCAACCAGGGGCCAGATGTATAAACCATGTCTCGTCTGTTCGGTTCAGCTAGCTGAGGCGTCTGTCCCACCTGAGCAGGTGTTTCCACCTGCTGTACATACGTTAATTACAGCCAATGACGCACAGGTCAGTCTCAGCAAGTAGATACGGTTTTTGTATTATCACGTATAGAACCAGTAAAAGCAGGGTCTGCTGTGGGAAGACTGGGGAAACTGTTTCATGGTTATTTCCTGTTGAAGGCTCCAGACCTTTTGATGAAGGAGAACTGGACCGGACTTGGTTCTGTTGGATACTGTATGTCCACCGGGTCCAGTCTGATCTAATGGATGCTCTTCAATGAAGCCTGGACGCTTGTATGTCAGTCTGCTGTTTAATACGCTGGGTTCTGTCTGACCAGTCGTTGACCAGCGACAGGCGGTTTTAAATTAAGTCGTTATCTTGAGTCGTTTCATTTATAAGTCAGGTAACGTGGTGTTTAATTAATCCCTTCTTTAAATTCCTAATTTACCGTGATTTAGTTGGTAACAGGTCACGTCAGTGGTTAAAAACCAGTTCTATTGTGGAAAAAGACCACTGGATTTCATAAACTGTTAACGATTAACCAACTATTGATCAAGGAAGTTGCTTAAAATTCGGATGCTTAGCCTGTTTTATGCATTTGATCCCTGATGGGATCCCGGTCAGAGTGAGGAGGAGGAGGAGCTGCAGCCTTCATCACGATCATCACCACTGTGGCTGCTGTCAGCAAATATATGTGGCCACACTGCACCATGTGGAACGTGAAGCACTGTGGCCTGATTCATTTAATTGCGTCAGGCTTCACCACTCATGGCGGCTTTTGCTCTACGGTTGCTGTTCCTCCGTTTGACCACTATTACTCAACTAAGTGTCTGGAGTGCAGACCTGTCTTCAGACCGTGTAACTGCTCTGAGACACTTGTATAAAAAGACACATAGCGACCTCCATCATGCAATTTTTATCAATATCAGGAAAAAGAAAAAAAGGATTTCTGGGGAATTTTGAGCTTGATGCAAAGCATGCTGGGAAGTACATGTGAATGTGAAAACAACAACTCAAAGTAACTTAATTTGATGAGTTCAGTTAAAAATCCACTGGACACTGAGCCTCCTGAGCTCATGGTTTTAAGTTCTGAAAATGATAAAACAATTTAGAACTGAAACGGACAAATGGACCTAATTACACAGAGTCAATAATACAAGAAAAGTGGATTTAATATATCTTATTGTTAAATGTCACAATTGGTTTTCCTGCATTAAACAACTAACGAACTCAAGTCGGCAGAACTTTCTCGACCGATCGCAGATTAAGATTCAGTCACTTTCGGAGAAATGAGGGAGCGGCTTCATTTGTTGGCACAGCTTCACTTTTTACTTTGGAGGCTGGGAATTTCAGCTGCTAAGGCCCGACAACCTGCGGGTATAATTCCTGCCAAAGAATAAAAGTTGGCGTTTTTACAGTGCGCAGTGAACCGCGGTGTCCTCTATCAGCAGGTTGAGGGGGGTGTTCAGGTCGACCTCCTCGGCGTGTAATCTGCAGAGACACTCTAATGAGGATTAGACCGAAGAAGAAGAGTTAACCTGACAGGACGCACAGCGGATTATTTAGACGTGAAGGCGCTAAGGTCTCCATCTCGTTTCCTACCGCACTGTACAACTGCTGACACGAAACTACGGCGAGTAATGTGGGTCAAAGCTGAGGCAGAACGTGGCGCAGCAGAGTCTGATGGATGATGTTTGTTGACTTCCTGCTGATCATTTGACCTGTGGTGCTGTCTTCACGGCCTCTGTAGGATCCGCGCTGTTGGGGCTGCAACTAACGATTATTTCTATTATTGATTAATCTGCCGGTCTCGGTCTTGATGATTGTTTGGTCTCTTAAACGTCAGAAAATAGATGAACGTCCTAAAGGCCAAGGCGGCGTCTTGAAAAGTCGCGTTTTGTCCGAGCGAAAGACCAAAATAAAAAGAAGGGAAAAAAAAAAAAATCAGTTTAATGTCACATACAACAAAGAAAAACAGCAAATCTCATCTGAAATGAGCAACATCCAATCGACTATCGTTTCAGCAGTGGTGGAGGAAGTATTCAGATCCTGTACTTCAGTTAAGTACTAATACCACAGAGTAAAACTACTCCATTACAGGCAAAAGTCCTGCATTTAAAGTGTTACTTAAGTAAAAGTACGTGAGTATAAACAGGAAAATGTACTTAAAAGTACAAGTACTCACTGCAGGAAAATGTCCCCTGCGACTGTTCCGCTCATTAATGTGTAAACAGCATTTTAATGTTCAGCTGGTTGAGGTGGAGCTAATTTTACATGCAAATATTTAGGATCATAATATTTAGGATCAATGTGCCAATGATTTTCTCCAATAATTAATTAAATGCTTGGTTTGTAAAAATCCAGAAATGTCGTCAGAATGACTAAATTATTAAACAATAGTTGCAGATTAACTTCCTGTTAATTGCTGAACCAGTATTGACTGTTGTGTACTTGTTGTGTAATGTAACTGCAGCTGTCAGATAAATGTAGCGCAGTAAAACGTGTAATGTCGACAGTAGACTCCTCCGTTCAAACCGATCCGCAGCTTCCGGTCTGACCAGCCCGTCGGTCTCGGTGAAACCAGTCACACCAGTCAACACGAGTCACATCAGACCACAGCCTGACAGACTGGTCTGCTCTGCTTGTTTCATGTACATCAATATACCGTATGTTAAAAAAAAAAAGTTTCAGATGTTCTTTTCCTTTTCACAAACCTTCTATCAGGTTGTTTTGGAGCCATTTACTGAGAAAATATTAAGCGTGTTGATATCAAATTATATCCAATATCAGTGCAAAGAATTTATTAATGTCCTTTTATTATTTCTTCCATTTTACTTGCTTCTCAATAGATTCTTATCTTACTCTACTTAATTTTTAATGTTACTATACGTGTGCTAACTCCCATTGGATTTATTTTTTTAAATTTTAAATGAATTTATAATATGATTTCCATTTCATTTAACATATTATATTAATTATTGTTTTGTAATATTATACTTTTATTATTTATTCCTTTTAATGATATTTTCATTATTTTGTTTTCTTAAATTCGCTTAATTATTACTTTTATTTATTTATTTTACATTTATAGAACTAATGCATGAGTCTTGAATTAAAACCAGCTAAACAGCAATAAACACACACTAGAAATCGATTTAAAATGCTGTTTACTGTTTTTGTGAAGAAGCTGAATTCCTCTTCTTCCAACACAGAATCTGTTCAAACTATTCGACTTAAAATCAGCAGCTGATTTTCATTTTTGTCTAAACTGCTGTTTCCTGTCCTGTTGTCACACTGGAGTATGATGCTTTCATCATTTAGTTCTTACTTCATGTCAATAAAAAGGTTAAAAAAAAAAAGTCAGTCAGTCAGTCAGTCCTGGTTCCCGGTCTTACCTCCTGAACGGTTTCCCCATTCTGGGCTGCTCTGCCGGCCCCTGCGGACCGCCGGCTGCGGGCCCCACTGCTCCCCTGCCGGGACGCTGCTTCAGGTCCGGGTCGCTGTCCAGCAAAATGCCGGTGGTCCCGCTGTCAGGCTCCACAGTCAGAGAGTTATTCCGCTTTCGCATCACTGAAAACGTTAAAAAAAAAAAAAAAAAAAGCATTAACGATAGAAAAGCGACTGAATGACAGGCCGTCACTGCGGGCCTGTCAGCGGGGACGAGGCCCTTATCCTGCCAGGTAACGGAGCGTTGAGAGCCGGTGAGGACGGAGCTCGGTCCCGGCTGTGCCTCCAGCTGCTCGGCGCTCCGCACTGAGACCAGCGGAGCGCAGCTGATCCGCAGCGAGCTGCCGCAGCCAATCACAGGGCAGGAGCACAGTCACGCGGTCTCCCTGTGTTGCGTCCACGGCTTCTGGGGAGCGTCGGAGCAATGACAATCAAAACAAAACTGGCTTATGAAAATTAAAAAAACAAAAACATAGCTAAATCCCAGTCTTCCAAAATTAATGATTGGATTCAGTATTTAGAAAATCCCGGTTACAGCCCTGAAAAAACGCGTGACCACGGTTCTGTCCAACACACTTGTACTGTCACGATGTTTTACATTTATGTTTCGGTTATAGTCAGTGGTCTGCTTGCGACGCGTTTAGGGGACATAGTAAATTGTAGCTACAGAAAATAACCTGGGATACACTCTCCCCCTAAAGCTGCTTGAGTCTCTGCACGCACACCGGTCACATGCCGCCTGTGGGAAACACACTGCACATGGTTTCACTTCAATTACTGTCTAATACTTTAGGTACATTTTGCTGATAATACTTCTATACTTAAGTAACAATTTGAAAGCAAGACTCTCACTATTTTTACAGTGTAAGGTATAAAGTAGCATTTAAGGGTGATACTCAAGTAAAGTAAAAGTATATCAACTTATGAAAAAGAGAGTACACATAGTAACAACGACATAGTAACCGTTTGAGGGCCAAACATTTTAATTTATTCAATATTTTTACAGAAAAGTTCATCAGAACTGTGTTTCTTCTTCTTTCCCATGAATCATCTGACGACCCCCCAGGTTCACCTGGTGACCTTCTGGGGGGGCCCGACCCCAGGTTGGGAACCAGTGGACTAAACTCTCTCCCTGTCTATGACGTAGCTAAAAGCAGCTCCACCTGGAGCAGCTCCAACAGTAAAGTGCTGTTGAAGCCTTCGTGACTCAGTGATGATATTATAATTTATTATTATATATCAGTCACTTTTCTGCCAAACAAGTACTTTTACATTTAATACTTTATGTAAATTTAGCTGATAACACTTGACTAAAGCAAGTTCTCCTGCTGAAATCCAAATCCAACCGTCCCAGAAGTGAACGTTTACCATCTCAAACCTGAGGAGAGCCTCGTTTTCTTGGTGGAGCTGGTCTTTCCTGTGGAACTCGAACGCAGCATTAAATGGATCGACGGAGCTAGCAGCAAAGCTAACGAGCTTCACCGAGAGGCGACGGAAACGAACCACAACGTCCCGCTGTTTCGGACACTTTCATAACAGCAGAGCCGGTACCGGAGCCCGTGTCGGCCTCTGGTGACTCTCCGGCGCCACTTGAAGCCGTGAGACGGGTTTGTTTTTAGCTGAACGGATTTCACACCGCGGGCTAACAAACGATTTCCCAGCGATAAACGGCTCATTTCCGTTTGTAGTTATCAGCATATTCAAAACACACGTCCTCACCTCTCGGTCTGCGGAGGATAAAGCGGCTTCACAACATGACTTGGTTCATTTAAGGGGCAGAAGTTGTTCGGCGTCGACAGCTCGTTTCGCTGGTTTGTCCCTCGGCGGCAGCCGGAGCGTCCCGTCGTCCCGTCATCCCGTCACGTGTTCACAACATCGAGCTCCGGTTTTGCCGCGAAACCGGTCTGTCGTCGTCCTCCGAAAGACTCCGAGGTGTTTACGGCGGAATAAAGACTCGACTTCTTGTTTTCCACGGGGCGTGTTTGCGTTTTACGGCCCCGGGATGTTTTGCGAGAAAGCCATCGAGTTGATAAGAGAACTTCATCGGATGAGGGACGGGCAACTGCCCGCTTTCAACGTGAGTAACCCCCGTTCCTCCAGTCTCTGTAGTTCAGAACCGGCGATCTCCATTCAAAAATCGTGCACTTTTAAATTCAGTTGCTTATTTACAGAAATCGACACCTCTTGTTAATCGTACCGACAGATTCTCGAACGCCGGGGAAGTGTCTTACATTTCGGCTCCAACCTCACACACCAAGCGACCGTTACTACGGTAAAACGGACCACGTTCATTTCGGTGATCCGCAGCACGCACCTTACAAGAGACTTTCTATTCGCCAACATCAGTGCCTCTTGGCGGGGTAACGTCTACTGCTTGCGCCGAATCATCCACCTGCCGCCCCCGTTAGCATCGAGGCGTCGCGTCCTGGGGCAGGACGTACCGGTTCTACCGCTCATCAGCGAACATGAGATCGGCGGAGTTTTGAATGGAGATCGTTGGCCGGCCGACGCGGAGGACGCCGCAGTCCCACACGCGTGAGCTCCGACTGGAGTTCGGTTGAGTAACGGTGGTTTCTGTCTCGTCCTCAGGAGGATGGACTGCGGCAGGTTCTGCAGGAGATGGAGGCCCTGTACGACCAGAACCAGAGCGACGTGTGAGACCTTTTACTGTGTTACTTCGTGTGGGTCCGGAGTTGTGCGGACAGTTTTTCTGTCCTCATTTCAGTTTTAAACGTGGTGAGGAGGTGATCGGGGTTTTCCGGGTTCGGTTCCGTCCAAAGGTTTTATTCACTCGTCGCAGTATTTTCACGGGGGTTCGGGGGGATACAGGAGGAGGACCAGCTCCCATCTGTCTGATCCGCATGGTTCTGTCAATCTTCTCCTTTAACAGGTTTTACTCCTCCCTCCGTTGGGTTTGTTGCGTGTTCATTAGTTTCTGACTGACAGTAACGATTGGCACCGTTAATTAATCTGCACATTATTTTCCCGATTAATTGTTGCTATAGAAAATATCAGCAAACAGTGTGAAACGCCCATTGTAGTGAATTAGAGCCGCAGGTGACGTCTGTAGATCCGGTCTGGTTTTATTCGACCGACACGGAGAGAACACGGGGGAAACAGAAAATCCGGACCAGGACCAGGACTAGTTTGTTACTTGAATGATTCGTTTATGAGCAGAATTGGAGCCGAAACAAGCCGATTGATCGATCAGTCGATCAACCAAAACATAATTTGCAGCTATTTTCTTTATTGATCAGGCAAAAACGGCCAAATATTCAACGACTTCGGCTTCTCCATTGGGCGGATTTTCCGTTTTTCTCTGTTTAATACCAAACCTCACCGAGCTTCAGGGACAAATGCGAGGCCTCCCTTAGTGGACATGAGACCGACCGACCCCCACAGCGTCCCCCCAAGACCCATCGCCTTTCTCTGCGTGTTTCAGTAACGAGGCGAAGTCGGAGGGTCGGGCCGAGCTGATTCCCTCCATCAAGCTGCGCCACTGCTGCCTGCTGAGGAACCAGCGCTGCCTCGTCGCTTACCTGTAACCACGTGACACGCACCCTCACACCTGTACATCCTCTAGCCGGCGGTCGGCCGCCGTTTTAAGCGGAGCCACCGTAACGTGGACGCGCTCACGCCCGATGTCTCCGTCCTTTCAGGTACGACCGTCTGCTGAGGATCCGAGCTCTGCGGTGGGAGTACGGCAGCGTGCTGCCCGCCAACGTCCGCTTCCACATGTGTGCGGAGGAGGTGAGTGGAGACAGATGAACGATTTCTAGGAGAAAATAGCCCGGCTGCATTGTGGGAAACGTAGGATCCGGTGGAGTAGGGCTAAACTCATCAATCATCTTTTAATCTGTCTTCCAGAGCAGCGACTGTGTGGAAGTGTCTCACACTGAAACTGCTGTTTACTGAGCTAAAATACTGTGTTTTAATTTCTGTGTTTTTGATCAGACTCCCGCGGTTCAGCCGGAGTTTTGTTAAATTCTTTTTTCCTTCCCCCGAGCGAAGCCGAACCCCCGGACGCTTGTTCCGTCCTGTGCATTCTGAGTTCAGGTGTGTTTGTCCCCGTGTTAAACGACCCTGACGGCGACTGCGTGTTTTCTGTCTCAGCTGCAGTGGTTCGGTCAGTATAAAAAGTCTCTGGCCTCCTTCATGCGTTCTCTGGGCGGAGGCGAAGGTCTGGACATCACTCAGGACATGAAGCCTCCCAAGAGTCTTTACATCGAGGTGAGGCTCCCGGCTGTTCGACCTCTGACCTCCGGCTGCGCTCTGACCTCACGATGCTGACACCGCGGCGTGTGTGTGTTTTCCAGGTGAGGTGTTTAAAGGACCACGGAGAGTTCGAGATCGACGACGGGACGGTGATCCTGCTGAAGAAGAACAGTCAGGTCAGAACAGGAACCGTGGCATCCAGTCTAAACACTGACGTCCAGGTTCTCCTCGCACGCACACAAGTATAGTCACTTTATTTCATCACCACAGCAGCTTCAGGAAGTTTTCAGACGCCTTCGCGTTGTTCCGTTGTAGGTTTCATTTAGAACAGATATCGATCTATACTCAATAACCCGAAACTGAATTCTCTCCTCTACTGAAGGATCCCGACCCTTAATCCAGGTCTTTGTTGAAGCCCCTTTGGCAGCAGTTCTGTCTGAAATGGTCTCGATTTCATTGTGGAGGGATTAGAAACGATCAAATAACCGGTAGAAAAAAATAGGAAATAACGTTAAAGCCTGTTACAGCATGAGGCCTGGCAGTTCAGAGAGAGACATGATGATACCCCCCAGTCTCCAGGTCTGGGGGGGTTCTCAGACACGGGAAGTCCTCACGTCAACGTCCGTCTCTCTGTCCTCAGCACTTCCTGCCGCGGTGGAAATGTGAGCAGCTGATTCGTCAGGGCGTCCTGGAGCACGTCGTGTCCTGAGGCGAGAGGGGGACCGAGCGACGAGCCCCAGGGACCCCCGCCCCGGGACTGACCGTGTACACCCGCCTGAGGATTATTTTCTGATGAGAAATAAAACATTCTTTGCTCTAAATGTTTTGGCGTGTTTCAGTCCGGAGCAAGTGGCAGGAGACCTGCTCGCTACTTAGATACAGCTGAACCCGCCGGGTTACACTCGAAACGTTTCAGTCGCCGAGGGGTGTGGTCCTCGCTCCCGGCTCAGGTTGGTTCACCCAATAATTAATCGATCGATCGAACGATCGCTCTCTACTTCCACTTACATCCGATGCAGTTAATTCTGTGGCAGTCGGCGCTGACCCCTGACACCGTTTCCTGTGGCTGCTTCACAATAAAAGCCAGCTGAAGTGTTTTCACGTTGAAAAACAGTTTGTATCGCGACACGACAGCGAGATAAAAACATAATTTAATGTGGGTTTCATGTTACATTATCGTACATCAGTGTCGGGGTAACAGGGTGACGTCCGTCCAACAGACACGTGACATTTGGTTCGTTGTACCTGAACAGGAAGGAAAGTAGAGCAGAGAGAGAGAAGCGGGAGGTCTCACTCCGAGGGAACAACAAAGACCGAGACAGAAAGCAGAACGTGATGAGGACAGCAGCTGCCTGCAGACACGGAAACTCGATACGACCCCTGACTCGACCTTCACAAAAATAAAAGTCTCACTTTACACACAACAGTAAAACACACATTAAAAATAACAATACACATTTATAAAACGAAGTAACCAGACCCTCATGGCTGAAATACTTCAGAGTAGTGCCGACCTGTTTGACAGACAGGACTTTGTGTGTGTTTGGGGCATGTTTTATGGCATTCGTGGGGTCTGAATACCAGGAGCCCACAACAGCTTTGTGCTGGACCCCCACAACTAAAAGGGCTGTTTGATTGTTAAGACCTGGCTTAGGGTTCAGGTTTAGGTCAGGGTTAGGGGCTGGGGAGTGCATTATGTCAGAGACCTGACCCCAGGAGTATAGTAAAACAAGGGTGTGTGAGTGTGTCAGACCGGTTTTTCATTCATCACCAAAGAAACAATCAGTTTCTCTAAAGCAGCTTCAGGGCGGAGAACAGACGTCGCTACAGGTGAGAACGGCGACGACTCAACCAACAGGCCACGCCCACAAGGGCCGAGCCACCTTTACCTGTGGGCCCAGTCATCGACGCCTCACCTGGACACGGCGAGAAGGTTTCCCAACGGTGGACATTCTGAGGTGTTCAGAATAAAGTTGTAATTTGTTTTAAATCTGTCCTATGAAACACTTTCAATTTATGAGAAACCTTTATTATATTTAAAGTCTTAATTTTACAAGAAAACGTTTCACAAACTTTGGTAGAAAAGTCACGTCCTTCATCTGTCAGGTTTAATACGACCGAGTATTAAAACGAACATCTGGGAATTTATTCTCCAATTTAGACTTTTGTACATTTAATGTCCAAATATTAGTTTTACTCCTAAAATTAAGTTGTTTTCATCAAATTTTGACTGATTTTTGAAATCTTATAACTGACTTGTCTCAGAATATTTCAACTTTATTCTCAGTCTCAGATTTTTTCCCTCAAGCTCCAGTCAACTAAAAAACGAACCTGTGATCGTTGAATGGTAAATCTGTTATTTTGAACGGTCAAAGACATGAAACAGGTACGAACAGGTAAAAATCTACAACACTCAGAGGACAGTCACCCTGTTCTCACCTGTGATGAGAAAACTTAAATGATTCAAGCGTCCGACGCGTCTGAGTTCAGGTGGCGTCTGCGTGAACTGAACGGGTCTCAGATCCGTTTGAATATGAGCTCAAACTTTTTTGGAAGGTGGAGTTTTGATGGAGCTAGGCTAACAGCCTCCCTCTGCCTCCAGTCTTTGTGCTAAGCTAGGCTAACCGCACACCGGAGATGCTGAAGCTGCTTTAGCGAAACTGATCTCGGAGCAGCTGCTGATTGGACCGCCGCGTCTCTGAGGCGGTCCCGCGGACTCCGTTCTGGGTCCGGCGGCTACGTGGCGAGCGATGCGGGGACGATCTCTCTCAGCAGTTTGTTGAGGGCGCTGATCTTCTCCTCCAGCGCGAAGTTCTTCTTCTCTGCGTTTTTCTGCCGCTGCTCGGTGACCTGCAGAGCTTTCATCAGCTGGGAGTTCTCCACGTACAGATCCTTCAGCAGCGCGCTCGACTTGCTGTTCTTCGCCAGCTGCACACGACACACACGCACGATGGAGACAAGACACCAAACTACAGTCAGAGCGTGGCCCAAAGTGTGCGGACAGCTGAACATTAAATATGCGCGCGTCAGTGCAACGTGCGATTCTGACTCCATGTTCGTTAACGTGCTGCTCTGAGGGTTCAATCGCTTGAAGGCGACGTCATTTCCTCAGATCACTTCAACAATAAAAGACGATTTTTTATTTTAGACGTCGCCTTGAAAAATGTTTGATTTTTTATAGACGAATGTATTTAAAGCATTTTTCAAAACAAAAGTTTGCGTGCTTCACATTAAAAGCATCAAAAAGGCATGATAGAGTAAGCTAAACAACTACACAACTAAGTTTTACGAATGAAATCGAGAGAATAATCTGCAGATTGTTCGTTGCAGCTCTACACTGCACACGTTGAGATTTTTAAGGCTGATTCTGATATTTTTAGATAAGGTCCTGAAACTTTGAAATGTTAGAAATTTGACTGGTTTATGCAAATAAAACTAAAGAATAAGAAATAAGAAAACTTTCATTCTTTGTACAAACTGTAAAATATCTTTGTGCTACTTTCTCACATAAAACTAAGAAACCAGCTCAGTGTCTGCACGATGACCAGGAAGTGAAGGAGGTGTGATGCTCCTCTGAAATGAGAACCTGTTTGACGACCGACCTGTTCTTTGAGCTGCTGGACTTTCTCCTGCAGAACCATCCGGGCCCCCTTCAGTTTGGTCTCCAGATCCTCCATCCTCTGCTGCAGGGAGGCCAGTGCCTTCTCATACTGATCCTGCACACACACACGCACACTTTAACTTCCCCTTGCATTTGGTCTCACGGTCCTCACAGACCTTAAAACTCTGATCTCCGTGGTCGACTCCGAATCAGAAGGAGATCACGGAGCACCTTGAACCGACCTGATCAGGTCTTGCTGCCGTCAGGACGTCGCTCTGCTCCACCTGCCTGTTACCTACCTGCCACTACTCCCACCGCTTCATCTCCCGTCTCCGCCTCCTTGTGGTTTTTTTTTTATGTACGACCTCGTCACCTCACGTATCTTTTAGATTGTTGTTTGGAGAAATTGTTGCTACAGTTACAGCCTCAGGGGGCGCTAGCGAGGCTGCGGCTCGGTTCGAGAAGAGTTGTTCTTTGCTCAGTGTCTACCCTTAGCGTGCTGCTACCTGCCAGCTCTGACCTGTGCGTTTACCTGCTTGATGCTGATCTGAGAGCCGCTCTGCTGGGCCTGAAGCTTCAGCGTCTCCTCCAGCTGCTGACTCCTCCTCTGCTCCTCCAACAGCCGGGCGTGCAGCAGCTCCACCTGCTCCCTGCAGCCCTCACCCGCTCGCTCCTGCAGCTCCTGCAGCTGCCTCACGTGCTGCGCCCGCACCAGACTGAGTGCCGCGTCCGCCCGCGCCGCCTGCAGGGACGAGGACGGGGTTTAATGCACTGCCGCTCTGACACCTGGTGTTCATCTTACTAGATGATAATCAGAGTCTTTTGTTCTGACCTGGTCCTCAGCCTGCGTCCGGGCCGTCTCCAGCTCGTTCAGTTTGGTCTTAAGGTTCTGCTGCTCCTGGGTCAGATTCTGGACCTCCAGCCCCTGGACCCGCAGCTCTGACAACTGAAAGCAACAGTCATATTTACAGGTGAGGCTGAGCGGCGTCGTCACAGTTCAGGTTTTCAAGGCGGTTTCACGGTCGGTGTCTGGTACCTTGTGTTGGAGCTCCTGGTTCTGGACTCTCAGTTTGTGGGTCTCCTCCTGCAGAGTGATGGAGGCCTTCTCCTCCTGCTCCTCCAGGGCCTGACAGAGCTCCTCTTTCTCCCTCATCAGCCTCCTGACGCTGGTCTCCAACTCCTCCACCTGACAGGAAGCAGAGGGTATTTTGCTAAGAGTTTGGAAGATCCAGCTCCTTCTGGACTGGAGTCCTTGGCACCAAAACCGTTTTCAAACGGACAGGGAACGAATATAAATAAATAAAACAACCTTCTCTGTGATAATGTTTCAAAGCTGTAAATTCCTGTCTCACAGCATTATAAACCTCTGTGCCGTGTTCTGGTGTCTGATAAACCGGATCTCCACAGATCCTCCCCCACGCTAACGCAGCCCCGGGTTGTTTCTGCTCTTTGGTAATGAGCCCCAACAGCCTGTTTCTCCGTTTCATCACGGGTGGATGTGTTGCCCTGGAAACTACTGTTGATGGAAACACATTTTCCTGATGTTACGTCACTGTTGTGTTTCATAAACAGGCAGCAGCCAACCATTTAACTCACGTCAATAATAGATAACGCTGTTTCACACACAGTTGGGAAAACACGTGTTTCAGGTTAAACGGATTCTACTGATTCTGTCAGAGCAGTGGTTCAACGTCCTTCATGCAGAACCCTACTTCAGGGTCTTGGATCAGCCAAGTAATCTCTCAGATGAGAGGATTTCCTGTTTGTCTTCGTCATATATCATCGAAAACTAAATGTTTTCACACCCCGAAGCGGGCTCCTGGGGAGCAGTTGGGGGGTTAGGCGCCTTGCTCAAGGGAACTTCAGCTGCAGATGTTGAGGGAGAGGAAAGTGCTTTTCATTCGCCCGCCTGCTACTTGAGTCGGATACCGACGACATCTGTACTTTAGTCAGTGACGGAAGAAGAACTCGGGTTCTTTACTGAAGTAGAAGTGCCAGTACTACGCTGAAGAAATATTTTATTAGTAGGAAAAGTGCCAGATTTAAAATCCTGCTAGTGCAGAAGTGTTATCAGCTAAATTTACATAAAGTATTAAATGTAAAAGTACTTGTTTGGCACAAAAGTGACTGATATATAATAATAAATTATAATATCATCACTGAGTCATGGAGGCTTCAGCAGTGTTTTACTGGTGGAGCTGCTTTTAGCTACGTCAGAGACAGGGAGGGAGTTTAGTCCACTGGTTCCCAACCTGGGGTCGGGCCCCTCCAGAGGGTCGTCAGATGATTCATGGGAAAGAGGAAGAAGAAACACAGTTCTGATCCACTGATCTGGATTCAGTTTTTGAACGCTTCTCTTATTTATTATTGAAATGAAAACAATGTGAGATGTTTATATGGGGAAACTTTAGTGGTTTTTAGAGAAAAGTCAGAAAATATATTTTCTTTAGCAGCAAAGTCTCCTATGTTTTGAATCGTCTGGTGACCCTGTTAGAAACCGCTGCAAAGTGGACGATCAATACTTCAATGTTACCTGACGTATTTTCCTGGGGATTATTTTTTCAGCCCTGACCTTGTTGTGAGCGTCCTTCAGCTTCTTCTGCAGGTCAGTTGCTTCCTGGGCGTGGCCCAGTTTCTCCTGACTGACGGCGTGGAGCTGAGAGCGAAGCAGCTCGGCCTCCGACTCCAGAGAGAGAACAGACTGCTGCAGCCTCTCCACCTGCAGGGAACAGAATCACGCTCAACGGTGAGACACCAGTGTGTTTGAGCAGATTCTGGGATTTGTTGTCGTCATCTTCTGGTCTTATGCTGTTATTTTTGGTTTTGTGTTGTGATTGTTTTGGAATTTTATTTGTCTGAGCTGTGACCTTGTTGTTTCGGTCGTCGGCCTCCCTCAGCAGTTTGGCCTTGTCCTCTTCCAACCGCTGCAGCTTCAGAGTCACGCTGCTGAGCTCTGCTTCCAGCTCCGACAGACGACCCAGCTGAGAAATTACAAAATATGTTGATTAATTCATCTATGTGCTGTCAACATACTTACATATACACTGAAATGAGCATGGACGTTCGTTACTGATGGTGGGAAAAGTATGTTTGAGGAGCCCAGCAAGAGTCCTGGTGGTTCCAGGCTTCTTCCATTTCACAGTGATTGAGGCCACTGTGCTCCCGGGAACACTCAAATCCTTATATACCTTTGTCCTGATCTAGGCCTCACCACAGTTGTATCATTGGAGGTCTACAGAAACTTCCTTGGACTTCATGGTTTTTGTCCTGACATGCAGTGTGAACTGCATGATGTTATTAGAAACAGGTGTGTGTCTTTCTAAACTCTGTCCATTCACTTCAATTTGCCACAGGAGGACTCCCATCAAGGTCTAGACTCATCTCAAGGATAATTAAAGCAAACAGGAAGCACCTGACCACAGTTTGGAGCCACAGCAAAGGATCTGGACACATTTTGATTTTTATTAAATTTGAAAAAATTCTAAAAACATGTTTTTACTTTGTCGTTACGGGTTATTGGTTGTAGATTGATGAAAAATCAATTTCATCCAGTTAAAATGAAATCCACAACACAATGAAGTGAAGGGGGCTGAAAACCCTCTGAAGCTGCTGTATGTGCACGGAGCTGCGAGGATCCATGTGATGTAAACTTCGTCATCTACCCGTGTCTTAATCCATCTGCACGCAGCCTAAAATGTAGACCGTGTGGACTGTACATGCAGACAAACATGAGTTCCCGTTTATGCAGGAACCCAGCGAGTGTGATCAGTGTCCCCTAATACATCCGACCCTCGAGACTGTTGCAGGCATGACGACATTTGCGTCACGTGAACCCTGGCAGATTGTGACAGATGTGGACGTCACGATCTCAGCATTACTTTAGCACAACTGAAGTCTGAGCTGAGCTTGTACCTTGTCCCTGTAGGAGCTGAGCTCTCTCTCCAGCAGCTGTCTCTCCTGCGTCCAGGACGCCTGCTGCCGCAACTGCTCTCTCTCCTGCTGCACCGCTGCATCCTGCAGCCGCCGCACCTGAAACAGACCGTCAGCCAATCAGAGAGAGGGCGAAGGGACACTACCAGCTCCGTAGCAGGACAGTGCTGAACTGTTCCTGCTAACACTTCTAATGCTTTTTAAATCATTATGTTTTTTCTTCAATGCACATGCTTGTTGACAGTGTTTTTTAAAAAACACGTGTCAGTAAGTTACCATGTAGGACAAAGAAATTCAGGATCCCACACTGTCCAAACTTTGCCGAAAGACCATTTATTCACAGACAATGTTTTGGTCTGAGGAGGATCTGTGCAACATTGTCTTTGACACATCCTCCATCCACCTTTGAGTACGATGCTTGATCCAAAAATCCTCTTCAGATTGAACCATCATCCTGGCAACCAAGATACTCTTCCAATAGATGTAATTAAAGAAAATTTGGATGCCAGGATCGAATCTTGATCATGTTTGTAGGAGCAACACCTCATCTTTAAATAAATGTTTCAAATTGCACAGTGAAGATTTCTCTGAACACAGTGGAAAAAAAAAAAAAAATAGCTTGAGACCTGTGATCCTCCAGTGTTTTTTGTTTCTGAAGCATGTAAATGAAACAAAACTGGAGAAGCAAAAGAAGACATAAGTAGGTCAAAACCTGGTATATGTCTCAACAACTGCTTTCAATGGAAAGTAGCTAAAAACTGCTTGAGAAGTCTCAACATGTCGGTGGAGGAAGTAATTTGCCAATTTGCATATTCATGAAATCATTGCATCATATTTGCATCCTGCCTAGTGTCGGCTGGTTTCAGCCCTGTTTGTTTCTCTCCGACTTTCTGTGCTCACATATACAGTGATTTAATGCAGCTGGATTCCCATAAAGGTTTTTCTCGTTTTTCTGTTTCTTTTGTTAGACGATGGAACAAGTATGAAACAGTGACTGAAACGTGGCCCATTGAGACGACATGTTGACCAGCAGTCGCTTCCGAGACGTTTCCAAGCTGCTGCTCTCCTGCTGAAATCCTGACAGAATCACCAGACACTTAAGTTAAATACAACAGCTGAGCTGAGATTTCAGGTATATTTACCTGTGAAATGATCAGCCAGAGAGAAAGTTAGACGTTGCCGTGTGGTCAATTGAATGATGCATAGAGAGGTGTGCCTGCGAGCGGAAAGCCACACCTCGTGCTCGGGGGTCAACACTGGCGACTCTCTTCTACAGAAAGTAGCTGAGGTTTGTCCAGAAAGTCGCTGGATTTTGTCGCTTGGTGCTTTTGTGAAGAAAAGTCGCTAAAGGGTCTGAAAAGTCGGTAAATCTAGAGACAAACACGCTAAGTTGGCAACAGACTGAAAACGACCCCTGACGACACAAGAGAGACCGTAATTCATTTTTCAAAGAGAAACGGCCAATGGGGAAACTCCAACACTCTGCCGGCCAACCAATGGTGTAACTTCATCAGTCGCTCACTCAGCCAGTCAGTCATAGACATTCGTGTTTGTAAAGCTTTTGAGGTCCAGCCAGAAATGACAAAACTCTGCAACAAACACTCAGCTGCTCATCACTGTCTCTTACCGTAACTCCCTCCTCCTCCTGCTCCTTGGAGACGGTCGCCAGGCGCTCCTGCAGCATCCGGACCGACTCCTGGTCTCCGCGGAGACGGGCGCTCAGCTCGGCGTTGTCGTTGCTTAGCTGCAGGTTCCTGCTGCTCAGATCCAGAACCTCTTCTCGATACTTAGAGTTCTGCAGGCGCACAGAGAAGAGGCAGCTTGGTGAAGAAACACTGAACAGTTCTTCCTTTTGTCTTCCGCACAAACATCAAACGTTGCAGTCTGGAGTTCCTAACGATTTATTGTCTTGCCAAATGGCACTTCAGCAGGACAGACCTACCTACAGACAGTTTCTCACCTCTTTGTGCAGCCTCTCTTCTTCTTCTCTGCTCCTCCCGTGTTCTTTCTCCATCTCCTCCAGTTTCCTCCTGACAGGAGAAGCAGCAGGGGTCACTTTTTTTTTTTTTTAAATCGACGTTCTGAGAACATCACTGCAACACGATCAAACTGTTCAGGAAAATCCACGCTATTTAAATAGTTTAATGCCACCAAGAAGTAGAGCCAGTGATTAAAAACTGGAGTACAAAAACAAACAATATTCTGATAAATGTACTTTTCTGTGTGGTAGAGTTTTTGCTTGTCTTCTGGGTTTTTGAATCTCAGCTTCTTAGTCAAAGGTTGGTCCTCTCACGTGTTTTCATTGCATTTAAATCCCGGAGCTGAGCATCAGCTTTCTGAATGATAAATCCCTGATGAGCTTTCAAAAACCTAGAAGGCTTTTTCAGAACACTAACAGCCGTTTCAAGGTATTTCCAGAACCCTCAAAGAGCTGTGTAACCACCTGGATAGAAAAACCTTTCATTTACTGCTCATACATTTTTTTTTTCTTTAACACAACACGTCCCAAATTTTGACTTAATTTCCTAATCATAGGAAGTTATTTCCTGCTTAGCCATGAGGTGCTGCTTACTGTGGTCACTAGACGTCTCCGTATGACTGAGTGTCTGCAGCAGCAACCCCGATTTGTGACATATACTGCGTTTTTTAAAAATGTACATCCTGTACCTCAAACAAAATGAAACCAGACAGAAAATGCGAAAAGGGTTTCAAAGGTACAATAAAGTGACATAATAAAGATCAATAGGTATCTTTATTGATCATTAGAAATGTTTTGCTGTTGCAGATGTTCCACGTGTCCACTCTGGTTCTAAAACAGAGTTTATGAGTGAATCTCCACATAGTGATGATTAAAAAGCTGCGTGTAAGAAGTTTCTCCGATTCCTGGCGGCGATGCTTTTATTCTGATTCCATCACTGCAGCTCAGAACAACACGAGGAGACTCTCTGATGAAAACTAAACCCTCTGTCGTCCGTTAGTAGAAACATGTTAAATATTCTCCATGATTATAAATGACACGTCAATCGGACGCGAGCTCCTTTTCTCCTCCTCTCTGCTTCGGCAGCAGAAACAGTCTGACGTTACTTTGACTTTTTTATCTGCACCACATGTTCAGAACAGTTTGTTCATGATCAGACAGAAAAGACCCTCAATGATAATTCCTGTGCTTATTCACGGCATCTCCTCAACCTGACTTTGATATTTGGAAATGATTCCTAGTGTTTCTGCAGCTTCTCATTCTGCTCTAGTTCTATGATCATGTTCTTGTCACCTTGTTCACTTTCACCTTGTTGAACATCACGTTCTGCTTCACTAGAGCTGGATTTACCTGCAGGTTTCACCGTTTCATCGCATTTCATACTCATCACTTTACTCATGGTTGTTAATTAACAAGTTAACAGAGTTAACAGCCAGTTGACAGCCAGCTTCATCATACAGGTGATCCAGGACGGTCAATGTCAGGCTCAGTGAAGCAAGATATCCTCAAGAGAGCCGGGCTTAGGTGAACTTGCTTCGCGGTCCAGGCCCCTGTACTTTAAAACTTGCCGAAACAGTGTTTTCTCACCTCTTCTTGGCGACGTCCTCCTCCAGGTTCTGGACTTCCTGCTGCAGGACGTTCAGTCGCTCCTGAAGAGCTCCGTTCTCTGATCGAACCTCCTCCAGCTGAGTCCTGTATCCGACACAATGGCACAAGTCAGAAACATCCTGTACCTCAAACAAAGCTCAGCACCTTCAGTAAACTTACTGATGATCAGGGAGGAAAGTAATTCTCTGCTAAATATTATTGACCGATGTTGAAATAATCTGTTTGGAAAATGGAAACCCGAGTTCATGAATGAATTTAATCTGGAGAAGCTACTGTGCTGATGATCCTAAATGAGCCTAGCCCAGATTCAGATTCAGAAAGTGCTTAATTTGAGTGTGTAAAGATCAGGTTGCTGAAGGCCTCGGTACGATTCAAACAAAGTGCTTGTCATATCGTCTAACACTACTTTCCTTTTTACACTTGAACTGACACTTCCAGCTCGATTCATCACTTACACTTTGACGATTTTTACCCCTTTCATTGCTTGAATCTTCCGCTCCTTACGTGACTTTAATTTCGGAAGATACTTCAGCTTCATTCAGTGATTAAACAAACTTCACCTTCTTTCAATATTTCAGCCAAATTTTAAGCAGCTAGAAAACATTCATTTTCTCCACAACACATCTTTTCTAGTTATGTCTCCCGTGTTACAGTATAGTTTATAACTATAAAGAGTCTGGTCTAGACCTGCTCCGTATGAAAACAGCCCTGAGAAAACCCCTGTTATGATTTGGCTGCTATGTAAATAAAATTGTATTGAATTGAATTGAATTATTTGAAGCAGACCGAGGCCTTAAATTTCCACTTTCTACAAGAAAAATGAAATTTCCTCTTGTCAAACACAGGATCAGTGCAGAAATCAAGTATCTCATTTTGAAATTCGCTGAAGAGAGAGAACAGAAAACCACAAAAAGACAACGGTGATGACAGGATGACTCAGAAACGTGGAGTTATTCACAGCGATGAACAGTCTGTCATGCGTTTAGATGTTTGTCATTCGGTTAGAGGTGAGGTGAAGAGTTAAAGCATTCCAGACAGAGCCAATCAGACTGGAGATTCAGCCTGCAGCAGTGCATTGTGGGCAATAAACTGATCAGCATTTCATTGAGTTTCTACCTGTGGACCGGAGTCTCAGACGATCGATGTGATTAGTCTTTAAAGTACTCAGTGTTTCAAGCACAGCAGCAGATGGAGGTTAGTCGTCATTCAGACCAGGTTTTGGATCTCTGAGTCGGTCTCATGCTCCACAAACCTGTGCGGACTGGCCGGGTCCATCACCTCCTCCAGAGCCAGGACCAGTTTTTCCAGCTCCATCAGCTTCTGCGTCATCTTCCTCTTCTCCTGTTCCAAGTTCTCCTCCGTCGTCCTCAGCTGGTCCTGGGAGTCTTGCAGGGCCTGCTGCAGCTGTTGGACATGCTCTCTGAGCCGGTCCAGCTCTCCGTCTTTGGCTTTCAGCTGAACGGTTAGCTGCTGAACGTCGCTGCAGTGTTTCTCAGAAGAGGACTTGGCTTGCCGTAAGAGATCAGCACTGTCTGCCACCTCGGCCCGAAGCCGATCCACCTCGCAGGTTTTGAAATTGAGCTGCCGCCTGAGGTCCAGGACCAGGTCTGCGGTCTCATTGAGCTGGGAGCTGAGGTCTCTGAGATGGTCTCTGAGAGTGGAGATCTCCTCCTCCATCTCTACGATTTGGGTGGAGAGCTGGTCGGCCAGCCGGGCATAGCTCCCGTTCTCCTGGCACAGACGACAGACCTCTTCCTTCTCCTCAGCCAGACTGGACCTGAGCTTCGAGGTCCTGGTCTGCTCCTGCTTCAGAGCCTCCTGCGTACTCTCCTCAGTGCTCCTCCTCTTGTCTAACTCCTCTGAGACTCTATCCAGCTCCAGCTGCAGGTTTTCCACAGCCATCGCCCAGTCCTTCAGATCTTGGATCAGCCTGGCGCGGTCTGTTTGTAACGAGTCCCGTTCAGCAGTCAGTTTGGAGACAGATTCAGCTTTGGTCCTCGCGGCCTCCTGTAGGCTCTCCAGCTCAGACCTCAGGGCGGTGACTGTCTGGTCTCTGGCTCTGAGCTGAACCTGCTGCTGGACGAAGGCGTCTGAGAGGCGGCTGCAGTTATCAGCCACCACGTCCCGGTCCTGCAGGATGCTGTCGGACGCAGCCCGGAGGTTTCCCAGCTCCTCTTTCAGCTGAGTCACCTGAACCAGGAGCTGCTCCTCTCCGGCCTTCACCAGCTGCAGCTCCTCCTCCACTGAGCTCTTCTCTGAGGCGAGGCGTTTACTCAAAACCTCGTGAGACTCCAGGAAGGCGATGCTCTCCTCCAGCTGAGCGCAGGCCTCCTCCAGCCTGGCTTCCAGCTCAGAGCACCGCCCGCGAGAAGCATTAAGATCTGCCTCTAACTGACCACAGCGCCCTCTGACCTCCTCTAAACTGGCCTCTGATTGGCTGATCTGCAGACTGGAGCTCCGTATGACCTCCTGTAAACTGGAGACCTGCTCCGTCAGCTGACGGACCGCCTCCTCGTGCTGCTCCTCTGTCCTCTTCTTCTCTGAGGAGAACTGGCTGCAGATCCTGGCCTGCTCCTCCCCGGCTCTCTCCTCACAACGCAGCTTCTCCTGCTCCGATTGGACGAGCCGGTTCTCCCAGAATCCTCTTTGCTCCTGCAGCTGCTGGCGCTCCCGGTGGAGCTGGTGGAGGAGGCGGCGCTGGCCCTCGGCGTGCTGCAGCTTCGTCTGACGGAGCTGCTGATGGGATTCCTCCCTGCTCACACAGTGTTGGTGTTTGCAGCTGGTTACACAGTGATAACATAGACACCAGATGTGTGGCGGCTCCGCCCGTTAAACACTTTGACGCCAAACTCCTCCATCTTAGCTTTTGGTTTTATTGGCTGTTACAGACGTTGAGGATGTTTCTCATATTTCTTATTTAATGGGTTTAATCTTAAATATTTTTATACTAAACAAATCAAATGACTTCGGTGCAATGACAGGCAGAGAAGCCATTTACACTGTTTAACATTATATACATATGGTGTATCAAACAGAGATGTAAAGCTACTCAGTTTTTTGTCATGGTAAATATCATTGTGCGTCTGTGTACAACTGGCAAAGTTTCAACCACAGATGATCTTCCTCAGGTAAAGAAGGCGATGAAGTGAACACACCTGTGTTTTATAGACAAACGGATGACATGTCACATTATTCCGTACCAGTTAGCCTAAACGAGTCAAAGGAAAAGGTTACCTTTGATGATGTAAAAACAAAAATCAGAATTTTGGTAAAGAGGCACTGCCTCTTCTCAGTGTGGAGACCTTGTCCCAAACCAACCAGTGAAGTCTAAGAACACCTGTCCAATATGGCTGCTATAGAAACGTAACATGTGAACCACCATCGAGGAAGATACTGAAAAACAACAATGCAGTGAGCCTGTATCATGTTGGACAAAATGCAAAGATCCTCAGTCAAATTAGGAGACAGTTATTTATGTTGGAGCCGTCATAGAGAGGCTGGATCACGCAGGTTGGTGTGCATGTTATATTACTGAAGAGATTTATTAAATGAGAAAGTATCTCTGTAAAAGAGCTCGACATGTCCCTGACTAGGAACTCGTCCCTGTGCACATTGAGTCTTGCACCTTTACCTGGACCACATTAACAGCAGGTAGGGACTGTGGTCCTGCTGATACAGGCACATTCTTATCGTAGGATTTATCAGACACCCCTGACTTACCTGACCAGGATCACCTCCTGGTCCATCTTCAGCTTCAGCTCGGCCTCCAGCTGGTCCTTCTCGGCACTCAGCCTCTGGACCAGGTTGCTGATCTCTCTGGCAAAGTTCTGCTCTAGCTCCGCCCGCTCCCGCTGCACCCTGGGAAAAGAAAAATCGAACATCTCTGGTTCAAAAGCTACAAAATCATTACGGTCCTAAATTTCAGCAATGCACAGAGTCGGGTGCTCACCAACATGAGCAGACGACTAAATTTACGTCACGCAGACGCAGAAAATGTAATTTGGCCTCAAAGACCTTCCTCGTGGCGACATCTTGATGATGGTCCTGCTCCATTAAAAGGTAGGAAGGCAGGGTTGATATATTTATATTTTCTATCTGAGTAAAACCCGGGTTCAGATTCCTGTCGCACTGTTTGAAACTGTTGAAAGCCAAAATAAACAGAAAGCAATATTCATTGATTTTCAGATGATTCAGCCATTAACAGTCATAACTGTCAAAAATGAAAAAAAAATCTCTCATCATTCTATTTTAGATAAAGGTTAAAAAAAGAAAATAATTCTCTCTCTTGCTATTAACAAGTGAAGTGTTGTCTGTGGTCTCTTGGTCGGACGTCCGGCATCACTAGAGACATGAATATGCTCATTATTACACCTGCTGCAGGTAATGCTGAGTCACGTCAGACCACCTTCATCCCTGGACGGATAAATCTTCTGTAATGCTACAGGTCTACAGGAGGCTGTCCGGAAAATCCCTTCAAACAGTTTACAGATAAAATCATCGGATGTGAATGTTCCTTTAAATAAATCTGGCGGATTTAACACGTCAGCGCTTCGACACTTGATGCCAAAAATTCTATAAATCCAGTATGACCATAACACAGTCCTGTGTAATGGTCATACACTCGTACACAGTGGCCTAATAAAACAAGAAACATTAAAGGAACAGACACACAAAGACATGACACGTAATCAAATATATGACACAGGGTTCCTGCAGGTTCACCAAGTTACATTTAAGACTTTTTTAATATCACATAGAACGTAATTTAATAACTGTCAAGTATGAAAGGAGGGATGGATGAATTGTTTACCAAGTGCATGGATTTACTGATATTTACATCGACTCTCCTGCTGTACATAACAATAATTCCTAATAATATTATTAACTAACTAATCAAACACGACCTGGGCCTGGATAAGCAGCAGAAAATGGATGGATGAATCAATAAGGTCCCCGTATGAATTTTACATAAAGTCAGAGGTCTAGAACAATAGCACTGACAGTTTTTACCAAAATCACATACAAAAACATTTTACGAGCAACATTACCGTCTACAGGAGGCTGCAGAACATTCAAGACCTCTGCAAATGAAGTTTAAGATTCTTTAAAACCTTTAAATGCTTTTCAGCCTTTTCAAGACCTGCAGTTATTCTACAGTTTGGTCTTCCTCACCTGCGCTCCTGCTCGCTGCTCCACCCTCCTCGTCCTCCTCCTCCGTGTTGGATCTGAGCCTGCAGTTTGTCCAGAGCCTCCTTCAGCTGCTTGACCTGCTGCTCCGCCTCGGCCTTCTGCTCCTCCAGCTCACTGATCTCCAACTGACAGACGGACAACTCAAAATACCACCCAGCAAACACTAAAAAGAGCTTAAAATGTGACTGACTGCACAAAACCTTTCAGAATTATCGTATGTAGATTTACAGCCCGTTGTAACGTTTTATATCTAGTTTATGTTTTACGTTAACGCTGCGATCGAGAATTTAAGGAGCATCCAAAAAAAATGGTTGACAGCTTTGGTGAAAGACTGAAAACTAATATATTGCTATAAAAAGATCTCCAATATATCAATCTATCCAAATTAGATGAAAGTTACATGAAAGGAAACATTAAACCACTGCACATGACAAACACCATTAAAAACACCAGAAAAAAAACAACAGAAACACCAGAAAATTGTTTATGGTTTTTTCACCAGAAAAAAAACAATCAATCAATCATATACATCATTTTTTATTTCTAACATCGTCCAGACTTTCGCAACAAGAAGCTATGCCCATAATACGTCTACATTTCCAAGAGATCAGTTTACAGGAGGAGTTTTATTTCATGTTCTTGATTCCGTCCTCTCGGTGTCAGAGTGTGACGCTCAAAGACGTTCGTGCATCGTCGTTCATGTTTTTACCTTGAAGGCCTGAGAGATGTCTTTACGTTCCACCTCCATGCTCTGTCTCATCAGATCCAGACTGCGCTCATAGTAGTTCACCTGAGGAGGAGGAAGGTTTTAATTCTCATTTCAAAATTAAACCATTTTAATCATTTATTTACTTGCTCCCTCCTTTTTGAGATTCTGTGTTACTCACTGTATTTGGTTCCTTTCATTTGTTTTGTAATTTTACATTTTTTAATGTAACTGACATGTCAAACTGTGAAATTGCTTTAAAATTGTGCTACACTGTGTGAGATGCCAGGTACAACGGGATAAACTGTCCAAATGTCCAACTGTCCAGGCGAGAGAAGCTTCTAGAGACTAAACCCAGAAGACTGGAAGCTGCAACTGCTGCTTAAGGGGCTTTGACAAGGAACTGGATTAAGGGTCTGAGAATTCAGCTTCAGGTTTTTAATACATTTTCTAAAATTGCTAAAAGCATGTTTCACTTTGTCATTATTGATCCCTGTTTGTAGATTGATGAGCAAAAATTGTAATTCTATCCATTTAAAATGAAATCGAGAACCACAAAACGTGTAAAAAGTGAAGGTGTCTGATTCTGTCTGAAGCCGCTGTAGGTAGTTTTGTATATATCACAACTCTATCACAAACCCCACTGGTCTATCATTCATCCTGTACATTACTTTGTCTGCACTTTGCTACTGTTTGCACCGTCTGGTCGGATGCTAAACTGCATTTGGTCACACTGGTCATAATAAATATAATAATATAACAGTACCTGTGTCTCCAGCTGGATGTGCAGCTGCTGCAGCTCCTGGTTGTGTTTCTGCTTCAGCTGCTCCAGAGCCAGTTCAGTCTGAATACTGACAGCAGGACCGGAGACACTGTCCAGTGAACACAGAGCTGGGGGGGGGGGGCAGGACAGTCTTTACACACAGTTTACACAACCTTTATTCTAGATGTGTTGTGTGTGTTGTGTTTCTCACCACTTTTATCAGCCGGCTGCAGTTTCTTCCTCAGCAGAGGAGACGAGCTGCGCTTCATGTCCGAGTCGTCTGGACAAAGACAAACACATAAACACACAAACACTGTGACGCCAGCAGGACGCGGAGTGAGGCGAGCAAACCCGGGACTGAGTTCAGGAGCGTGTTAGAGACAGAACTGAGATTATCGATAAAACTTGACCAGACAGAGACAGAGACCCAGCAGAGACTCACTGTGAGACATGATGAGACTACAACACACAGACAGAAGCCTGCAGACTCAAACTTACACCTGAAAGGAAGGAAGTGTGTCTGCGTCCGTCTGTGTGTGTCCGTGTGAGTGAGAGTGTGTGTGTGTGTGGGGTGTGTCCATGGTCTACCTGCAGAACAGATCAGACCTGTTCTGCAGGTACTGAAATCCAGTTCCTGCTGAGAGTTCTTATGAACCCACTTGGTTTGTTTTTTCATATCTGAATTCAAACATTTAGTTTTCATATTATACTTTAATTGGATTTGATTTGGTTTGGATTTTTTTTTTATTCTACTCCTGCTTCCTGGTTTCCTGTGAACAGACCAATCAACTAATCACCGAGACTCTGGGACACGGTTTCTGTATTTACAGTCGGTACAACAGGCTTCTTCCGGATCGTTGCAGGTTTTTTAAAGAACCTGAATCAGTAAAATGTAATCGGAGCTCAAGCAATTAGTCGATTAATCGTTTAGTCGATCGCAGCTATTTTGATAATCAACTGGTAACTGTTTTAGTTGTATTTAAGGAAGAACGTTCCAGCTTCTCAGATGCAAGGATCTGATGCTTGATTGTAAACTGAATTTCTTTGGGTTTTGAGGACTGATGATCATAAAAAAAGACATTTGAAGACATCATCTTGTGCCGTGGGAAACTATACCAGGAGTTTTCATTCTACTTTCACATTTTATAGACAAAACAATCGGTTTATCTGAAACATTATCTACAGATTTATTCAATAATGAGACTAAGTAAAAACTGTGTGGGGATTTTCTGATTTTCTGTGTTTTACATCACGGTAAATAGAATATTTCTGGGGTTTGGACTGTTGGTTTGACAAAGCAAGACATGTGAAGTCGTCACCTTGAGGACCGAGAATTTATTATGGACATTTTTGACATTTTAACATGCCAAACAATTAACTGATTAATCAAGAAATCAGTCACTGGAGCCCCACATCTGATTAATCAAAGAAAACATCTCCATCTATTGATCAGACTGGATTTAGGTCCGTTGAAAGAAGTTTTTTGTGACTGGAGGATAAAGTCAATGTCTACAGCCAATCAGCTCCCTGCACTGTGCCGATTTATACCAGGCTAAGCAGCGCCACCTTCTGTCAGAAACAAGTCACTACACACAAACGCCCACATTCGCGTTCTCACAGTTACGACCCACACAAACTACTTTAGGAATATTTCAGCCAAATCTTCCTTTTCAAGCCCCAAAATGTTTTTTAATCTGGCATAATGGTTGAAACACTGACCGTTCTCCAACTCGTCTTCGGGATATGAATAAAACGAGAGATACCTCGTAGTATGAAAAAACACAAAACAAGCCAGTTCCTGAGCCTGTAAGTGATTCTTGTCTTACAATGAAATGACTTTGAAAGACTTTGTTGTTGTCAGATGCAGGATGTTCAGCAGCAGTGTAAAAGTACCCTGACTCGTATGTGTGAGATCCATTTCCCGTGTCAGGGTCCATTCCCCAGTGGAGCTGCGACGATTAGTCGATCGAGAGAAAATTAATCAGCAACTAAGCTGATTATTGAATAATCGCGAGTCATTTTTCAAGCAAAAGCCCCAAACAGTTACAGGTTCAAGTTTCTCAGAAGTGAAGATTTGATCCTTTTCTGCAAACTGAATATTTGGGGGATTTGTGCTGTTAAAACCATCTCGGGCTTTGGGAAATTCCAACAGGCATAGGTTAGTTGCAGCTCTGTTGTTGAGCGGAGTGTGCGTTGGTGCGTTACCAGAGTCGGGCTCGGCGCTGACGGAGCGTTGTTCGGTCCAGCTCAGCTCGGCGGCGGCGTCTCCTGCAGATCTTCTGGACTTCCTGTCGCTCCTCTGACTCTTCAGCAGCTCCAGCTCTGAGCTCAGCTCATCGTTTCTGTCCCGCAGCTCCTGAACACAACACGCGCAGGTTTTCAGCATTTACACACACACACACACACACACACACACACACACACACACACACACACACACACACACACACACACACACACACACACACACATACCTGCATGCAAAAACACAAACCAACACACTCCAAAACTGCTGTTTCCCCTAGTAACCAGTGCGGGAAACTAAATGGACAGCAACCACTCAAAAATGTCAATCACAACTGTACAAAAACAACCAAACACAACAGCACTCTTATATTCTCAGTTCTAAACAGTTCCACTTAAACAACAACAGTCTTCTAACAGTGTTCAGTGCTGCGTTCCCGGTGCCGTAGCTGGGAGATGTGACGGTGACCAGTCAAGGTTTAACGAAGGGAAAGACTACACTTTGAGGAAGGATGTAGAAGATTTGGATTTTATTAATCTGCCGAAAAAAACCTACTTTAAAAAACAAACAAACAAAAAAAAAACAGAGCAGCTGCCAGAACAATGAACGTTTTAGAGAAGGAAGAGGAAGAAGAAGAGCTTTCACCTCACAGCTCAGCTCCAGCGCTGCAACAGCTTTACATCTACAGGTATCAGCTGCCTGATACATGTGAGACTTCAGGTGTTCTCACCTTGATTTTCTGTTGAGCCAACACGAGGCGTTCAGGTGTGCAAACAAACAGACATTAAAACTTCTCCACCTCAGTCACACCTGGTCGGCTTCTGATTCATAACACTGAGCATGTTTCCTCTGAAGGTTTCTGTTGCTCCACTTTACATCAACACATTTTTATTGAGAAAACAGATTGAAGACAAAAAATATATCATTTTGACATAAAAGTCTTAAAGTCAAAATTTAGTTTTATAATATTTAGACAAGAGCCAATAATAAGCCTCCCTGCCTCTCTCACCTCTGCCTGCATTATGCCGCTAGTCAAGTTTATTTATAGAGCACGTTTAAAACTTGACCCAAGTGCTGCACAAATTACAACAAAAGGAACGGCAGTGGAGATAAGGCACAATAACGACAACAATGAAAGGCAGGTATTTACCAAATGTAAAACGTAAAAGCCAGAGTGAAAACTCTAAATTTACACATAAATAAATAAATAAAGATTAGAATGAGTACTAAGGTCATTGAGAACATCCAAAGGCCACTGAAAACATGTAAGTCTTGAGTTATGCCCAATTTCAAAGCTTTGGGGAAGCTACTGCAAAGGCAGGACCTCCTTTACCCACCAGCCTGGATCATGGAACAGTTTAAACCCAATGATCAGAGGATCTGAGGCCTGGAGTTAGAGTAGGGGCAGGGAAGGTCAGAAATATAGCGAGGTGTCGATCCACGTACGGATTTGAAAACAAGCAAACGATCCTTGAACTGTATTTGTCAGGTAGCCAGTGAAAGGATGCTAGTACAGGTGTAGCGCTGTCTCTCTTCCTGGTACCAGTTAGGAGTCTCAGCTGAAAGAGGCTTCACCTTTAACTGAAATGAACTCAGATGTTCGGATCTTTCAGTTTCAGTTCCTAGAATTTAGTGGAAGCAGGTGGAGAAAACCTGAACGCAGCATGAAATGACTGATGTTTTCCTCAACGATGACACGGGAAAACTTACTGAAAAGCTCTGCACACGGTAGAGTTTCATCATAAAAGTTTACAGGTAAAAGTGTGAAGCAGGAATTCAGAGTGGAGCTCAATAAAAACAGACGTTCATGTGACAAAAGGTACCAAAAAAAAAAAACCCCACACAACTTACACCAACAGACTCACACACACACTCTTACCCTGCACTGCAGCTCGTACTCTTTGACGATTTCCGAGAATCGCTCCTCGTGGCTCAGACCAGCACCGGCCGGGTCCAAGCTGCCAAACTGTCAATCAAACAAAAACAACACACCTGGTCGGTTCAGAGTAGCTGTCGGTCAATACATCAATCCATCAATCCATCAATGAAAGCTTTTCTTAATAGTCAGAAACAAAACTTCATCTCCAGCGCTCAGAGCAGAGAGGACGAGACCAGAAGAGAAGTCACAGAGGAAACTGTCATCAATAATTCATCAACTACAAGGAGATGAGTTACCTTACACCGGGGGGACAGATCCAAACACACACACACACACATTAGAAAACCCATCACAATGTAAAACGTAAGGAATAGATTCCAACTGGTTTTAACTGGTTCACAGAGTAGGCTGACACTTTATGACTCTAATCTCCAGTGTTCATGGGGAACTGGTCTGTCCGTTCACTACTGTACAGCTCTGTCATCACTGAGCAGCAGGACATAGTTACTCAGGATTTGACCTGTTTCCATGACAATTCCCCTAAGAGGGTCTAAATTTCTACTGGTGAGAAAAAAAAAAAACAACATAGGAGAAGTGTCACATCGGTGAAGCTTAGCACAGAAAACATTTTTTACAAACGCAGACTTTCGGAACTTTAAAAATCTGCTCCCACTCATTTATTTCAGACCTGATCGCTCCTGACAGGAACACTTATTTTGAAAACCTTCCCTCAGACTCCTGGATTGGTGGAGCAGTATCTGGTGGACATCGGAGGGACTGAAACCGGACATACTTCAGCCCTGACCTTAACTACAATCCTCTGCCAAACAAGTTGTGTGCGTCGTGTTGTTGCGTCACCTTGTCGTGCAGCAGCTGGTCCAGGTCTCTCTGCAGTTTGTTCACTGAGCTCTCAGCTTCAGTCAGCTTCAGCCTCACTACACTCAGGTCCTCCTCCAGACGACTGTTCTCCTGAGCACACGACACGACACGGCGCAGAACTTTAACATCTGTATTTCTGTTCAGATTTGAATCGGCAGAACATGAGCGGAGGCAGATCCATCCTCCACAAGAGCACAAACAGCAGCTCCCTCCACAAATTTAAATTCAAACAATTGGGGATCTGGACAATTTGACGATGGACATAAACGTAGCAACTGACTTTTATTTTAAGAACTCACAGATGTGTTTGGTATTTTCCCTGGACTGAAAAGTTAGAGAGCATTTTCCGGTTTCATTCTGATGCAACTTTCCCCACAAAGACCGCACAGAAATAAAGAAAGAAAAAACAGCCTTCAATTACTTCGTTCCTAAATAAATTACTGAAATTGACACATTTGTAAAGGACGTCTGAAGAAGGCTTCCTCCTGATTCCAGTTACCTACACTAAGGACCACATGCCTGGGGACTGCCGGAGCAGCAGTCACAGATCTACACACATTTATCCTCCAACATAAGCAATTAGTCCTTCCTTTAAATAAAATAGGACTCAACTGGCAGTCAGTGTGATTAAATTGCATGAATTCCTCAAATGATCAATGGTGAATTCATTATTTTCCTCAATTTGACTTTCTGAAATTAACACACCTGCTCATTTTGTTTTTACGGGAAACCAGGGCCTCGTCTGAGACTCTTTCTATGCTTGTCCTCGTGTGCTGTTGCCTACCCCTGACATGAAAGGGAGTCTGACCAACCAGCAGCTAAAAATGATGATGGTCGGATCATATGATTAAGAGAGTACGCAGCTACTTGGGGTGAGGAAATGCAGGAACGGACCATTCCTGTAACTGTACTATTATATATTACAGTGTATTACTTTTTTCTTATATATTTGAAGGAACTTTAGTTTTTCATTTATGTATTGATTTAGGTTATTTACAGTTAGCGTGCATGTATGCCGGCTATAAGTTTTACATATCTGGCATGTTCAGGGTTGATGTTCTTGCCACTGTCCTGCAAACGGTTAGAGATGGATGTATAGAGGAGGATACACCACCCGCATGAACATGTAACAGGTATTCTACCGTCCCATGCTCCTTTTTATTTTAAGTTGCAAAACAATAAAACACAAATAAAGAGAAAATCGTTAAGGAGCAGTGGCTCAAAGAATAAACATGGACAGGAAGTTTATTCTCATTATCCTTATTGAATCATCTGCACCTGTAGAAGCAGGTGAGAGATGTGTACAGACCTGTGTGGCGCTGCAGAGCTCCTCCTGCAGCTCCGCCTCCCGCGCTCGGAGCAGCCGCAGCTCCTCCTGCAGCGTGCTGCGCTCTCTCTCCACCTGCTGCAGCAGCGCCTCGCCCTCCTGCTCCGACTGGCTGCGCAGAGCCATCAGCCTATCACGGAAGTCCTGCTCCAGGTCCCTGCCGATCGCAGAGCGGCTCGTCAACACCGCGGCCGTACACGTCCCCAAATATATATCATATCACCGTCAACACTCCAGAATCAATATCCGACACACATTTGAGGTAGTTGTCGCTTTTATTTTTACTTTCGTTTGAAGTGAAGCTAACGTTGGCTCCAGCAGCTAAAGTGGAAAAGAGTCAACGGTATCAGAAGAGCTTGTCAGGCAGATACCGGAACCTACAGCAGCCTGATCCGGACTGCTTGTGAATTCCAAAGGAGAGAGAGGTAAAAGGTGAAGAATGAGTTGACTGACAAATACCTCATCTATCTGAGAGAAACGTGACACCAGTGTGCGTCATTGTGCGAAGCGGTAAAATGCCAAACGTGTCCAGAGGTAAGAACCACCTGAAATCATCACATCAAGTTACCTGCAGAATAACTGTAAAATTATTTGGAAAAGCGTGAAAAGGTCAGAGCAGCAAACCCACTAACACTCACATCAGTGCGTCTGCCTGACATCACAGCTTCTGCGGCCGAGTTTAAGGACTTTGTTACACAACAAAGATGTCACTTCTGCCACTGACCCTTAAATGCGTACCTCGGGTCTTCAGCAAACCGGGACTGTATTACACGCCATCTGATTCATTCGCTTCGTTCAGCTGGTATTCAGCAGCTGTGGCCACAGCTGGAGAAAGGGAAAGAGATGCCACGACATCCGGGCGCCACCAGATGCTCTAAAAGTCTTCGGCTTGAAAAAGCTCCCGCAAAAAACGACTGTGGAGATGTCACATCTGAACATCTGTGCTCGGCCACACGCATGTTACAACGACCACGAGCGAGTGACTGCGATTAGTTGTCACTGAGCTGACTTGGGTTTGTGTCGGTCTAGTTACAGGTTACACAGGGCTCCGTGTAAGGTAAGACAACATAAACATGAAACATAACAGGCTGCACTGACAAATATTAATCAACTCAGGAAATCTGTAAATAATTATGAAATATTTCTTAAACGACAAAAATATATTTTTGTGTGATTGTTACTGTTAATAATACGTTCTGAAAAGGTTGGCAGCAAAATGATTTTAAAGTGCTAGGTTGCCAAGTGTGTTTGAAAAAAAAGCTCCATGAATTTAAGGGTTCATACAGAAACAGGTCTCGTTAACGCAGACGTGGAGTTTTTAGACTTTGAATATGATTCGCTTATTCCAGCCCTCAATGGACAAGCAACATATCATTTAACGGGATTTTTCTTTTGTTTTTCTTTTCGTATAGAAATGAGTTTGATCACGCTTGGGACAAACTTATCTGACTTAATACTGCAGTTCAATTTAAAGAGAAACACGAACAGGTTCAGCTTTGTGCATAGAACCGTGATGAAGCTTCAGGCTCGGCAGCAGCCAACTTTAAATCTGTGGGTCTGACCTGATCCTGGTCTGGTTGAGCGTCTCCATGCTGGCGTGGCGGTCGTCCACTTCTCTGATCAGCTGCAGGTTCCTCTGATCGGCCAGATCCAGGTCTGCTTTCACCTTGTCCCGCTCCCTGCAGGCCTGGTCCGCCACAACCCTGAACACACACACACACAAGGTTAAATATGATGCTTCTTCACAGCTTCACTGGTCAGTTTAGAGGCTCTATATGTATCGATAACCGAAAGAACCTCTGACTGCTTAAATTTAATTTAACACCAGGGTGAAAAGATTCGTTCCTGGTTCAAAGTTTCAAATCTGTTTCACCTGTAACCACCGGTGACCACGCCCGGCCGTGACCACGCCCAGCTGTGACGTCAACTGTTTCTGACCCTAATTCTCATTTTTGTATCCTTTGCTTGGTAAAGGGCTTGATAGACAGAGTTTTGTTAGTCTTGTTCTACTGTTGTCTGCACCTTGAGTACTGGGGTGAGATGGTCAATCACTCGGGGTCAGCAATAACACATTACTCCTTAAAAACATACAGGTGAATACCAATAGAAATACACTTGTCTTACAAATCATTTTTACTTGTTGAACCTCAAAGCTTCTAATCGATTACTTTATATTTCAACTTTAGTAGTTTTACAGGCAGATAAAATATTTTATCATCATTCTAACATACATATTTCTGTTTATGTATATTTTGTGGCTTCATCATTCATCAAATGGAAATACTCTAGAGGTGCATCATTTGAGACACATCTCCCTGAATTCAGCTCATATTTAGTATCTTTGAAACTTTCACATCTTGGACTAACAAGATCAATTTGTAAAGACGGACACCAGAAGGTCTCTAGCGTTGAAAAGGTTCATTCTGCTGATTTGAAGCAGATCATTTGTTCTTCAAGAGTCACTGAACGCCCCCTAAAAGTCTTGTTCTTGCTGACCTCCACTGGTTTAACTTGCACCTTGCTGCAGTGATGTAAAAGTGTACTATACGGTGTGTCACCGCGCCGTGACATCACCAATGGGTGTGGTTACAGATGCAACTGGTTGCGCTTTATTTGGCTGCGCCGCTTGTTATGTAGCAGGAAGGGCCAAACCCCAGATCCTAGAAATTGTGTTTGTACGCAGCTAAACTGAAGGAAACTCTGGTGGATCTCTGGCTGGATCGTGTTCAGAGGCGACGTGTCTTTGATTGAATGAAGCGACGCATTTATCAAAAGCAGCAGAGTCTCCAGGAGATGGAGGGAGGACGCACAAAGATCAGGACCAGGTTCCACATCCAGAGTCCCGTCTTTGGTTATGGTTCAGGAGAGATGGACGTCTTAAACCAGACCAGGATCTTTCCTGAAGCTGAACCAGGTGCTGTGAGGGTCTGAACAGAAACGTAAACCAGCTTAATGAAGCTGGAGTCTCCACAGGTGGATTTTGCGCTGCAGGATCAGATATTTTGTTGGAAAACAAACACGTTGTCTGTGAACATTTGACTGATTCGTTCAGTATCATTGATTTGCGACTTGACAAACACGTAAATTTCCACAACAGATTACGCATTACACACACGTTTCCTACAAAGCATATTTGTTATTGCAAGTGCAGAGAGACCCACTTTAATGAAGCACAGGCAGCAGGTATCGTGATAAATACTGAATCAGCTGATGAATGGTAGCAGGTGATGGAGATGATCTGTTAAACTTTGATCTTTTCACAGCTTTTAAGTGCTGGCAGAGAGACAATAGTACCTGTAACATGTGAATTCAGACACAACCAGACATGTGAAATGTGTGTTCATCAGTCTGTCGACTCCTGCAGCAAGTAAACAAAAAGACATCATCGTAAACAATGCGATTCAAGTCAGACAACCGGAGTGGAAACCACACCCAGCCACGTTCTGGAGCGCATCCACAGAGCAGGCTTCAGACTACACCCAAACACATCTGAGGCTGATGTGGTCAGAGAGCAGTGGAACGCTGCTCTTCCGCTAAGTTTGTCCTCGAGCAGCACTTTACAGCCTCCAGGATCTGCTGTGGTGAAAACCAGGGAAACATTTTCAGTATCTGCTGAACTCTTGGTGACGTGTAACGTGTTGTTTGGATCCAAACTCAGCTGACCAGATGAATCCTGGAACTCTCCTCTTACTGCAGGCCCTGCTCCCCTCCAGCGGAGGGAGCTCTTGTCATTAGAAATACGGTACCCGATGTGGACAAAAGTATGTGGACAAGCATGTTCAGGTCTGCAACTGTTTTTTCTGGTTTGGTCTTGTGTGCTCCAGCGTACAGTGATGTCTTGGGCAACAGTGCTATTCCCGCTTCTTTTTCCTGTTTCAATGTAACAGTGCCCCCGTGCACAAAGCCAGCTCCATAAAGAACTGATTTCCCCAGCATGGTGCAGAAGAGCCTGACTGGTCTGAACAGAACCCTGACCTCAACCCCATCCAACACCGACGCCCGACACCAGTGTTGGACCTGACTAATGGGAGCAGATCCCTGCAGTAGGCTCAACATCTGCTGGAAAGACTGAAACCAGGAGCGTGGACGGTGATAGAGCAGCAGATTAACGACGATGGTGTCAGCGTCACCTGTAACGTTCACGTGTCCACATACTTTTGGTCATTTACTGTATGTACAGTGTATATATTTTAAAGATCACAGCAAGCTGCACGTGAATAATCTACCACCGCTTCGAATGAACTGTCTGGAAGGAAGGAAATCGAGCTAAAAACGGATGGAGGATTCAGAACAGCATGGGCTGGTGCTGCTCAAGTTGCTCAGTGACTGAACCGGGACCAGCTGATCGCCTCAAGGACAGAGAATGACCTGATCAATGAGTCAGTATTTGACCCTTTATATCCACTGAGCTCCAGCCTGTTTCATTGTCCCGCTTCTCCAGTACAACCAGTCTGATACTGGTGACCTCTGACCAGCTCTGCCGGAGAAGCCGAGAGTTGACTGCCTTGCTCAACGGCACCTCGGCTCTGGATGTAAAAGCGTGACACTGTGTCTTCTGTGTTTTTCTTTTGTTTTGTTTCTTTAAATCAACTTTCCCCACACAGGGAGGGATGATGTTGGATGATGTGGATTTGACCTTTGACCTCCAGGCTTCAGCTGACCCGGCAGCTGTGAACTGGTTTGTGCTGATGATCAGTGGATCTGCCAGTAAACTGACTGACGATCTCACTGGAAACCTGCAGCCTGAACATCCAAAGTCAACCTTCAACTACACGTTCAGATTTTACTATTTTGAAGGACCCGTCTGACATTTTTAGGAAACTGCTCTTGTTCCCATGTCTTCTCCAGAATCAGATGTTTCGTCTGGATTTCCTCTCCAGGTTTAGCCTAGCTTAGCACAAAAACTGGGAGCAGATGGCGACCGTTAGCCTAGCCCATCAGCAGAGAAAGAAATCCACCATTTACACGTTGCTGGTTGAAGTCGGCTGGTTTCGGTTTACACTGGAGTGCGATCAATACATTGTCGTCGATATTGAAACTAGATCCCATTCTGCTTCTCTCAGCCACAACCTGGGGTAACGTCAACTAGACAACACAGAGACAGACTGTCAGTCTAGCTACTTGGAGCATAATTGTGGTTCGTAGAGGCGATAAGCACCGTGCCGCCCTCCTACCTCCCCCCGTCTGATCACGGCCGTCACACTTTGCTTCTGTACTTCTGTACTTAAAATAACATGTGAGAGCAACCTCTGTTGGTTTAATGGATAAAGTCTGAATCCTATCAGTTCAGGTTTTGAGAGAATTTACCTCTTGTGTCTACAGGTGTGAAGCGGTAAGCTACAGAGAAAAAACAGTAGAACGAGTTGAACCTACTGCAGGTGTTGGATCTCGTTCTTGTAGGAGATGAGCGCCGCCTGGTGGATGCCGTTCCCGCTGACCAGCAGCTCGTTGTCCAGAGCCAGAGTCAGGTCTGCCAGACTGAGACGCTCCTCCAGAGGGAAGTCCAGAGTCTAAAGGGAGATCATCAAAAAAAACAAACAAAAAAAACAGAAAGTGATTTACCTCACCTGTAGCAGGAACCAGCCCTTCATCTGAAACCGGTTGATATTAGAAACAGGCTCTTATTTCCAATCCCCCTGTTTTATAAGTTTATCTGATTATACTTTAGTCTCATCTGATCCTGTTTTTATTTGTTGTTAATGCAAAGTCAACACCCCTCGACTGCTTTCACTTGCCTATTTGTTTGTGCCATTATTTGAACACGGCTTTTATCTAAGAATGTAGAGTGTAGAGATTTATCGGGAGCATCTTCTGGTTTCAGACACATCTGACACATTTAAGTACCAATCTAAAAGCCAAAAATAAAGATTCAAAGTTGGGGAAAAACTTGCTTATGGCTGGATTAAGGAAAGTGTAAAACTAAAAACATAAAATGAAATACAACCACTCAAACAACTAATAGAAGCTTTTCTCCTTTAATACCTTGTGGTAATGAACATAAAATAATTCATTTTAAGGATAAAAATGTCTTTAATTCAGATACCATATATTCCTAATGTAGAGTGTAATTTTGCAACAGTTTTGGCAGGAGTCTAACCTGTTAAAAAAACAGCATGTAACCATTCTAACTTAGTCATCTAAACAGATGACTAACTGTACCAGGCATTTTTCCAGTTTCTATTGAAATCTGCATTTTTTCTGACATTAAGGACTCGAAAAAAATAAACTGTTCGTTTTTTTTAAACTTAATCTAAAAGTAGGTCCCAACTCTGTTGCAGAAGCTCCCATCAATGTGTTGGACCTGCAGGTTGCTTTGCTTTCAGCTTCTGTCCAGTTCATCCAAAACCAGCTCCACGGGGTTCAGGTCTGGAGACTGTGCTGGTCTTCCATCATGTGAAGCCACTGTCTGGTTCTGTTCTTCTAACGTTCTGGGTCATCGTCTTGCTGTAGGACGAAGCCCCGACCAACCGGTCTGTCTTCCTCTGGTACTTGTCTCTCTCTCCCCAGTCTGACACCAGTTTACCAGTAACTACGTCCTGCAGCACAGTGTTGACCTGATGGTGAATCAGAGGGTGTAGAAACACACTTTGCTCCAACTCTGCCTTTGTACAGACAGAACTGTTTGCATCGACGTTCAAGGCTTCACTTCCTTCCATTGCTGCAGGAAAAAACTGGAAGTGAACCAGTTTCTTCATCCCTGAAAATTCTATAACTCTACCCTTCAGTTGTTGTTGACCTAAACTTTTACATTTACCACTTATTTTTGTATCAATTAAGATTGTTCACTGGACTTGAGCTGCTGAAATTTCACTAAAACCTTCGCCTCCTCCTGCCTCTGAATCTCTGTACCGGAGTCTCCTCGAAGCCACATGTCAACTAATGAGCAGGCTGACGACAGATACTGACTTTGTTTTCTTTCACAGCTCAGTCCTAACAGGAGAATATTCCGCCTTGTTGAAGTGAATCAGCTGAAACAGATCTGTGTTGGTCGTCTAACAGGAATGTGAGAGAGATGAAATCTGAGGTTCTGTTCAGTGTCCAGGATCAGAGGAACGAGGAGGAGCTGGTCTGGGAAACCTTGATCCTCAGAGCAGAAAACCACAGTCCTGATGAGGTGGTTTGGCCGAAAACTCAAAGAGAGATAAAGACAGAGTGTGGTTTATCATGTAAATCACAGAAGGACCAGGGGAAAATCAGAGCAGATGAGGGGGGATTTATTTTTGTTGCTGAAGGAAAAAGAAAAAGAAGTTGGCATTAAAATGATTATGAGAGAAGAGGGGACGCTGTTTTAAATACGATCTCTGATCAGATGTCCAGACATTTATCCTATGACGTTTATCCTCGACAGACATCAGAGAAACCGCTGTCACTGTTTCCAGAAGTGAATGATGTCTCCCTGTTCAGATTTGAGTGGGTTGTAACTGAGTAAAATGGGTCCTAGCTTGAGGCAAACTGTCAAGTAAAGTACTAAAACTCAACAAAATGTTGATTAAATATGTACCAGACACATCAACCGAATGACATTTACACCTTGTTGTTCATCAGATGCTGGAGGCTCCTGATTTATCTTTACGAAGCTGATCAGCTTCAGTTATTGGTCCGGGCGTTGCTTCCCAAAAGCATCTTACAGCTAATGTGATCGTAAAATCGATCACGAGAACCTTCTTAATCTGAAGAGGCGATTCCAAAGAGCTTCATGCTCTTAGAAATGATCGTAGATTAACGAGTGACTCCTTCACGTTCGGAGGAAGATGCTCTGAAGCTCCAGAACCTGCAGAGGGAACCGAAAACTACCGAGTTGTTTTTGAAAGTTTTTTCGTTGTTCTTTTTAAGTCTGTACTTTTATCATGAACGCTGATGGTCTTTGATAAGTGTCATTTAATGTAAAATGAGCAATAGAGTTTGGATTCGAAAATAACGCAAAAACTAAACTAAGACACAAAGTAGTTTAACAACTGATTTGGTTAATTGATCGAACAGTTTCTATCCTCATCGCCCTCGTCCTTTACTGATATCGCCATCTCTTCTGGCTGATGGAAAATCTTCAGGTTTCATATCTTCACTTTCCTTTTTATTTGTGGTGAGTTAGTTGTTTGTCACATGTTTACATTCAGCAGGTCTGACACAGAAATGATGACAGCATGACTTTCACAGTAGATGAGCAGCAGATTTATGAAACTTGTAGGAACCACCGCTGCTCCATTTTAGGTTTAATGTGAGTTTCTTAAACCTCTACACAGTAACATGAATTAAGAAGAGCAGCCAGCTGAGAATCTCATTTTCGTGCTGAACAAGCAGGTATAAAAATGTTTTCTTGTCTTTTACAACACGTAGCTATACTATAGCACGGTTTACAGACTGTTAAATAAGCAATGTTACTTTAAAGTGTATTCAGTATCATCTTGAGCTCCGCGGACAGACGTCGTTAAGAAGATCTTAACGGCGGTTGCTTTGGGAAACGTGTGTAGAAATTTACCAGCATTTGTAGAAACCATCTTAGAAAACCCTCTTAACTCCAAAAATCGTTGTGATATCAGTTAAAAACACTGAGGACATACGAGTCCCAGCAGGTTCTCCACATTCAGCTGGTTGGGATTGTTGGGATTATTGTTTGTATGTGTTTGTTCTAAAATTTTCAAATACAAAAGTTTGCACATTTTCAGGATGCTACGTCTAAGAATATTGGTATCATTCCTTTAAAAAACCCACTACCTGTATGTTTAGCTCTAAATGATGGTAAAATGCCGAGGACATGACCTCAGTGTCTTCAATGGCAGCTACAGGCCTAACTAAAGGTAGGAGGCCTGGTCCTGGTCTGTACTGACCTGCAGGATGTCCCTGCTGTTCCTGATGCCCTCCTCGGCCCAGATGGCGATGACCCCCTCTGGGCTGGTGCATCCTGAGCCGTCGTCCAGCCGGCTGAGCACTCTTTGACCCACCGTGGCCGTCAGCAGGGAGGGCGAGGTGGAGCGAGCCGAGCGCTCCTCCAACACCGACTGAGACTGCATGGACGAACAGAAACCAGAGTCAGATGTTAGTCCACATTCAGGCCTGATAGGTAAAGGTGTGTATGACTGCTCGATTTCAAACGAAACTGAAGCTGGAATGAGTTTTACTGCAAAAACCTGTTCAACACCCAAGTTTTTACAGACAAAGGAGCTTAAAAACAGCTCTAAGGAACGGATTTCACAGGGTCCTAGTTAACGGCTGTTTTTGTAGTGTGATGTTGTAAGCTTTGATCTGGATTAGCCTACTTTCACTCAGAGTCAGCAGGGCCGGGGACAAACATCCAGACCCACCAGTTCAGAACATGGCGAGCAACGATTTGAGTTTTAAAACATCTGAATTCTTTGATTTTAAACACTTATTTCTGAATCGTCTTCACCTGTGTGTAGCAGTACGTCCCGCTGTAGGCCCTCGCCCTGTCTGTCCTCACCCATGTCAACAAACCACAGCCTGCCATCAGACCTGATGTGCAGTACATGATGCTTGCTACCTGTTCACCTGCAGCACCTGTCTGACCCCTGCACACCTGATTGGACTGGTGACTCTCAGGTGCAGCAGAGCCTCCCGATTGCAGCTCTGCTTGGTGGAAAGTTGACGATGCGTTCAGGAGCTCCTCAGAAACTCAGAAAGTCTCTGCGGTGGGAAAGTCATTTTTCTGTGGGTGTAGTTCAATTTTGAAAAGCTCAGCAGCAAAATATGAAGAGGAAGAAATGAACCTCAGGTAAGTAAGTGAAGACTCAAGTTCTCTTCTAGGCTTTTAGTGTCGGCTTTACTGTTCTGTACTGTTAATCTGGTTGAATGACTCGACTTGATCCGGTTGATGTAAACTGACCGAAAATTTAATGCGTGTTTGAAATCAGAGGTTAGTGTTAACTTAAAATTGCTCCACCAAAGACAAAAGAAAAGGCCAAGTGCTCGAAAGAAAAGGGGTCAGGTACATAAGTGGTTATAAAACAGGCTCAACGTCGGGATTTATTCAAGAGTTACCCCACGTTTCGAAAACTTCTTTCTGAACCTCTGGAACTATCCTACATACGTGCCCCTACCATCAGACACATGCTGGATCACAGTCATTTGCCACCTAAAGGGGGAAAGGAAGGGTTAAAACCATCTAAGGGCACGTGTAAATGTATTTGTGCAAAGAGCAAACATCGCCCCGACGTACGGCAGAAGACATATTTCTCAGATTTAAAGACAGGTGAGACGTGCAAAAACAATCAAGTCATCATCTGCAACACCACATGCAGTAGGAAGTGAATCGCGTCACTTTGTCCCTGTAAATGTCGCTACACTGGACGCACCAAGAGACGCCCGAAAGACAGACTGAGCCAGCATAAATATGCCATCAGAATTAAACATCTCTGTTAATATTATCATTGGCACGACATTTTCACGACAACACCCCTGTCATGACAGAGTCTGGAGGACTGAAGGAACCAAAGTTATTGAAAAATCCTTCAGAGGAGGAGACGCCATTAAAAACCGCTGCAAAGGGAAAGCTACCGGATTTTTAACTTGGATGCCCTGACATAGACAGGTTTGAAGGAGGAAACTGATTATAAGCCTGTTTCTATAAACAACTATATTAATCAGCTCTACTGATGCGACTGTATTATTTTGAGTGATACGATTGGCAGTGTTGTCATTATCGCTATCTCTTTTACAATGTTAATGTTTTGGTGTCACTGTGTTGGTTATTCCACTATGTTTAACCATGCGGTTATTTCCTGTGTCTTCCTGTCTGTTTCTACCGTTTCCTCTCCTTGTTCTCCCTAAGAGGACCTGGGGAAAATTTTCTTTTCTTCACTGTGATCAATTCCTCGATCACACCGTTTCCAAACATGAACGCACAATAAGGACACACAAAAAAAAAATCATTGTTACTATCAGCTGTTGACTTCAGCACTTTCTGACTGATTGTCCAGCTTCCTCTGTCAAATATTCCACGGTTTGGAGTCGTGCTCACTGCACATCCCACCACCTACAGACAACTTCATTGCTGCTGATGATTGACCACATTAACTGCTATCACAGCCGGTTAATACGGGACTTTAATTATCCAGTAAGACGAAAGCAACATCCTCCATGTTTCACATAGTAAAACATACATGTTTTACATAGAGTTATATACAAGCATTGGCGGATGCTCTTTCCCAGAGAGACTCACGGCACTTTTCAAAAGTCAAATCAATAAAATGATGAGTTTGTGTCTGAAACAAATAGCCGTACTGAGAAAGCACATCCTGTTATTTCACTACAGAAACAGCTCCGATATTACAACAAAATGAGACATCATAATGAAAAACATCCAGCACTGTGTCTTTATTTCTGCTGAACTGTGACTCCACTGTAGTTTATCTGGAACTGAATTAGTTATATTCTCACACAGTGAGCTCCTTGGTCTGTCAATGATCTTTGTGAATATCATTTTAACTATACCAGCGTTTTAAGTATATTAGTACTTTATCTAAGCGTGTGTGTGTGTGTGTGTGTGTGTGTGTGTGTGTGTGTGTGTGTGTGTTTGTGTGTCTGACCCTGTGTGGCGCCCTCTGCAGGTCAGCGGGTCGTACAGGGGTGGAGCAGGACACGGGGACGGAGCGACAAAGAACCTTCTGGAAATCCCTGATCCTGACTCTGCCGTCCAGGTCGGCGTCCAACTTTCTGAGCAGCAAGTCCAGGTCCTGCAGGCCGGGGTCAGAGGTCAAAGATCAAAACAACAAGCATACTGGTAGGCTGAATCCAAATGTCCGGACTTCACCACACTCCTGAGTAGTCAGTGAGTGCTGAGGTCTGTCCAAATCCGCAGTTCATCAAGTCCACAAGGGGCCTCAAAGACTTTCTCTGGACTTCCAGAGAGTCAAAACCATGGCGATACGTCACCATGTTTAAAAAATAAATAAATAATAATAATAATAATAATAATAATAAGTACCATATTTTGCTTCTACGGTTTCATACTGCACAGACAGAATATGAACAGGCTGAATCATTTGGATCTGTTTGGTTTTTTGTCCACCTCTGCTGTGAGGATCCTCAGTTGAGGGTTTAATGTTGACATAATATGGGGTTTGACAGCTCAAATGAAGGGAAAATATATCTGTTAAAGCAACTATGTAGTGAAGCAAACCTGCACATCTCAGGCATAAGTTGCCAACATCACTATCATCATTTAGAACCGTTAAGAAAATACTCAAACACACGAGGAAGCAGCACCATGTTACTGTTACTGAGCAGCAGCAACAGCGGCCTCTGTAGCCACAGATGGTAACTGCAGCTCGCTGGCGAATTAAATGCTGTTGGCCCCCGAGTCTGAGCGGTTAAGGTTACTGGAAGCAACGTATCCCTGGAAGCTAACAACTCATGTACAGAAAACAAAGCCCATCAGTCGCTCAGGTGACAAACACAAAATCATCTTCTCAGGACAAACCAGGAAGCACGCTGTCCCCTCATGTCTAGTCAGCATTCGGCTGATCTGATTGACAGAAAACATCTGAACCCACAGCAGCTGGGTGCTAAAATGTAGATCCTAGGAGCCATGATGCCAGTACTGAGAATACCGAGCTAGCTTCTCCTTATAGCCACTGAAGATCCAAGGCTGGTGGTGTGTGATCGTTCCCGCTCAGACCAAGTTACGCAGTGCAAGAATGTTCGGGGCAATTTCATCCCCTTGCAGACTTCATGACAGTGAACGCGTCACTGTAAGTTTGACAAAAGTTCATGAGGACTCAGTCCAAAAGTCCTGAGGATGAAAGTTTGGATTTGGCCGGACTGACCTTAATGATTCTGTGTGTGTGGGGGTCCAGTAGGTGGTGGGCGGGGTCTTACCTCTGTGTCGAGCTGCTGCAGGTCCAGGTGATCACCCGCTGCCGTCGGGATATGGCCGCCTCCTCCTCTTCCTGCTCCTCCTCTGACAACCCCCTGCTCCATCTCCTCCTGCTGAGGAGCTGCAGAGCACAAACACAAGGTTTTCATATCTCACACCGTTAGGGATCCACTAAAAAACAAACTCTGGTCAAGTCAAGATCAGAAATTCTGACATTCAGGGACATGGTAAGTTCGAAGGAACAGCTGGATATTTTGGGAGATCCTCTTCTCGTCTCTCTCTCTGAGAGCTCGATGTTCAGACTGATCCCGCTCTCATGTCTGCACTGTAAGTATGAAGCTACTGCCAGCAGCTGGTCAGCTTAGCTTAGCATAAGGCCTGGAAACGGGGAAACAACTGGCCTGGCTCTGTCTGAAGGAAACAAAATCCGCCACCAGTCTGACTATGAGCAAGAAAGACGGGAAGATTTTACAAAATGATGAACTATTCCTATCAAACAGAACACAACCACGGTGGACTTGACCTCCTGTGGGTTTTTCAATGACATACTGTACAGAAACACAATGAAGAACCTCAAACCAAAGACTCACAACGTTCTCAGAGTTTGGGTTATGAGAGGAACCAAGTTGCAGGCTGTTAAGTTCCTGCAGTGAAAAAGGGCTGAGCTAAACTGTGGGTGGTCGCCATGAATAAGTTATAAACTCATTATAAATCAGTAACGTAGAGAGTACCTTTAGACTGAAAGTCTGGCTGGAGGTTCTCCCTCTGACTTCCTGCCTCCTCATCAGACTTCAGGCTCTGCAGAGAAAACATGGGGGTCAATAACAAACTGCAATGCACTATGTTTTCACTGTGTGTGTGAGTGTTTTTCAGTGTTAACCAGCCCGTGAAACTAGTTTGAACTAAACAACAGAGAGTGTTATGAAAGAGTGTGACAAGAGGATGCTGGGAGAAAAGTATGTAAGAATGAGTGTGTGTGTGTGTGTGCGTGTGTGTGTGTGTGTGTGTGTGTGTGTGTGTGTGTGTGTGTGTGTGCGTGTGTGTGCGTGTGTGCAGTAATGCCAACAGACCAAACAGTGATCAGAAGGAATTCCTGAGCGGCCATTACTTCTGCTAGACTGAACATATTGTGTGTGTGTGTGTATGTGTGCGCGCGCACGTGTGTATGTGTGTGTCTGTATGTGTTCAGTGTATAGACCCAGGTTGTCACGCTAAAGAGCTTAGCATGTGAAACCCACCTGTCTCTCAGGACGTTTGTGGGAAACCCAACCTGTGACTTTTCCGTTCACAGCAGAACTTGTGAATTTATCACAGAGACGCTTCAAAACCAAATTCAACTCATTTAAACAGAATCATCCCAACAAATTGATTCAGTTAAAGTCTATTCATCTCAACATAAAAAGCATAAAAGAGGAAACACACAGATTTGAGATACTTCAAGTCGTGAACATAGGTTCTGTCCCAAACCCACTTAAATAGTATCTCCCCCCCGTAAATCTTGTCTTTGCTGGACTCCTCACCTGGCCGCTGTGATGTACAGGTGTACTCCAGGACCCTGTGACGTCCCTGTTGGGTGTGGTTACAGATGCAAGCACATTTCTATCCACACCCAACCACAGCCGTCAGTGATGCTGATAGGGCTGAGTTATTCTGCCTAAGTCAGTCTTTAGCCGTTCCCTGTGGACTTTTTGACCTTCGGTAGCCCCATGGACCTATTTTTCTATGAGAGGGTCCCCGTTGCGTTTTCCTTGTGCAGCTGCTACACCTTCCTGCCGATGGTTTCACATCACTACACTGATATACAGGAGGCAGTAATGCACCAAGATCTGAGGCAATGCACCACCAAAGGCAGAGAGGCAGAGGACTGAAAGTTAAAGAATATAATATACATATCGAGTCTTTGGGATGTGAATAAATTCTACATTTTTGGTCTTGAGCATGTTCTCTGCCTCTTTTTGTTAAATAAGTATTTTAAAATGTTTTCGTAGAACAAATCGTGCAAGCAGAGTCATGTTAGCGTTTCAGCGTATCTCCATCTGCACCGAAACTCAAGTTGTGGCTTTGATTAAAAGAGAAACACAAAACCAGTTGTCTCTAATTTTATTCCATCTTGTTCCTGCTCTTCCACTTTTATTTCTGAGTTCAAAGTTTTGTGACCTGTAGTTTTTATTTTAATGAAAATGACGCATGAGCGGTCGGACTGCGGGTTTTTCTTAATCGCTTGAGCAAATCTTTAAAACTCCGTTAATCACATCGGTTTATGCAGTGCTAGACAACACTTCATTTATCCCGTCAGTCATTCAAAACATTTACGTAACGCGAAGCACTGGCCCGTAAACGCTCCTTCATCCCGTCTGACTGGAGACGAGCAGATCATCGTCTCCTGCAGGCAGCTCTGTCTCACTGCACTATGTCACACTCACATGTAGGCCGTGTAGGATGCGTGAAGTGGTTGTGTGGAGCTGTGTGTGGTCAGTGATGTAAGAAAAGGAGGTTAAAGCTTCTGTGGAAAATCCAGCGGCAGCAGATGAATTATTAACCCGTCAGTATTATTACAGAGTGAGCTACAGAAGCACCCAGCACTGTTAGCCTACATCTGTCACACTGTGTTTACCAGCTAACACAAGGGGAGACCACACACACACACACACACCCACACACACACACACACACACACACACACACACACACACACACACACACACCCACACACACACACACACACACACACACACACACACACACACACACACCAACTCCACAGAAGTTCCTTTCTGGTGTGTTGTAATCTGAAAACTAAGGGAGGAAAAGTGTGAGCGGTGAAGTCATGACATGTTTGGCAGTAAGGCTCAGTATCATCTGAATGTTTTAATACTGGAGCCAATGTGATATAAGTTTCAGCAAGGATCTGCTGTCCATAACAAAATCATTTTTAATAATTAAAAAAAATGCATCATATTTAATGAATAAAATTTCTTTTGAGTCCTCATAATGTAAAGAACAGATTTAATCAGACACAAAGCGATGGAGAGGAAAGGATGCACACATCCAAAATGTACGTGTGCATTAAAGATGCCACTCGTCCATTTCCATACGATGAAAGTTACACACACAGTGTAACAGTATAAACAAGTAGATAAAAAAGAAAGATGCAGATTTGAAGTAACAGACAGAAACACTGGGTCAGTGTCTTGCTGACGTGTGCGTGTGTGAGTGTGTGTAAGTGTGTGCGTGCGTGTGTGTGTGTGTGCGTGCGTGTTAGTGTGTGTATGTGTGTGTGTGCACGTGTGTGTGCGTGTGAGTGTGTGTGAGTGTGCGTGAGTGTGTGTGTGCGCGTGTGTGTGCGTGTGAGTGTGCGCGTGCATGTGTGCGTGTGTGTGTGCGTGTGTGTGCGTGCGTGTGTGTGTGTGTGTGCGTGTGTGATGCGTGTGTGTATGTGTGTGCGCGCGTGTGTGTGCGTGTGTGCGCATGCGTGCGCATGCGCGTGAGTGCGTGTGCGCGTGTGTGTGCTTGTGTGAGTGTATGTGCGCGTGTGAGTGTGCGTGTGTGTGCATGTGTATGTGCGTGTATGTGTGTGTGCGCGCGCGTGTGTGTGCGTGTGTGTGTGTGTGTGCGTGTGCGTGCGTGTGTGTGTGTGTGTGCGTGTATGTGTGTGTGCGCGTGTGTGTGTGTGTGTGTGTGTGTGTGTGTGTGTGTGCCTTGATGCTGATGTAGCTGTGTAAATATGTGACAGCCTGGCTGAGTGTCGTCTCTATCTGACATCATATCCTGTATCTCATCAAGGTGCAGCTGATTTTTTGATTGATTTGTTGAGTCTCTTGGGGTCAAACACAGACGGTCACCAAACCACATCGTTAAAACCTCCCATGAGAACGCTTTAGATACCGTGCAGATACAAACTGACCAAAGATCTGTGGAGATACCACTTTTCTTAAGGCATCTAAGGAAAACAAAAACGGCCTTTCTGTGCCTTTTTCGGTACACGAGCTGTGTTCTCAGACCCGTTGAGGGAGTCAGAGATGTGTATGCAGAGGAGTTTAAGGAGAAAGGCCGCTCTCTTTGCACCGTAACGGTACCAGACTTTGGTATTTGTAACCCAGCCCTACTTTTGTCCGTTGTTTTTGTCCTTCATTTAAAGCCTAAACTGGATTTTTAGTGTTGATTCAGATATGTTTGAAAGTAAAGGAGCAGTATAAAATGAGCCAGGACAGGTAAGAGGGAGGAAGTTTTCTGATAATTAAAAAAATAATAACAAAAACAGTCAAACAGTGTTGTATACAGAGCAGAGACATTATGTTTTTTGTCAGGCTCTACATTAGTGAAACCAGTTACACAACTCTGTTCAATATTTAACTCTGATGTTCATTCATGGAGGCTATGTGTTTCCGCTGGGACGCTCTGAATCTTAGTATTCGGTATCCAGCCCTGTTTTGCTTTTATCCAAAGCGACTTACATTTGGGGTTCGCTGTCTCGAGTGAGGACATTTGAACGTGTGGACCGGAGGAGCTGGGCATCAAACCACCGACCCCCCGTTGGGAGCTGAATTTTTACTTGAAGAAAGTTGTATTTAAAAAATTGGGAAATAACAAATAAAAATGTGAATTCAGTATTGTGCCTGTTGCTTAACATTTTGACGGAACAGAGTGAGACTGCAGCTCGTCTGCTGGAGAGGAAATACCTGGAACTGGATTTTTCGTTTGAGTCTCAGTAACACAGAGCTCGACCGCTCGGCTCGCTCACCCACAGCAACCTGAACCCCGCCATCCTTTCATTCATCCATTCATCTATCCATCCGTCCAAACATCCAAAACACTGGACAGACAGAGAGACTGACACTGCCATCAAAACAGCCATGTCTCTCTGACATGTCTCTGTCTTTATGCTGTAAGCTGTGTCCGTGGGCGTGTCCGTCTCTCTCTTTAAGCCCTTTATGTAACTGTCTAAATGCTGCAAACGTGAAGTATTTATAAGAGATTTCAGCTCCTGGAGCTGAATGAAATCCACAGTGACAACTGGTCGAGAGACGTCCACATACAGTGGGAGTGAGAGAGAGAGAGAGAGAGTTACAGTATTTAATCTGTAGGCATCACGGAGCCGAGTTACATAAAAACTCTTCAATATTTTATACAGAGAGACCCAGAAAGTAAAGTGGAGCCAGTCTGATGTAAGAGCAGCAGCAGACGGAGACAGAAACACTCCTCTGTCTCTACTCTGACTTTACTCTGCTCCACCAAACCCTCTCTGTACAGACAGTTTACAGTTTGACCATCAGTCAGCTCGCAGTCAGCCGTGTCTCCAGGAATTTGCAATCTTGCAATCACAACAAAGCACCAAACTCAAGTTCCACCAAACCCTACAATATTTCTGCAAAAGAGTCAAACTGGGAGAATGTTTTACCAGTCACTTCAGATCAAGTCACCATCTCAACAAACTTTCTAGTCATATCGACGAGGGGCACTTTGTTTCCCAAAAACTTGACTTCTCAGGCAGCGCTTGCCTCCAGGCTGTGGATCAATCTGACTGAGCTCCTCCGACTGACCATTTTTAACCCGTTAACATCCATTTCCCTTTAGTTTGGCCTTTCAGTACCTTTGCGGTTGGGGAATTCATGTTAGTCCACTCTGTCTGAGAGTATCACACACAGGGTGCAGTAAATCCTTATCATGTTGCTGCAGCTCTTCATTGGAGCTATGTGATGTTGAGCCTTAACAGAAATATTTGACAGATTTGGCACCTTTGGAAACTTTGAGATTTCCACTAGAATCTAAAATCCAAATCTGAGGGTTTGAACAAAGTTCGTCATTTTGGGCCACAACAGTCACAAAACACCTCTGCAACATCCTGGAGGGTCTGATTCCCCTGCCCAGGCTTACGAGACCGAAAGCTAATTATCACTGAAACACAGGAGCGGGAGGAGTCACTGTGTCCAGTAGAGCTGGGACAATAATCCGTGTGACTATAGGTCTGGATTCACACACAACAGATTCAAAACCGATCGTTATCATCGGCTAATCAGGTGTATCACTCATTAACATCGATGTAAATTTGATGCAGACGGGACGGGATCTACACCGGAGGGCGGAGACAACATGAAAACAGATGATGAGATTACAATGACATAAGTGAGACGTCAGCTGCTTTTTATAACCTGACCAGTCATCATGATGAAGAAGAGGAGGAGCCACGGCCGAAGTGAAATATGGCAGAAAAGTGAAGCAGTCTGTGTTCAGGCAGTGTGTTTGGTTTCTGTCCGTTTTCAAGAATAATGGGCAGCTGCTGCCGCCAGAAGCTCGGAAAGAAAACCTCGTGGTCCTGACCTTTTTAAAATCAGCACAAAAAGCAGCTGAGAAGTTTCTTTTCAACAAAAACCGAAGTGAAATCTGTCCCAAAGAAACAGATTGATGCATCTTTGATCTGCAGCCAACCAGCACAGAGTGTCTGCCAGCAGCCACATTCCTCACAATCCCACTTCCTGAAAAACCTCCAACGCCCCCAAAACCACCAAACCTCCCCCAGCCGACTCCTCCCTCCCTCCCCCGTCCTCCCTCCTCAGGTATTCACAGCCTCAGCTGCAGAAACTGCAGCAGAATCGCAGCACGTCTGGATATTTGAGACCAACCTCACCCAGCCAGCACAAAAACACACAATGACCTTCATTCAGACAGTGTGTGTGTGTGTGTGTGTGTGTGTGTGTCTATAAACACAGAGCTGGAGCCTCCAGCTTTCTTTCACACTATCATCATCTCTCAGAGCCACACAGACTCAGCGGAGGTCGGCAAGGAGGATAAGCCCTGACTCCTTTGTCACAGCCAGCAGTAATGGTAAGGTCAAAGGTCAGAGGTCACAGCATCGTGTCAGTAGTAGGAACAACTGTCATGATGGTCGAGAGATGACCCAAGTTTTTAGATTTTAAATGGCGTCGAGTGGTGAACCACTGTTTCCACAGGCGCAGACGGTTCTGTTGCGAAGGAACTGAAGAAAGTGTTAAGACGTGAAACAAAGGCTGGAATCAAACCGGTGATGTTGCGGTTATATGACACCATTTCCCACAAGCCCACGGACCATCGCAGTTTAAACGTCATCAGCTCAGCAGAACAAGGGGAGTCCATGAGCAAGTTCAAACGGTTTTAGACTGTGTGGACATTGTCAGAGAGGAGAGATTACAGCTGAGAAGTTAGAAAATTTCTTGTGTTAGAGAATTTCATGGATATGGACGAAACCGAATTACAATGAAATGAGTGTCTGCGCCGTAACGCTCATAAATGTTTACACCGGTATGAATTTGCCCTACGGTGTGGATTCGGACTATACCGTGCTGACCAGTAGGGCCTCACAGATCCAAAGGGTCAGTGACGTAACTACACCAGCGGGAGGCAGCGACGCACTAAATCGTGCCTAGTCTGCCGGAAAGAAGAAGAGGAAGAATATTGACCACGGGCTTCGTCATCATCAACCTGCGCTAGCGAATCAGCTGGAAAACGTGGTTCGGGTTTAAAGAGTCAGACAACGGGCAGAAAAAGAAAATTATGTCAGAGGACAGTGGCTGCACTGGTTTTAAGAAAAACGTATGTACGTTTTATATATATATATACACGTAATATATACAATATGTACGTAATTTTCAGACTATCCAGTGGTTTGTTAAGTTAGAAATTATTTCATAGTAAAAATATCTTTGTACGGAAGAAATGGTTTAGTCAACAGTTCAAACCTAATGAAACTCACCAGAAAATCGCCAAACACATCCTCACAGGTAACTCAGAGGACCAGGAAGAACATTCAACACAATCACACCGTCTCACCTCGACGCTCTCCAGAGACGTGGATCGTCTTAGTTTGGCCCTGCGGACGCCAGCTGGCGACGAGTCTGTGGCCTCGGTTCTGGATGGCAGCGAGTCCTCCGAGTCGCAGGTCAGCGCAGCGTCGGGTTTACTGTCGGGACGGGAGCGCCGGCCGTAACGCTTCGTTCCCTTCACGAACTTTGGCTTCACTTCCTCTGGAACGACTTCAGCGACCAAGAAGAGCAGGAAAGAAAAAGCTAAAGTTACTAACTGACAAACAGGGTTGTATGTAGGTCAGTGAGGCTGCAGAGTCACTGTGAACGTTGTGGAGACTCGGAGCCAGAAACAAGAAGCAAATTAAAGGTTGGAGCCAAAATATGTCACACAGGAATCCTCTGCAGCAGAACCAGGACTTTAAACAAACTGGGACCAGCACAGAGCTGAGAACACAGCCTCTCCAACACACTGGAAATTCTGCCAGCTGAATGGTTGTAAATTAAAAAACTAAAATACACCGGTGTTCACGCTTATTTTCCTTCCTTCATTTCTATGAAAATCAACCTGCAGAGAGCTGAAACCCGCTTTATGAAAGTGACATTATTGTTGCGCAGTAAAGCATTTGAAAGTTGAACGAGGGCAACCGACAATCAAACATTTGAATTGTGAAATGAATAAAGCGAATTTGGTTGATTCTTGCATTTAATTTTCTGGCTTATTGGTGATTATTTGTGTTTTCATAGTTATTTGGTATATATATAGTGAACGAAACCTGAGCGTGGGATCCATTACCCCTTTCTTGCCTTGAAAAAGGTTTTTATTTGGCTGCCAACTCTCAGAATCACAAATTAATGAATTAAGTTTTCAGTCCATCTATGCCCTGACACAAATTACTTTCAAACAATATTACAAAAAGTCCAAAATAAAAACAATAATTTACATTTAATTTATCATATTTTATGACCTTCGTGCCTCCAACAAAACTCATTAGTCACTGAGGGGAACATATTTCTTTGAGCACACCGACAGGGAGATTTTAAAAGAAATCTTATTTTTGATAAAAATGAGTGAAGGGTCTCATTCTGACTGATGTCGTCAATCAAAGCGATCTGGAAAATGATCAGCAGGAATCTCAAGAACAGCTGACTGGTAGCTACAGTGTTTAAAAAAGCCGCACGGCAGCTTATCCTCCTCCTGTTCTGACACCGTGGCTGTCATCAAAACAAAGTACAGTTCACACCAGACTGATCAATACAGATCCACCAACACTGATCAGTCACACATTGATCATCTGACAGCGAAACAAATCCCTATCACACTGTTGCTGCAAATATTTGCTGACGTCTTCAACTTCACTGAGCTGCAAATATTTCACCCGAAATAAAATCCTGAGGTTATAAAGCAGCATTAGACGGTGGAGCAAAGAACGCACAACACACACACAACAACAGTATGTCAGCAAAGCAAGGCTGCTGGGCTCTTCGGTTTTCAGCAGCTAAGGTCATTTACAGAGGGTGTCTCCATCTGAAGGAGAAAAATTATTGTAAATTGTTGGGTTTATCATTTTTCTACCTACATTTTGTTTCTCTAAATATTTCCACTATTTTTCCCTATTATAGACTTGCACATGAGAACAGCTCTTGGGTTCCCAGCAGCTTTGGGGATGTGATCCACCAAAGTCTCTTTAGCCCGACACCCCCTTGTTTCTTACCCGGCTCCAGGTAGCTGCTGTCGTCCTCTGAAGTGCTGAAGTCCAGAGAGCGAGACAGGACAGCCACAAAGCCTTCTTTAAACTCCTCAAAGTTCACCTGAAGGACAAAGACAGACAGATAACCCAGCTCATTTATGTGAAATTTAATGCTTTTGACTAAACCGGCAGTCATTGGTTTGTTGGCTGTGCGGGGGACAACGGAACAAGTTGTAAACATGACATCTGAAATGCAAACCGGGTTTTAAATTAGTTGTGCCTAATATGTAATCAAACAGCTGCTTATGTCCACATCCAGAAGCTACAGAGAAACATGATCCTTCATCTGGATCTGGTGTCTGAGTCCACCTGATGAACCTAAGTCCAGTACTCCCTCTCTTTTAGCTCTGGTTTTGGTCTCCACCAGCTCCTGAGGGAAACATCTGGCTCTTTAGCTTCTAAATGCTCCACCATGTTCACCAGCTGGTCTCTGACTGGGTCTGTCTGCTGTTTGCTAAAAACCCTGAGACTGAGCCTGACAGGAAATCGACCATAAAACCAAAACTAGGAGCTAAAGGAGGCTTAAAGGTCGCACAGAGCAGCAGAGTTTTTGAGAGTGGTTCATTAATGAGGAGTTTCTTCCCTCCACATTCCTTATAGGTCACATTTCACTTGAGTTTAAACAGTAGTAATTCAATGAAAACTTTTAATGCCCATGAGAGGCAGGGAAGGAAGAAGTGCTCAGATACTTGTGTAAAAGTACCAATAAAACCCCATAAAAAATACCCCACTAAAGTAAAGGTCTTGTATTCATAATTTACTATCAGAATTCTGTTATATTGCATACATCACTGGATCATTATTATTGAGACATTTATATATTTACTTTAATGTATTGGTCAAGGTGGAGCTCATTTTAACTACTTCATACACGCTACTCTTGGGCAGTTCAACCTGTAGTGATGCATGATGGATTTTTTGTGTGTTCAGAACCACAGCAGATACTTTCCCATCATATAGAGTCATCTGACTCATTGTTTACGTAACAGTATTGACTGGTACAGCTTTAAACGAGTTGATGCACAGCAGCGAGTGGCTCACTACAAGGCAAAACCCTTTACAGAACTAAACATAACACCACGGCTGCACAACCACTGAAATGTTTCATTTTAACAACAGAACTGTTTAGAAATCTCTATCTGCATCCCTTACCCTGGCGTAGGTTCGTTCTCCCAGCAGCGTGTCGAGCAGCAGCGGCAGGTGAGCGTCCAGCTGCAGTTTTTGGCAGAGCACCGCCAGCTCCTCTCTGTCCAGGAAGCCGGTGGCCGTCGTGTCGCAGCTGTCGAACTCGGCCTTCAGCTGGGCGACGTAGTGGCTGTGCTCCACCTCTTCCATCCCAACGCATCACGCTGCAACTCCAACACCTGGAGGACAAAAGCACAGGACGTACTGAAGCAGTGTTTCGTTGAAGACTCTCAGGAGAGAGATGATATGACATTAGCTGAATGCTACATGAGATATAACGGCATGGCAGGAGATAACGTGACATGAGATGTGGATCTCGCTATTCTCTTGCATCACCCTTTTTCCCCAAGGGTCCGTTCTTGGACCACTTTTGTTTTTAATTTAAATGCTTCCTCTCAGTCAGGTTATTCAGAACCATAAAATTCTTCAACACTGGACACGGATGACACGCAGCTCTGTGTCCTAACGCTTCAATCAATCTACTCACCTGCCTCATTGGTATTGAATGTTGGGTGTCCTAAAATTTGATAATGAAAAATCAAATCTAAATAAATAAATAAAAGCACGTTCATCTGATGGTAAGCGGAAACCTTGAACTGGCTTTAAAGAAGACTGTCCAGTCATACTTTATTCAAATCAAGATTACAAGAATGTGGGCATTTTTGTCCCCTGTGGATTTGCTCATGCTCTTATTTTTTCGTGCCCTCTACTCATGTATCAGTCAAAACTCCCTCCACCGATTCCAACTGGTTCAGAAAGCAGCTGCCTGCATTATAACTGTCACCACAACATATGGACATGTTATCTCTGTGCTAGCCAACTGATTTTAAAATTCTATTGATCACTTTTAAACTACTAAATGTCTTGCTCCAAATTACATTTTCCAATTACACTCCAAAGGCTAATTTTTAATGTCTGTTTGCTGCAAGGGTTGGATTTAATCATTTTCATTTCAAAAATCAATTTATAAATAAATAAGTGCCCAAAGTTTTGCATACAACTATATAAGAGATAATAACATGAGATGAAGTGAGATGACTCTGATTTTTCCTTTTCAGATTCTTTCTTTTGAAGGATTTTTAACTACATTTTTCAGTGTACCTGGATAACAACATATTTGTCCACATCCGTTGCGTTATTTATTGAATCCAAAGTCCAGTACAAATACACCTGTTTGTGATAACTATACAGATTGAATGAGGTAGATCAGATAGCTAAATACCAGCTAATTAGAAAATCAGCTGGTATTTAGCTGTTAATTACTATGATATTTCCAATGAAGGCCTACACAATTTGGTACTAATTATAGGGGAATTTGAGAAAGAGTTCGTTGCTACAGTTGCTATGGAAGCTGCTTGTTATATTCGAGTTTTTAAGAAAAAAAAACAGTAAATGATGTAGTAGGTGCATGAAAAACAGTTCATAAATAGATGTCAATATCCATCGGAGTTTACTAGAAAGACCAACAAAAAAACTCTCAAATTGGATTCTTCAAAACTTTGAGCTGCCATTATAACTTATTAAAGATCTGCTTGGTAATCAGTAAATATTCATTTAATTGAGTTTGTGCTGCATATTGGTTGAGCTGCATGCTGACCTGTAGTTTTCAGCCGCATCGGAAATGCTTTTCTTCCCAAATACCAGTTATTATTTAGGAAAATATGAGGAAAGTTCCCATGAAATTAGCTGGAAAATATGCGACCCGTAAAAAAAAGAATTACCACCCTTTTCCCTGGTGCATTTCCTCTTGTATAATGGCTGAACACCAAAAACCTGACCCAAAACGTATTAGATTGCTGAGATATTTCCTGCCACCGAACTGCACGAGAAATGCTGGAAATACTGCATGTGAATGAGTCATGATGACAACAGACAGAAGAAACATGCAGCACACTACTGAGCGAAGACCGAAATGTGAAGACCACAGACAGACGGTCTATAACAGAAGTCCAGTTACCAAAGGAGGGTTTTTGTGGGACGTGTTAAACATTTAGTTAGACATGTCACGTTCATTGCTTTGTTGATTCACATGCAGAAGCTGAAAACATCTGCCTCTCTTCCCTGGTTTCTGTTATGTAATCAGTAATCTGTGCTCGTCTTATCTCTTCCTGCTCTTTCTACATCATCTTCCTCAGTTTCGCTGCACAGACCCACACTGGACCTTTCACTACAGCTGGACACTGTGAAAGTTCTCTTCTTGCCTTTTATATACCTGAGTTTCAGAACTGGTACCAAAAGAAAAAACTTTCACCATATCTCACTCTCTATTTCTTAAACATTTTTTTACAAATGAAGCTTTTGTTTATTTTACCAAAAAAAAGCCACATGTATCCGAGGCAGGAGTATTTCCTGTCGTCAAACCACAAACAACTGTACAAGAACTGTTTCAAAACAAAACAGCGCAATGTGCAGCTGGAACAAGCCACAGAAAATTTATCAGCGTTTAGCGAATTTCAAGCAAAAAATGCCTAAAAACTCAGTGGCTACACCTTCAGTTTTGGTTCCAGATGAGACTATTTGCCGTTTTTTCCACAATGATAAACTGAATATTTATGGGTCGGACAAAAGAAGTCATCTGAAGACGTCACTGTGCAACCTGGGAAACTGTGATGGACATGTTGATGGACTGTTTTCTGGCATTTTTTTAGACCCAATAATGGATGTCTTGAAATAATTTTCAGCAAATGAATCGATAATGTAAATAATTGTTAGTTGCAGCTCTGGTAGACAGTAAAAACAATATAAATATAGCAGAATGAAACAAGCAAAATTCTGATTTCAATCTGGAAACCGATCAAAGAAGAAGTAAACAGGACTAGTCTGGCGGAACATTTAGCAACGGCTTTCAGTGCTGGATACAGCATCCGGTGGTAACGCTTTGCTTTGAGTCCCCATTTATTTATCCTGCACAATCAGCAGAGAAACATGTAATAAACTGTTCCTATCAGACTAGAATGCAGCTGCGATCAGATCTGAGTCTGTATTGATGTATTTGTTGCCAACTATAACTGCAACAGTTTTATGTATAAAACTGACTCGACTAGTCTGGACTTATACTACATGCCTCCTTTCATTGCGTTTAACTGTTCATGTATTAAGTTGTAACACACGACATGTTAATTATGTAAAACGTTATTCTCTCTAATAACTAATAATTATTATTATTACAGAGTAGAGCAAAAAATATTTTCATGAGCAATTTTCGTACTGGAGGAGAATTAAAGAGTAAAGAATCAAAACTCAAATCTGAGCTTGAGTGAGGGCCTCTCTTTGGAGTCATTTTGCATCCCTCTCTGATCTTTGGGGGCATTTGGCGTCCCTCTGTCTGAGTGAGGTCATTTGGCGTCCCTCTGAGGTCACTCCTGTCTCTCTGAGGCCATGTCGTGATGATTTTGGATCCCTTCACGGGTCTCCCTGTGGTCGTGAAGCAGCGAAACTCATCCACGCGGCCGGTGACGCAGGAAGCTTCGCTGTCGCGGTTCCAGAGTAAAATAAAGAAAAACGTCAAATGTGCCCGGTCGTGTGTAACTTTACAGCAAACGGCGGCGGCCCGCGGTCGCGTTCCCCGACGAAGACCGATAACCTCTCGGGTCTGTCCGGGGAGTCTCGCGAGCTGATGAAGCTTCACCATGGGAACGGAGCCGCGGGGACAAAAGGCTCGCGGGTCAACCGACGCACAAAATGACCACAACACACAGGAGTCAACGCGAAAGACGTTTAAAAAGTCCGTCCTGCGCCCTTTCACACAACCGAACAACTGCTCTGTCACCAACGGAGATGTCAGCCTGTCCGGCTACCGAGAGACGTTAACGGTGAATCTTAGTTTCGTTAGTTTTAAGTTTATTTCTTACCGCGGGAAAAACTTCTCCTCCTCCTCCTCCTCCTCCCCCTCTTCCTCCTCCTCGTCCTCCCTCCGGTCCTCTCCGGTAAAATTTCACGTTTCCTCCATCAATGTGCTCCCGCAGCTCCGGACAGTCCGCCGTTAAATCGCCGACATGTACCGAGAGTAACGGAGCAGGCTGGCACCGACTCACCGACAACCGCCGCCTGAAGCTACCGCTAGCTACGGCGGGGTGCTTCCGGTCAGACGTTTCGCAATAAAAGCTTGTCGTGCACGTAAAAACTGCTCAGGACATTTTTGGCGTGAGATCGGTTTTCTCTGCTCTGCCGTTGTTATCAATAGTACAATTAAAATCAATTTCATTCACTCCAGGTCTGATTTGGGGAATTTTCATCAAGAACTGATTCTTTTTTGAGTCCAAAACCTCCTGATAATTTGCTAGTAGTTTGTTTGGTTTGGTTTTTTTGAGAAAAAAAATCTTTCATACTAGTTAGAGATTAAATAGCTAAAGACAAATCTGTTTTAGTTTAGTTAGCTGTGTTGAGTTTAAAAGCAGTTGTTGATTTCCAGAAGAATTTCCATAAAGTAGCTGCTTCATTAAAATATCCATTCATTACATCTTTTGCTTGTTATTATTCTGTTGTTTTGCTTTTGTTTGTTTTGTTTTTTTGGAAACTTTATTCTTCATTTGTACAGGTAACAAAGCGAAACACAAACTACATCATTGGATTTTTAATAAGAAATTAAATAATTACAACTAATTTTAGGTGTAATACAACCTGAAATTACAACTAAAATTAAGAAAGAAATTAATTATTATGAAATAATAATTATAGCGTAAAATTGAAATAAATGGAAAAAATTAATTACCGATAATTATATGTACTGACAATAAAATAAACTCAAATGCCAAAACATATTCTGCAGACATGTCTCGTCTGTAGACAAATTCAACATTTTTGGATGTGCTCTGACTAAGTGGCTTTTTTGGTAGAAATGAACTAGAATTAATTACCTGGAATCCCGGTTAAACACCGTCTGTATTTTCCTTATAATGAACACAAAACAACGTCTCCAACGTCCTTTCTGTGATTAGAGCGTCATCTCTGTTCCTTTCTGGGAAAGTACCAATAGAGCAACAGAAAAAATAGAAAAAAACATGCATCGTGTCTTGAGTTTTTTTATTCCATCCTACCTGTGACACTGATGCTAATGGCCACTTCACTGACACCTGCACAACATGCCCTCACCTTTATTTTGAGTATGGTTGCATTTACAAGCAGCAGAAAAATTCAAATCATAAATTATTCATGATGGACAGTAGAACTGTAAAGATAAATCTTTTCCGAGCGGCACTTTTTAGGCGAAGCTTTTATACTGAATAAATCAAAAGGTGGTTTTCCGGCCTCGTACTGTGCCACTTTTGCGTCTTGACGCTCCTCAGAGAGCAGAGTCTGAATCCGAATCGGCGTATAAATGACGGTGCAGTGTGGAGCGGAGCCGCTGGAGGGCGCTGCCACACCGACACCACGGGCAGTCCCCGAGACCGGGGTTCGTGTCTGCAGGTGAGAGTCACCTGGCGCATGAGGTCACGGCGCTGTTAAACGGAAGATTTACAAGGAGATTTAGTTGTACTTTTCTGCTAGGTCATACTTCTACTCCACTCATTATTATCATTATTGCTGTTGTTGTTGATATTATTACTTATTTTCATGTTATTATTATACAATGCTGAACTATAGCATCATACCTAATCATCTCTGTGCATTCTATTCTCCTGTAGTTTATAATTGTTATACTGTTCCGCATGTATATACGCTACCTCATATTATATTATATTATATTATATTATATTGTATTACATTGTATTGTATTGTATTGTATGATATTATAGTGTATGATATTATTGTACAATTTCCTACAGCACCGGAAGGCAGCGGCGGAGCCCGCCCCGCCTCCCTCCCCTCGGCTGGACGGAGCCGAGCTGTGATTGGCGGAGAGCTGGTGTCGTCAGAGGAGGGCGCCCCAGCAGGAAACAAGAAGCGGTGACTCAGGAGCGTGTGAGGACTGTAAAGCGGTCCACAGGTCCAGGTCCAGACTGTCAGACGGGTCCGACAGGTGAGTTCACGTCCCGCTGGCGTCGTTGGGAACCTGGGAGCAGCAGCGGCAGCAGCAGCAGCAGGGTTTTACCGTGTTACCGCGCCGAGGAAACCTCCCGTTCGCGGGGCGGGGACCGCTTCATTTCACAAGTCTGGTGTGTTTCTCAAACCTTCCGCACCGTTTCCCGGACAGAGGGATGTAGTCTGGTGTTAGTCAGAGGGGCCACAGAGCCACCGTCCCCCTGGTCCCCCCTGGTCCACCTGGTCCTCCTGGTCCTCCTGGTCCTCCTGGTCCACCTGGTCCACCTGGTCCACCCGGAATGGATTTCACCTCAGGTCGAGATACCATCCGCAGCCAAACACTGGTCAACCTGTGAATGAAACCGTCAGTGCCTGGGCTTCAGTGACGCCCTGTGATCTCCTACTTTACAGCGTCTTCACTTTAATTCCACCCAGTAGCAACACTCCACTGGAAGCAGAAGTCCTGCATTAAAGTGGTTTTACTTAAGTAAAGTACAGGAGTGTATCAGTGCAGTGAAAGGTCCCCAGTGACTGGTCCACTGTTTCATGTTCTATTATTAGATTATTATTACTGATGCATCGATGAGTCACAGCTTTTCACTGCTGCAGCTGGTTGAAGCGGAGCCTGAATTATTCTGTCGGTTGGTTTCATTTTAATTTCACATTATTTCTCTCCATTAGTCGGTTGATCGTTTCCTTTATGGGATGAAACGTCCCCGTTGGGACTCACCTCATCCCCAGGTCGCGTCTCCAGGCCTTGTGTTTTCCACACTCTCGTGAGGTTGGTTTATTTTGATGCGCAACAAAAGAAAAGCATCAAATCTTCGCGTCTGAGAAGCTGGAACCGTGAAATGTTTGGTATTTTTACATCAAAAACTACCTCAACAGTTCTGAAATCCGTTGACCATTTGCTGCCCGTCAACGGATCGAGGAACTGAATCGTTGTTTCAGCTCCACGCGTCTCTGCTGTTGGACACGACAGCAAAGCATCACATTTTATGGCCTCTTCAGATGGTTCATTCACGGAAATCTGAATATGTAAAGTTACTACAGCTGCCGGACACAAAACAATATCTCCCTCTGAAATGAGTACAGGTACCTCAGATTTGTACTAAAGCACAGTACTCAGTTACTTCCACCACTATAATTAGTACAGATTTACACAGTTCTTTGAAAGAACCTTCCGAGGAAATTATCGGGTAATTACAGACCTGTAAAATACATTCTTACCAAACTCTTCACTCGAGTAAAAGCAGAGCTACTACAGTACAAAAATACTCCATTACAAGTAAAAATCACTTAAAAGTACCCAAGTACTGAGAATCTTAAAGCTGAGGTCAAATTCTTAATTATGCAGGTTCCTCTCAGTATAAATCCACGTTTAATACGCCATGTTCGTGTGTGTGTGCAGACATGGGGTCTCAGGAGTCAGTACCTCAGGCGGAGGGCGTCCACGTGGTGGTGGTGGGTGGTGGGTTCGGAGGCATTGCGGCCGCTCAGCAGCTGAGATCTGAAGGACTCAACTTCACTCTGATCGACCTGAGAGACGCGTTTCATCACAACGTGGCGGCGCTCAGAGCGTCGGTGCAGCCGGGTAAAAACCAGCCGTTGTTTTTTTCTGATATCTTTTTAGGTTTTGCTTTTATTTCTATGAACATTTTATTTTATTGTTTGGTTGTTTTTAGTTTTCTTTTTATCATAACTTTCTTTAATTGTAAAAAAAACATTTTTTTAAATTATTATTTTAATTTTTTTTAATTTTTTAGATATTTTTCTATTTTAGCATATTTTTTTTTTTTTTTTACCTTTTATTTTGAGGAGAATTTTAGGTTTAATAATGAGTGCAGGATATGTGACAGGATATGCAAAAATCTAGAATTTATTCTCTTTGTTGTATTGTTTAGAAGTTTGAGAATTTGTTTTAGTTTAGCAATTTTTCAAAAAAGTATATTTTCGTATTTGGTTTTATTTTTAAAATTTTTTTACATTTTACATATTTTTTCTGTTGCTTATAGAAATATTTTAACTTTTGTTGTTGTTTTTATTATTATCGTTACTATTATTTACATTTTTTATTTATATTGTACCTTTTATAAAGACTGCTTCACAATATTAGAAAAAAACAGCAGACGATTTAAACAACATATTAAATATAAAATTAGATTTAAAAAGAGGAAGGATGTAAAATAGTGATTATTACCGTTTATTATAAGTAAAACTAAGTAAAACAGAAAAGTATCCTGTTTTTACAGTGATCTCCATAACAACCCGACAGTGTTAACAACATTGTCTATAGTGTGTGTGTGTGTGTGTGTGACCTTTGACCCTGCGTCCTGCCTGCAGGCTTCGCTCAGAGGACCTTCATCCCGTATGCGGAGACGTTTGGGGACAGTTTTGTCCAGGGTCGAGTGGAGCGAGTGGACACCGACAGACAGATGGTCGTCCTGCAGGGAGGGCGGGTGAGGACGGAGAGACGGGGAGACCTACTGTCTGTCTGCGTGGGGGGTGGGGGGGAGTAAAGGAACATTACAACATTTAGATAAACCCTCCAGTCCTCTGTCTCCTCCAGAGTCCGATGTCCAATGTCGGAGCCACTGAAGGTGGGTTTTTCCTCCCCCGTTCGAGCTAGGCTAACAGTTTCCCCCTGCTTCCAGTCTTTGTGCTAAGCTAGGCTAAACACGTCCCGGACTGTACCGGACTGAAAGTGACGTCCATCTGAAACGTCTGACCCTGAGGAGGACAGAGAACAAGAGGTTTTCACTGAACTGTTCCTTTGAAGAAAGGGACAGAAGCACGTGCGTCGATTCGCTTCCGTGGAGCATGTTCGGGGTCTTTAGGGTCATTAAGGTCATGAACTGGTCCCAAACAGAACAAACAAACCATCAATCATCGCTACTTATTAATGTAATAAATCAACAGTCCAGTTTCCTTTATGCTGCAGGAAATCCAGTACTCCCACCTCATCCTGTGTACTGGGACTGATGGGCCGTTCCCAGGGAAGTTCAACACCATGGCGTCGTATCAGACCGCCGTCCAGACGTATGAGGACTTCGTCCAGCAGGTACGATAAGGGGACGGATAAGGGGTCTGCAGAGAGCCAGTTCATTGCTATCCATGAATTCAGCTGTGTGTGTGTGTGTGTGCGTGTGTGTCCAGGTCCAGGCCGCCGACTCGGTGGTGGTGGTGGGAGGAGGGTCAACCGGCGTGGAAATGGCTGCTGAGATCAAGACAGAGTATCCAGACAAGAAGGTGACGAAAGCTGATCCCTGATCAGATCTGAGCGACGCTGTCATCTACTGTCACTCTGACCTCTGACCCGACCTCTGCTGATGATGAAGTAGCTGAAGTTTATTCCATTGTTTACCTCCACGGAGTCTCTGCCATGTAGATGAGATGTTACTTCAAGGGTTCTTACACTGTTTTTGTAACAGTGCTTCTGGGATAATCTTCAGATGCTTCATTTGCTCAATAGACTAAATGCTGTATATTGATAGCACGATACAAAAGTACGATTACATTACAAATACAGGCAGAAATGCCAAACAGTACAGAATCATTCATTAGATTAAAGGAGTGTGTGAGGCCATGGGTGCTCAGCTTTATCAGCTCTATCCGCAGCCGAGTTAACACAGAACACAGAAACAGTACCGGCCCGTCAGAATTCCTCCCAAACCTCCAGATGACCACAAAAATGGGAGTCCTCCACGGCTCAGAGACCTGGCAGCAAAGCCCTCGAAAATTAGAGCTTCAAGCACCTCCTCGCTGACTTCCCCTTCCCGTGTTAAAGTTTCTCCTCCTGTTTTTCTCACATCCAGGTGGTTCTGATCCACTCCAGAATCGGGCTGGCCGACCCGGAGCTGCTGCCCAGCGTCCGGCAGCAGGCCAAAGAGGTTCTGCTGGAGAAAGGAGTGGAGCTGCTGCTGGGTACGTACGCCTGCTTCATACCCGCAGACGGGTGTTCGGCTCAGCTCGGACCAGGTTCCGTCAGGGTTTTATGAACCTGCTGCCGTGTGTTTCAGGCCAGAAAGTGTCCAACCTGTCTGAGCTGCGGCTGAATGTCACCCAGAAGAACATGGTGGTCACCACAGACAAAGGAGAGACACTGACCACAGATCTGCTCGTCTGCTGCACCGGACTCAAGGTCAACTCTGCAGCCTACGCCTCCAGCTTCTGTGAGCGCACACACACACACACGCACACTCACACACGCGCACATGCACACACTCACACACACGCGCGCGCACACACACACACACACACACACAGTTGACAAATGTCAGTTTCAGTCACAGACATTAGAAAACTCCTGTTAACAGAAGACTGTAGATTAGAAACAGTCAGACTCAGGAAAAGTTAAACTTGCGGCTTTTACGTGACAGGGTTGCTACGGCCAATCAGGTGGGTCCTGCAGTAAAGGTCCCATTCATCTGTCCCATAGACGACGATGGTGAACAACTGTGTTGAAAATGTCAGATTCTTTGGTAAAAAGCTCGTGGACATAATTTCTTTATTCAGAAGGACCCGAGTTCGGTTTGTGTGGCTGCAGTGTGAACCGATAAACCCGCTTTTCCTTCCTCCTCGCCCAAGAAACAAAACAACGTCAGCGGTCGTCCCTCCACCCAGCACAGAAGCCTCCCCGCCCCCCGATGACGCAACTTTATTTATAAAGCAGATTTCATACGACAGACGTAGACTCAATGCGCTTCAGCGTAAAAAGCAAGAAACAGGCAAAGATCGTACATGAGAAGAACTTTAGATGAGAAGGTATTACAATGAAAAGGGAACAAGAAAGGAAGGCATTGTTGTTATTATTACTGTGACCTTCCCATGGAGGGTCGGAGCATTTAAGTTTAGTGAATCTGTCGAACCGGTAAAGGTGACGTCAGTACTAACCAAGTGCAGCCTTGAGGTCAGAGGTCACAGCAAAGCTGAAAGCCTCTGTCTCTCCTGACAGCCGGCTGCCTGGCCGACAACGGAGCTCTGAAGGTCAACCAGCACCTGCGGGTCGAAGGTTTCAACAACGTCTTCGCCGTGGGCGACTGCGCCGACGTTAAGGAGCCCAAGATGGCGTACCACGCCGGACTGCACGCCGCCGTCGCCGTGAGCAACATCGCCAGCAGTCTGAGTGGGAGGGAGCTGACATCGTACCAAACAGGTACACACTCACGCACACACGCCTGTCTGCGTTTGTAGTTACCTCACCGAGTCGCCGGTTACCGGTTGACTGATGCTGTTGCCGGTTGCCAGGTAACATCACCATGCTGCTGGCGATGGGCCGAGACGACGGCGTCGGTCAGTTCAACGGGTTTAAGTTGCCTCGTTGCCTCGTTACTCTGGGGAAGAGTCGAGATCTGCTGCTGTGGAAGAGCTGGAGGGAGATGAAGCAGAAACAACCCTGAAGCACACACACGCACACACACACACACACACACACACACGCACACACACACACACACACACACACACACACACACACACACAGAAACCGGATACATGATAGGACCATCACTGATTCCTGTTACGTGCCCACAGGACAACAGGTTACTGGGAGAAATCAGGTTTAGCAGGAGATCTGACGTGAAGCAGGTCAGTGAGCAGATTTCTCTCCTCAATGCATTGTGGGAAAACTAGGACCTTTTTACTTGCCATCCAGCAGCAGGTTGCACGTTCGGAGTTACCGTCACGATCTCAGCGATGTCCGCTGTCCACCCGGAGTGACAAGAGGCTCGTTTGGGGGAACTGGCCTGTGATTTTATTGTCGACGTGTCTGAAGTCAGGAAAATACCTCTGAAGACGCGCCCTTCTCTGGGTAACACATAGAAACATTTGAAAATGTCCCTTAAATTGTTTCTACTTACCCGCAACATGATCTTGGAACCGTGGCGACATATTTTAAGTCCGTCAGTCCAGATGCTGCTTCTGATTTTTTCCTTTTTTCTCGTGTGGATGTGACGAGGCTACTTACTGTTACATACTGGTGAATGCAGGGATGTATGTCTACATCTCAGATTAAAAACCTGTTTCCACGGACAAGGAATGGTCTTGAGATGGGGCTTCTCGTATCCCCTGCCCCGATCACCCAGACCGGTTCCTCCTCTGCTGCGCACGCTGTTTAAGAAATGGGTTTCCTGCGGAGAGCCGACTTCAACCTGGCTACTGTGCGTAAACATACCCATAGATTGGATCCGTGTCCCGTCCTCGAACCTTATCGCGAATCCAGTTCAACCTCCCACCCCGAAAACCGGGGCTGAACTGTCAAACGGCTCTTTGAAGAAAACGTCCTCACTCTCTCAAACCCGACAACTGTGATGGGCAGGTCACTGGGCAGGTCACTGAGCAGGTCAAGTCGATCTGAACCGCACCGGGTCTCCACCGTGCTCACGAGTCACTTTACAACCTGTTCAGTTACGTTTCTCCTGAATCCTTTGACCTCGACGTAGGCGACATAAAGTGCAACCAAAATGAAAAAAATCATTTCAGCTGCAGAGCCTCGTGTTTTATCAACGAGATTCTGACTCGTAAAGACGAAGTAGACGAGTCATTCAGTTTCAGTCTGACTCGAAGCAGAAGACGAGCCGAGAATTCACAGGCAGGTTTGACGGGTGATGTTTTTACATCCTGGGGAGACGGTTTCTGCGTCGACCAGACATTCACCTCAGTGCTGTTGGTCTTTACAACATTTAAGCCCTGTAGGACGAAGGCGAGCTGCTCTGTGACTGAGCACTGCCGACTCTTAGCTCTGACTTCAGTTAACCTGATCATCTTAACTCACGTTTGGGTTTGTGGAAGAATCTCGACCTGAAGACAGAAGTCCGGCAGCATTCTCACACCAACCAGATTATATTTTATATGTATATATAAAATATTGTCACTTGTTAATATATAATGAATGAAAATATATAAATATATTTAATTTAAAAAAAGTTGCTGTGAAGCCATTTGAGATTCATCACTTTACCTCAGTTTAAACTGAGACGACGACGACGTTTCACTTTCAAGGGTTTTGAAGGATTTTGAAGTTTTGATGTTCGGCAGAACAAAATCTTTCAGGTTCCAACTAACCCGACGTATTTACACTGTGTCTTGAGGGATAATTTGAACACAAACAGAACGTTGACAATCTGTTTATACAACTGTTGGCCACAATCTAAGCTGTTTAATGCAAAATACAAAATGTAGAACCAACAGTTGTACAGAAAAAGAAGCCTGATCCTGGAAATGCAGAGTCTTGAATCATTTGCCAATAAAATCTTATATCTGCTTAGTTTAGTAAAGTTGCAGCTTGAAAAAGACGACATGAAGCACAAATTTAAAAACAGTCTCTTTATTTTGTATTTTTCAAACAATAAATAAAATATTTAAAACTTGAAGATTTTGAAGTGTGTTCATTCAGAAAATCGTCCATCGTCATCATTTCTCCTGTCAAACAGCTTCTCCCGCGTCCAAATTCAGACAGACATTTTCACAATCACACACTAAAATATGATAATGACACTAATAAGATAAACAGCTGCAGAATCAAACAGGTTTGGGAGGAACACATCTGCCAACGGCAGTTTTTCACCAAGTCAAACCTTCTGGTGCAAAATAATCCGTACAAGTAAAAAACAATTATAAATATTCACCATGTGATTTACATGAGGATGTGAGGGATGCAAGCGAAGCGAGAATCATTTTGTGGAAGTGAAACACCACAGTGTTTGGGGACTCTTACAGCTGCCAGTCACACGTCAAATAAATACTAATAAATCAATAAATAGACATCAAGGTTTGCTTTTGTTTCTCAGTTGGGAAAAAAAAAAAAAAAATGAAAAAAAATTATTTGGAGTGAAAATGGGCAGGATGGAAAAACCTCTGAAACAGACTGAGGATCCTGTTCACGTGTGTAAACCTTCATGTAAACATCTCGTGTTGGAGGTTTCTGATCCAACACGTCTTTGATTCTTCTGAAACTTCACATCTGGATTAAACGGAGGTTTATCCCTTAGACCTCATCAATTAATGAAAACAGTCGACAAGAAACGTAACTGGCCAAATATCAGCTGAAATTTTGCGGCTTCTCCGTTTTATATCACTGGACCATTAATATCTATGGTTTTGGACAAGACACCTGCAAATATTCTGATAAGAAAATAATCATTTGGCGATTAAAACCTTTCAAATGTGACAATCTGCTGCTTTTCTTTGTCTCATCTGATTGTAAATTAGAGTCAATGATTAAATCAATCCAACGAGGAAATAGTCAATGTTAGTCGCCGTTCTAATTTCAACCCTAAATGATTAAAAACTGAGAATCATCTTGAGTTTCAGCCCTAAAATCGGTCGAAGCTCCCGAATGAAGGAAACGCTGAAAAACTGATCGATTTGTGTTTCCTAGGGATCAATTACTCAGCATTGGTTTCTCAAACTGGAGCACATCAGGCGACAGGGCAAAATCTGATATTATTAAAACTCCAAACATTGGAAAGCAGAAGGAGGCGGCGTCTCTGAGAAGCTCCAGCTGATTTCATTCAAGCGCCAGTCGCCCTAAAAATCTGACGTTTAGAAACTGAACGGTGAATTTAAAAAAAAAAAAAAAAAAGGTGTTAGTGAGGAGGTTCTCTCTGGAGACCAAAAAACCAGGATGATGAGGCCTCACCCTGCGTCGGGGAGATTAAAGCCTCCTGCCCTGCTCCACACTGACATGTATGGGGGTGTGGTGAGGAAGTGAAACCAGTATGAGGAGGCTGGGAGTGGCTGGTTTCATGAGCCTGCTGGAATGTGATCCGTGTGTGTTTGTGTGTTTTCTCTCCGGAGACAAAACCTCCAGCCCACGTGGACGTGAGGAGACAGAGACTGAACTCTAACCTGCTTTAAAATGTCCAGAGACTCCATACCTGAGCTTTCGGCCACTTCACTTGTCACTAGAACCTCATCCTGGTCTCCAGCCGTTACTTTCTGCTCAAGTCCTCTGTTGACATTTGAGGGTAAACTTTTCCCCGTTGGGACGGTAAAGAACCAATAAATCTCCAAAGCCAAAAGAAAAAAAACAAAAACCAACAACTAGTATTTAGGCTCTAATCTGTATTTAACTCAGTGCAGTCGTTGTGGATCAATGGTCAATAAACAGAAAATGAATCAAGAATTCTGATAATTGTTTGACGTGAGAATCTTCTGGACGGTTGGAGTAAAACGTGAAGACGTCACCGTGGACTGTGGGAAGTTAAGCTGCACATTTGATCAGTCAAACCACTGATCATGAAAATGAAGGTTACCCGCAGACCTAGAATTTACAGCCTTGCATCAGCTCCTGTCTAGAAAATTGTGGAAAACTACGGGACTTGAGGTCTGAGCACTAGACCCGTCTCACTTTCACCGCCCCGTGACGCTCTGGGGACATTCAGAGGCTTTTCCTTCCTCCATCGTGAAGAAGGTGTGCGTTTGCGAGAAGCTTCACTGTCAGACGCGACCACCTCTGACGCCGCAGTCTGCCCGGTCGATCTACTCGGCCTTGGCGGCCTTGTCCCCGGCGCCGCGGCGGCGCAGGTAGGTCTGGTAGAAGAAGTTGGAGAAGAGCAGCAGGTAGCTGAGGTACATGAGCGCGGCCCAGGTGACGTTGTCGACGCGGGACGGGCAGTCCCCCTGCTGCATCCAGCGGTACACCAGCCCGCTCACCGTCAGCCCCATGGCCATCTGAGCGATCTGCGCGCTGGTGATGAGCACGGCGAAGGGCCGCGGCACGCGCAGGCCGGCGGCGCGCGCCGCGTAGTAGCTGTACATGAGCGCGTGCACGCCGTAGTTCATGGTCATGAACCAGCCGCCGCCGGCCACCATGTCTTTGTAGGAGTACCAGGAGTAGAGCAGCACGGTGATGTGGTGGTACCAGTGCAGGAAGAGCAGCCTCTGTTTCCGGAGCACGATGAACGCGGTGTCGCCTGGAAGACACGAGGAGAAGATTCAGCAACATTTATTCCAAAGTCTTCGTCATCGAGTACAAAGCGGCGGCTTCAGGGCGAATCTGCTGCTTTGACTGAAATCTGAATCTCTTCGGACGAAACAGACACTTCAAGGCGCTTTTCTGACACTTGTCACAGCAGAGGTAGTTTTATATAATCGCAATATTAAGACACCCAGTGGCCACTTTGTTAGAAACACCCGTCTCTAGACTTCCGGTCCAGTTTCCTGTCGTCGTCAGCTGCGTTTTATCGCAGAGCAGATAAAACGCAGAGCCGCTGCTGTGCTGGACCGGGGCTCACCGAGAGGTGTTCCTAATATTTTGCCCTCCCCGTTTACACACGCGAGGCGGGACAGGGCACTAGAAACGCCGCCGAACACAAAGCGGTGACCACGTTAACACCTCCACCACAGTGGTAACGAAAACCGAATTACCGGCCAAAGAACGAACTTTGTCAATCTCGGCGTCTAACATCAAACTGAATAGAAGATACCTCCGTTTATTTTCACAACAGTCGTTGTCACGTCACCCCACTAATTGGTTGTAGGACCGAGCGAACGCTTTCCACTTCCAAAACACGTGTAATCTCCGGGTTTAGAAAAGTTCAGGAAAAAAAATTTTAAATTTAAAAAAGAGAACAGACAGACTTTGTAGAAACACTGATTTTCGCGGTGAGCAAACATTCGTGACTCAGTTTTCCGTTGTTCGTTCCTGGATTAGCGGACCTGACCGTCCATTGATTGGCTACGGGCGATGAATAGGCTGAGTTTTAATGAGGAGAGAGTGTGTGATGGTTCTGGACTGACCGAGCTCTGGAGCTTTGCTGAGGACGAAGGCGTAGGCCCAGAACCTGCTGACGGGTCCGCTGTAGAAGCTCTGATCACAGATGGAACGTCTGAAGCCACCGCTGCTCAGGATGTGGAGCATGTAGGAGCCGGTACGGACTGCGCCGACGATGCTGGAAGACACAGGAGAAAACCTATCAGACCCCAACAGACGGCCTGGATCCTGGTCTCCGGATCAGGATTAAAACTGGCGTCTAACATAAGGGTGAGCGCATCGATCCCCACAGTGTGGACGGCCCCGATACCAAGTCTTGTTTAGATTATCGACACTAGCATCAGGTTAGATCACATCCTGGACACGTGGACTCTCGTCCTGCAGCTGTCCTGAACCGTGACGACCTCCGGTTCAGATGATCGACCACGAACCTTTGTCATTTACCATAAAACCCGTCTCGTGATTCCGTCATTAACAGAAGGGAAGGAAAAAAAAACAATACATTAACCTCAGAAATCGTGAGACCGTGTGTAGCCAGATATAAACTAGTTACAGGAAAGTCATTAGTTGATCAAGGAAATATCAAAAACTACTTTCAGAATCAGTTTCGATAATCAATCAATCAATCGTCACTGTCGTAACTAATTTTTCAAGCAGAAACTATCAGATCGGTTCCAGCTTTAAATGTTAGCGTCTGTCCCACAGTAATATTTCATATTTCTGGGTTTCGGATGGTTGACATCACCTTGAGCTCAAAAGGTTCTGCGATGGGCGTTTCTATTCTTTCCAACACTCAACAGACCAAATGATCGATCCGTTAGACAGGAAAACGACAGGCGGAGTCAGTCGTAACGGGGATCGTCGTCCCCAGTCTGGGTTTCTTTTGTTTCTTGAAAGAACGAAGACCAGTCACTTTTTACTCTTAAAGTCCAAGCCAACTTATCTGATTGTAAGAGGCTGGTGCTCGGGTGGGGTTTGGTCCTACCTTCCTTTGGCCGCGTGCTCTGCCAGTCCTGGATCACTACAGGCAGGTCACGCAGACCCGCCTCCTTCCTCCTCATGCTGTTGCTGGTGTCGTGGTGCCTGCTGGCGACGCTGCCGTTTTGTGGCCGTTTGTCACAAATAAGATTTTCTAATAAAATCTAAGGGTCCGGAAAAGGCCTCACCTTAGAAACCTACTCGCGTCTGCTCGTTTCTCTACAGATCCGGGATCATCCCCAGAGCTCAAGATAAAGTTCGACCTAGCGACCCGCTGATGAACGTGGTCACTAGCGGAGACGGTGTTGTGCCGAGGCGGGTGAAAGTTACCTGAAGAGAGCGAGGCCCAGCGACCAGAGGACGAGCGGCCGCCGCAGGTTCATCTTGGGCCGAGGCTTCATGTAGTGCTGACCTCCGAACACCAGGGCGGCGTACAGCGCGCTGAACGCGAAGGACGAACTCCTGCAGAATTAAAAACCACAGTTAGCGACTCCGACGTAAAAGCGGCTCCCGCTGAGGGAGCGAAGCGAGGACATTTCAGCTCCCGACGAAGGGAAGAGGTCATTAACCAGGAGGAGGCGGGTCCCAGCTACTATTACCTGAGCTACTATCATCAGCCAACAGTGTGTGTGTCGTGTGCAAACCCGAGCTTCTGATGGTAGAAAGACAGATATGGTGATGTACTGTCAGTTCCCGCCGCCAGCGCTGCAGTGATGCGACATAGCTCTGCATGTTTCGCCTCAAACCGTTCGCAGTCACCAAGTCTTTTGAAAACCTGGATTCGGGATTAATATCGAACAGGTCGATTCAGCCGCAGTTCGTAAAGTCGGGAAGCAACAAACCAACAAGGCTTTGTTTCGGCTTCATTATTTACATAATTAAATTTTATTTTCTGTTTGTAAATTCGTCCTGTCATTATCCAGGTTATGATGAAAAATGTCTCCTAATTTGTCAAAATTTAGTAGCATATGTTTTAAAGGAAAGTGGAAAATCTTAAAAATCAAAAGAGTCAGAATTTTCCCTCAACCTGATGGAAACTTTAAAAATTATTTTTCTGCCGAATCGGCTCAAATGAGCGAGAGACATGAGACGCGGCCCAATAACTGGAAATGATGTGCAGGTGCTTCCCGAGAAACGTGAGCCCAATCGGCCAGAAGGTGGCGCTGTAATTGAGGTCGAAAAATGCGCTGTTGCTCAAAAACGCCCCTTGGACCATGAAGTCCTCCATGAAGGATTTTCTGCCATTTTGAATTTTTGAGAAACGCTTCTTTGCCATCTCCTCCTAAACCGTAGGTCTGACTGCTACCAAACGGTCTGTGGACCATTGTTGGACCAAGTTTATCAAGAGTTGGAGAAAAGTGGGGCTTAGCGGGGAATCGGCCATAACTCCTTAAGGATTTGTCCAATCATCGTGAATCTTGCTAGATATTTTCAGTCTATGTTTGGGAATGGGCCTACCAAAGCATTCTGACCACGACCCATAGGGGGCGCTACAAACACCAAAAACGTGCACCTGAAAACCTGGTGGACAGAGCGTCTCAGAACACGCTCCAGCTTTGGTTTTCACTTGGTTTAAATAAATAAACACTGGAATTTTCCTTTTCCTTTATTAAAATCAGAAACACTGAAAGTGAACAGTCGCACTGTTTACACCTTTCTCTCCGTTTAACAGGTGAACCTGACATTTTCTGATTCAGCTCCTGCTCAACCACGTCCTCTCACACGTGACATGACACTTTAAATTAGAAAGTCGGTTGGTTTTTATTACTAAACACAAATGCACTCAAAGACCCGCTGGTATAAACTCTACTAATACCAATGGGATTTTTCCATTAACGTTCATCGACAGGTCAAATATTTCTGCGTTTCCGCCGCATACTTTCATTTGTTATCGTCGGCGCTGGGGTGTGTGTGTGTGTGTGAGACCGGCCCTACATACACACACACGTACCGCAACCTCACGTGTGTGACGTCACCCTGCGCTGACTCACCTGCGCTACACCTGTAGTCGACTTGCGTAACTCTGGCAGATTCACACATTCCCTTCAGCTCGTCGTAATTCCGCGAACACTCGGAGCTTCGCCAAATCCCCTTCGGGAATCACCGGGTTTTAAAAGGTTTCCAGATTATCGGTACATTACGCATCATTCCGACACCAGCTGTCAGTTATTTTTTCAACATAACTAATACGAGCTGCTCTGTTGAAAACAATTACGATTAAAACGCACTTCCGACATTTCCAGCAGACATTTGAAGTGACCGTCCCCGTATCCGCTGCCTCCCTGGACGCTGTCTGACGGTCAGCGGAGGAGCATTTTTGGTATCGAGCAAACCGGTTTAGGTGGAAGTGTGTTCAAATGAGAGCTGGTTGAAGTACCGGATGCATGCCGAAACCAAGCCCGGGGCCCAGGCATCCCGAAACCGTCCTCGAACAGACTCTAAAACAGTAAGCTCCTCTTCCGACGAGAGATTCTCTCAAAAATATCCTCGTATTTCAGTGGACTTCGGATCGTAGCGTCTCCATTGTAGAGAGCCCGGTGTATCGGCATATTTCTGGCGAACCTGGCTGTTTTGGGGGAATTTAAAACCTCAATGGAAGCAGCTGAGTCGCCCGAGAGTAAAATCTGAACCGTTTGTTCGCTCACCAGTTTGCCTGCATCCACCGTATCGCCCCTCTCTCGTCAAACCGCCGCTCGAAGCTGTACTCGGCCAGCGGGAGCCGGAGCTCCGTGTCATTCATCGGCAACATGTCTGTGGTAAATCCGGTGAGAGGAAACCAGCCCGGTCCGCGGATCCTCCTGAGCTCTGCCCTCGCACCTGTCTCCGTCCGTATTTAAGCCCATTATCCGGGGGCGGAGCCTCGACGAGTCACCTGTTGGCTGCTGCAGCTGTGGGATGGTTGGTTCTTTTTTCATTCATATTTTTACTGATCTTTTTTTTTTCTAACTTTTATTCCTGTTTGGACCATAAACAAATGAATAAAAATAAATGAAAGCGGAGAGACGGATTAAAGTTCATACAAAACACGGCTGGTTTTACTGTGTGTACAGGGTTCAATTCCCTCAAGGAAACAAGGGTAAATATCCCGAGGAAACACAAACACATAAAAAAGAACCTCCGTGCTTCTGTCCGTCAGTTGTACAGAGTAGGAGACAACTGAGTCCATGTAAAAACCTCCGGGGGGCCAAGCTGATCCCTGGTCTGTTCTTCCAGGGTTTAACACATCGATCGTCATCACAGTCTCAAGGTGAAGCTCAGCTTCTCGGTGAAAGGTGCAGCCTGAGTCACGATGTTCGTCTCTGTCCGGGACCTGGACTTGGCAGGCCATTACCAGTCCGGCCACCCTCAGACCCCTCCAGGCCTGAATCCGTCCCCCGTTTCTGTTTGACGTGGACAGCAAACGTTGCTGAACGCAGGACTTTCACAGGAGTTTGACCCGTCGCATCCTGTTGCCCGTTTTACTTCAGTAAAACACCTGAACTCTGACCTCTTCCACCGCTGAGGTTCGCATCATGCGGGTCCAGGACGGGCCGATGAAGAGAGTCTGAGTCCGCCTGACAGATTCTGCTCAATCTGAAGCTCCACATCCGCAGTTTATCCCAGAGCAGAGAAGATTATCACGGAGTCCGATTCAGCTCGGTCTGACACCCTGTCGCTGGTGGAAAGTAACTGAGTACTTTTACTTTTTTTTACTGCACTACATTCATCTGACAGCTGCAGTTGCTGCTTGACTTTTCGAATTAAGATTTTACATGTTCAAAATCACACGTTAAGTTTATAAAAACCCGGCTCACTACTAGAATAAAGAAGCGGTTTAGTTGCGTCTCCTTGTCCATCCAACCAAACAGCAACAGGACACGTAACTGTGACCAGATTAGGTTCCTACAGTTTAGTTGTACAGAAGCGTCGTTTCTAGGACACGGCGTCGTCTCGTCATGTCTCCGATGTCAGTGAAGTGTCTTCAACGAGACGCTTCTCTTCTCACATGGTTTCGGGCCCAAAGAGATGAAATGATTTCACTAAAACTCAAAGATCAGATAAGTCCCCAAACTGAATCCAGATCGGATGGATCACTTGGTTTTTTCTTCTTCTTTCCCATGAATCATCTGACGACACCCCAGGTTCACCTGGTGACCCTCTGGAGGGGTCCGACCCCCGGGTTGGGAACCAGTGGACTGAACTCTCTCCCTGTCCTTGACGTAGCTAAAAGCAGCTTCACCCGGAGCAGCTCCAACAGTAAAACGCTGCCGAAGCCTCCGTGACTCAGGATCAATGAGACCAGTCACAGGAGACAGGTCCCTGCACAATGAAGTACTTTTACTGTGATACTGGAACTACATGAGGTACTTTTACTGTGATACTGGAACTAGATGAAGTACTTTTACTGTGATACTTTACCTACATGAAGTACTTTTACTGTGATAGTGGAACTAGATGAAGTACTTTTACTGTGATAGTGGAGCTAGATGAATTACTTTTACTGTGACCCTGGAACTACATGAAGTACTTTTACTGTGATACTGGAACTACATGAAGTACTTTTACTGTGATACTTTAACTACCTGAAGTTCTTTTACTGTGATAATGGAACTACATTTAGGAAGGAACTACACGGATTTCCCCTTTTTTCCACGGTGTGCCACAGGGGTCCGATCTCGGCCCCTTATTATTCCTCATTTATACAAAAGCTTTACCAAATGCGTCCAACATCGCCTCTGCTACAGTGTTTGCAGGCGGCACCAGCTCGGCTCTGCCACACTCTCGCTTTCAGTCACTGCTTAAGAAGCAAACTCTGGATTACTTGCTCGTGCAGAATGGCTTAAAGCAAACTAACTGTCCCTAAATATGACAAAATCAAATGTCGTAATTTTCAGCGGCAGAAAACAAATAGTCAAAAATTAGTGAAAGATGTCACTTGAGAATACTAAGGTTTCGGTGCAAGAAAACAAAACTCGAGCTGGAGAGAACGTGTTGATTACGTCAGTAAAGAAGGGACCAAATATATTGGTATAATTAGGAAATTAAGCTTTGTTGTAGACAAACATTGTCTTCATGCCCTCTACTATTCGTTAATCTACTTTTCATATTGAAATATAATCCGCACATTTTACCACGAAATCTTTCAGCCACAAAAACGCTTCCTCTACTTCAAGAAACTCAGCCTCTTACGGCTTATGATTAAACGTACAACAAACAGCCCCGATTCGAGGATGGAAAGATTCCAGTCCACTAAACTTTATCTTCCCACACATCTGACGACCAGATCATCAGAGGCAGCCGTCCAAACTCTCAGCGCAAATTTTAAAAGGGCTTTGATTCTGGTTCTGTATTTCTTTTATATTTATGCATCGATATGTAGGTAGAGGTGATCAATAAGCCTATGGGGGCTTCTTTTTCCCTCTGCCTGCACATTCATTTTTGTCTTCTTTGGCTGATCGCTGCACTTGTCCGATTTAAGCTGCGCAAATAGACAAACTCAAGCACATTGGGATTCAAGGGGATCACTCTGAAACCATCACTGTTTTTACTGAGGATCCTGCATTTTGCCCCACGTAGATCGCCTTGTCAGAAAGTCCGGGCAGATCCTGGTGCTAGTTCGATCTCTTGCGGTCAGTCCCCTGAGACCGGGGTGTTTTTTACAGCAGCCGTACCAAGACGGATTTTATGTTCATTGAAGCGTGTTTCGAGGTGGCATCCCACACGTTAAAGAAAACGTGAGTTTTCAGTCATACGTGACGAATCTTTTCATTTTAACCGCTGCACATTTACAGATAAACGCTATAAAAATCTTGTCTAAAGCATCCTGTCAAACTGAAACTCGGACGCTCGGCGACCTCGAGACGACCTCACAGGTGACAGGTGACGTCAGAGGGGATGGAAGCCGCCACCTGCTGGAGACACCTGCTGGTTCATGTCACAGCTCACGAACAAGCTGAGACATTTGACAGGACAGTTATAACTAAAGGGTGACTTACTACTTTTTGCTGGAGCTTTCCACCAGAGAAAATGTTGTAATGTTGTGAGAAGACAATGACACCATTTTTTTAATCATAATTTTCAAGAGTGAAGTCGTGATTTTATGACAAGATAACCTCAGCTCGTAGCTTTCAACCACACAAATGCTAGTAAGAGGCCCTTGAGGCCCTTGAGGCCCTTGTTCTGCCCTGATCCACATCAACTCGTAGAAGTGATTTAAAGGTGAGTTTCATCCACGTGAGCCTCGTCTGCGGTTTCCCGGTCGAGTGGGACACCTCTTCCTGCTCAGGTGACGTCCACTTCGGCGGGTGCGCGTGCGCGGCGCACCTGCTGAATCCAGGTCACGGCCACGCGCTCACTCAGCTGAGTCACAGCGTCCGGAGGGTCCGGTTCACTCCTGCTGGAAACAGTGAATCTGGAGTCAGACCTGAGCCTCGACAACCAGTCCCGGTCCCAACCAGTCCCTACACGACCTACTGTTGAACCCTGAACCCTGAAGCCCCCAGTCCCACGTTGCCTGACACTGGCAGACCGGATGCGACGCTGTTTCCATCCAGTTTCCCTGGAAATGATGTTTTGCTTCGTTGTGTCTCTGCCCTCAACAGTGTGAGGCGCGATTAAACGCGGAACCTGGATCGGTGTTTAACGGTCGCGTTGCGAGCCCCACGCAGCATTCCGGTCGTGACCGGGAGTGGAACCACGGTCGAGACGTTTCACCGGTCGGTAACGAGGCAAGAACGGCGGCTGTGATTGGTTACCGGCGCCCCGGAGAGGAAACTCTCCTCAAACCCACGTCGGGAGAAAAACTGCTCAGATTCTGACTCTGAAGTTTTCATTTCACCGCTTTACTTTTCCTTCGTCATTGAAATCTCGCGTCGGCGCGATTTAATTCTGTGTGTGTGTGTGTGTTTATCTGATGTGTGTGTTTTTTTTATCTGATGTGTGTTTATTTTCAAATGTGATTTGTGTGTTTTTGTGATTTGTGGGTGTGTTTTGTGTGTGTGTGTGTGTGTGTGTGTGTGTGTGTTTATCTGATTTGTGTGTGTGTGTGTTTTCTTTATCTGATGTGTGTTTTTTTTTTTTTATGTGATTTGTGTGTTTATGTGATTTGTGGGTGTGTTTTGTGTGTGTGTTTATCTGATTTGTGTGTGTGTGTGTGTGTGTGTGTGTGTGTGTGTGTTCGTTTTCTGGTCGGCCCGGTCTGACGTTTCCTTACGTGGCCGTTACGTCACCCGAACGATGCGGAAGTCGAAGTCACCGTGGAGAACGTAAACTAATGTCAAGCAGTCGCCTCAAATATAAAGAAAAGCGCAGCAGAAGGGAAAGAGAGAGAGGAAGGAGCCGGACTGAACTCTCAACCCGGCGGACTCTTCATCTCCGGCCGCTCTCCCACCGCTGCCGGCATGTAACGTAACTTAGCTAGCCGTTACTGGTACTACTCCTTTGGTTCCCCGTTACATCTGCCCGCTCTGCGACCGTCGGTTCGCTGCTTACCGGGACCGTTACCGTTGAATGGACCGACCGGGCGACTCAGAGTCCACGTCGGTGCTGCTGTGGGGTTGCACGGGTCGCTAAAAGCTGCAGACCCCTCTGCGTCCCATTCTCTCTGGAAGGTAAGTGACCCATCCGCGAAACTCCAATGAAAAACCACTCATTTTAAGATTTCTTTTGATATGAGCTCAATTCCACAAACGCTCGAATATAAGTGAAGGTCTTTCCCGATTTAGTACCGTCTCCTGGTGAACTCGGCGTAGACAGCAGTCCAGCAAACAGCAGTTTCTTTTAATAAAATTTCTGCTTTTACGACCCTTCGTCCGCCAACGGTTGTCTTTTCAAAATGATGGTCCACCCTGCAGAGCGGTGGCCAACAGCGACGCGAGTCCCTTGCGAAAGTCGACATTTCAGCCAAGGCGGTGCTGCTCGGTCGATCCCACACACGCCGAACTGTGCAGTGTCTCCTTGTGGTATGTGAAAGGCTCGAAATACATATGGCGCGATGTTTTCTGTGGACAATAACAACGGTTGAGCGTTAAACCGACACATTTTTGAAAGGAGTTCATGCGTTGTGGCTGTCGGCGAGAACAGCGGCTATGGGAGCTTAAGAAGCAGCAGAAACGGGTCTTTTTTTGTCAAACACACCCGCCAAGTGTTGATTAACGTGCCTGTGACCATGTTTTATGTTTGAATGTTTGTCTCGTGGATTAAAATGCAGACATAATCTAACAAATTGTCTGAACTGAACCGAGTGCTCTGTGCTCATCAGTCAGATCAGGATCAGGATCAGGATCAGGATCAGGGATGTGGAAGGTCGAGCAACCTTTAAATCGACACTGCTCGATACCTGAGAGCAAGAAGAGTCAAACCGCTGCAGCCGATTGGAAATAAGCGCTTGGAAAAAACCACAGATGAATGCACTTTGGAAAATATCGCAGGTCTTGGTGTCTTTTGTTGTGTGATAACGGGTCATGTTTACAGCCAGTTGTGTCAGAAGATGGTGGGGCTGTTTATTGTCGGTGCTGATCAGTCTGGTGACAAAGTTTTTCACCTCCACATTTTATCACTTGGTCTTTAAACTTTCACAAATAAAGACCAAGGCCCGCGGTAGATCAGCAGGGGCCAGAGTCATGCCCTCAAAATCCCAGTGTTGTCTGAGCCAAAAGTTTTACATTTTTACTTTATTATATTGATTAGTTGATTGACAGAAAATGAACTGGTCCAACAATTTTGATGATGGTTTATACATTTAAGTCATTTACCAGCCATTTCTTTCTCTGGCTCCGGCTTCTTCTTCAGGGTTTAAGGTTTTCTGTTGTTCGTCTTAAACTGAACATCTTCGGGGTTCAGACAAAACAAAACACCTGAACACGTCGCGCTGGTCTCAGAGGACCTGCGTTGGACCTTTCCTGCTGTTGTCTGACATTTAATGGACAAAAGAACGACTGACCTGATTAATCAAGAAAATGATGAGAATGTAAATAAGTAAGAAAATCAAAGTAACTGTCAGCTGAGACCCAATTGTAACACAATATAAAGACGCAAAGGATGTTGTTTGCACACTGGAGAAATCGTGACCAGGAAAGTTGGATAAATGATTCAAATGAATGATCCACTTCTGTTCGAAGACAGAGTTGGGACAAAATAATCAACGTCACGAACGTGGTGTAAAAAGGAATAATATGTCGTTGAAACGAGGAAAACCGGATCGTTGAAGGCTACAGAGGGAATTGATTACTTCTTTTTCCCAACATTGAGACGTCCTGCTCTGATTAACTACCGTACCGTGAGGTGAACTAGGTCTGCCTCTAAGAATTATTTTCTTTATTGATGAATCTGCCGATTATTCTCTCAGTGAATCAATTGGTTGATAAAATGTCAGAAAATAAGATGACGACGTGAAACGTCTCGTGTTGTTCGACCAGCAGTCACAATATATTCACTTTAGTATCATGTACGACGAAAAGATGCCTCAGATCCTCACGTCTGAGGCTGGAACCAGCAAATGTTTGGCATTTTATGCAATTTTTCCAACAAATCCAGTGTGGAGACCCAAACCAGCAATGTGTCAGTCTGTTCTTTTAAAATCAGCTAAATCAGCTGGTCTGTGTAGTTTCAGTTAGAGCTGCAACGATGGACAGAAAATGAATCGGCAACTTTTTAAACCTAAAGATGCATTTCTGCGTTGCACATGATACATAACTAGATACTTTCGGGTTCCGGACTGTTGGTCGGAGCCTTGGGAAATTACAACGGGGCATTTTTCACTATTTTCTGACGTTCAGTGAATCGATTTATTTAGAAAATAAGCGGCAGATTAATTGATAATGAAAATACACTACCGGTCAAAAGTTTTAGGACGCCTCCATTTTTCCAGTTTTCATTGAAATTTCAGCTCAAGCCCAGTGAAAAAACTTTAACTAGTACAAAGGTCATTGGTGACTCCCCAAAGTGTAAAAATAAAACCATTCACGTCACCAAACCCTGAGAAATCCTGTAAATTTAATAGACAACAGGTTTTTTTTCAGGGATGAAGAAACTGGTTCACTTCCAGTTTTTTCCTGCAGCAATGGAAGGAAGTGAAGCCTTGAACGTTGATGCAAACAATTCTGTCTGTACAAAGGCAGAGTTGGAGCAAAGTGTGTTTCTACACCCTCTGATTCACCATCAGGTCAACACTGTGCTGCAGGACGTAGTTACTGGTAAACTGGTGTCAGACTGGGGAGAGAGAGACAAGTACCAGAGGAAGACAGACCGGTTGGTCGGGGCTTCGTCCTACAGAAAGACGATGACCCAGAACGTTAGAAGAACAGAACCAGACAGTGGCTTCACATGATGGAAGACCAGCACAGTCTCCAGACCTGAACCCCGTGGAGCTGGTTTGGGACCAACTTGCTGAACAATATATAATTTCCACTGTAGATAGAAACGTCAGGAGTGAGTTCAGCTGCTGGATGAGTCAGAAGTTTAGATTAAATTTAGTTCAACAAGAAGATTGGATAAAATCTCCAGCTGTTTATTTGTCCTGTGCTTTAGTGTCAGAAACATCGAGACAGTGAAGAAAAACAGAACAGATGAGTAAACGGAGGTGTCCTAAAACTTTTGACCGGAACTGTAATCGTCAGCTGCAGCCTTGATAAACATGTGTTCACCAGAAACTAAACATTACGACCTTGATGGAGGTGGTGTTTACTGCACTGCTGCTCTATTTGATGATATCAAATTGTACAGTGCTTATACTTTCTGGGTACTGAGTGAATATTCCCAATGACAGATGTTGACTTCGTATACTTTTCCCTAATAGTTACGCAGGGTTTTATGGTTCACTAGTGACGGTTGTTGCATTAAAAACGGGTAAAATTGAAAAAGAGGAAAACAGAATTGTTAAAGCATCTGTCTAGTGTTGGTCTGTATCTTTCTTCTCCTCAACAAATCTCATGTGCAGACTCAAAACAACAGTGTGTTAATCTTCTTACTGACGACGTAAATCTTTAAAGACTCACAAATATATGGTTTCATTTTGCAAAAAGTCATTAATCTCCTAAAACAGCTGCTCACTGTCGTTTTTAACAAACAAACAGGAGGAGACATATAAAGTATTTGTTGGGGACTATTTTCAGCAGCGGATTAATCCACATCTGGTGCTGTAGGGAGTATTTGTGGCAGCGGGACGGTGTGTGTGTGTGTGTGGGACTGAGTCGAAATAAACCACAGTGTGTGTGTTGATGGTGATGAAGGAACGTGTCGCCCGGAGCAACAGTGTGGATCCCTGATGTGTTTCAATAGTCTCTGGAAACAGTGGAGGAATCGGATACGTCAGGCTCCGATACACACACAGTTCTTGTTAGTAGGAGACGTTCAGCCTTGGTTTGAGTCTGAAAATGGGATTTGTCCACATTAAGAGAAGAAGAAGAAGAACAATGAGCTTTTCTGAAATCGGAGACAGAGATACAGTTTGTGTTTCTTTAAGTTGATCTGATCCTCTCTCCTTTCAGACTTCCTGTCATCAGCAGTCCTGTCTGAGTCTGGCTCCAGTGTCTGAGGTACCACATCACTGTCCACACACACACACACACACACACACACACACACACACACACACACACACACACACAGTCCACATGGATGTGGGAGGAGCTTGGTTCAGCTGCAGAATGATTGATGTTTGTGGTACAGAGGTCAGCTGTAAATATTCCTGCACGGTCCTGGACTGAAGAGCGGATTTAGTCTTGGGGAGTGGGAGCTGGGGGCCTGGTGGGAGCTACACAGACGCTTTTGCAGTTTTTCGTGCCGGTTATTTTATCCATCACAAAACAAGAGGATTTTGGCAGAAATCATGTGTTTTCCGGTCGGTACCGGGCAGCGATGCCAAGACCGCGTTCGGACCGTCGTCGGCGCTGGATTCGAAAACGCAGGCTCCTCATTCATTTCATTCAGGCCCCTGTGCCGGCACAGCAGGTCTCCCGATGCAGAGACTCTGGCAACAGACCCAGGCTAGTGAGCAGGTGTTTAAACTGAAACCAGCCCTGCGTCACAACAGGCCACGGGCCTGTGCTGCTGGGGGTGCGCTGCAGTTTGACTAACAGGCTGCTGCGTTTAAAAGTTTATCAGACACCGATACACTGCACAGAGGTTTATAATGCTCTCAGACGGGAGTTTACAACTCATCCAGGTCACCCGGGTCCAGCTGCCCTCGGTTCAACTCCTCTTGGATAACACAGTGCTGATTATTTTATGCTCCATCGTGACGATCGCGTGGCAAACGGTAGAAATATGCCAGTCCTATTACAAAGTCAACCACCGGGAATGCGAGCTTGTGACTGTGGAGACGGAGGAGGAAATTGTCGCGTCTGTGATAACTTCATAAACCTTCAGACCCATAGATACGGGGGGTCTGCGGGTCTTTAATAGTCTTAAAACATCCAATTCAGTTCCCTCAAAAAAAAAAAGGCCTTGGAAGGTATTAACAAGTCTTAAATTTCGTTTACAAAGCTGTTGAATGTTTTTCTTGTCTGCCAAAGACAGTAACATAAATTATCATTTGTTTTCTATGTGGTTTTGGGCAGTTGGAAGACTCATCTATAAACTAGTACTACTACTACTAATAATATTAATAATAATACTAATAATAATAATAATATTCATAAATATTAATCATAATAATAATACTAATAATAATAATAATAATATTATTAATAATAATAATACAAAGAAAAGATAATGATATTATTGTCATTGTTATTAGTGCTGGCCACAGTAACTAAGGAGCTCACTGACTCAATGGACGGTGGCTGAGCCGGGGGGGGGCCTGGGGTGGGGACTGGAGGTTCGCTGGATATCATTAAACGTCCAAATGTGTTTAACGGTGCTCGTCTGACCGACGTCGGAAAGGAGGTTTCAGATGCTGTTAGATGGTCCAACACGAGCTTCGTCTGAAGCAGACTGAGGACACCGCGGTTTCGAGTTTGTAATTTTAATCTGCAAAAGTGACGGTCAGCGCCGGCTAAAGAAGAGTAGCTGCCACCTGAATGTTTTATACGTTGCTCTTTACCGCTAAGAAAAGAGTGAGGAGAGAAAAAAATCATTTAATCAACGTGGAACTGGATCAGAACCGGAACCTGCTTTCAAAACGCAACCGTCGCCACATTGGAAAGACGCGCATCGTGCTGGTCACCGGCATACTTGTGGGAACACTGTCTTCAGCCATGGACGGTGATGCAACGCTAGTCATCAAGAAACGCACCTTCAGCATCCGGCAGGTGTTCTACAGCCGTTTTCTAAGAGGGAACGTCCTGCTTTATCCAACAAAAAGCACAAGTCGAAGAAGCTGCTCCCAAACTGGTGAGATGACACACTTTGTTTGATTATGGTGATTATTAGAAGGAAGTTTTCAGAATATAATTGTGTGTCTGCTTGAAAGCTGGAATGTGTAACTTTCCACATGTTGTTTCCTTGAAGTTACAGTAAAGACGGAGGAGGGTGTTTTGGTCGTCTCACCTTGTTGGTATCCAGCAGGGCGGAAAGTCGTCGACCCACCAGGTAACGTGACATCACTTTATTATGTTGATTAATTGTCCCGTTAACGAGAACAGATGCGACTCAACGTTCCTCAGTAATAGGATACAGAGGACTCACCAAACACGGTTAATGAGAATGAGATTTGATTTGAACAACCAGTCACCTCAGAGTGTTGATAATGGATGATTCAGTACAAGTCCAGCTTCTGTTTAGTTCCAAGGGTTTTTGGTTTTGGTTTTGGTTTTTTTGGATTCACTTCCTACATTTTTAAAATGACGCAGTTCTACGGTACCTGCAGGTGGCGGCTAGAGTTTGGTTAAAGCTAGAGAAGGATCGTGGTTACCGTTAAACAAAAGTGAGCTTCAGTGGCAGGACTGTCACAGGACACTCCTCCGATCCCTTAGGCCTGCAAGCTCCGTTGGCGCTGGATGTTATCACTGTACGTAAGCATTTTCCCCGTAATGTCACACTATCTTTTTATGGTCCTTTGAGTGTGTCCTCTTAGCACCATTAACATGGTCTCATTCGTTTGCCGTTACACCGGGATATCAGACTTATTTCTTCAGTGATTTATCCATGTATATAAATGCTGCTGATCATAAATCACGAGTTAGAGATTTTTCCAATATGAACGTAACTCCAGGGGATACGTGGTTAAATTAAAAATCATTCGGCTCAGTCAAAACGTTAGTGTTTTTTAACCTGTTATCCAGCAAATTAGGTCTTTCTTAGCTTCAGTCTGTACATTGAGTGCGTAACTTAATTGTATGTAAAGTCTGAACATGTGTTAAGTTCATGTGTAGTTCACTAAAATACCTTTTTTTTTAAGATAAAACCTGTGGCTGGATAACAGGCCAAAGAAAGGTAAAGTTCTGGTTTTTGACTGAACCGTGCTATAACACAGGGAGTGGTGAGGTCACGACGTGTCGCCCAACCCCACCGTAGTGCACTGTGACATCACTGCCGGGGGGTGTGGTCAAAGGAGCGACAGAGTTCAAATTTCCAACCCGCAGGTTTCAGTGTGTGATTTATTGTTTGATCAGCCATTTATCTCTGCTGTAATACTGCGTATGTCCGACCAGGTCAGCTGACCCTCTGACCCCCGACCCCCCCACTACTACCACAGCACCTCACCCCCCCACCTTTTTCTAAGCTGCGTCCTGCCCTGCCATCTGTCAGAGCTGCTCGTCATTGGCTGAAGGAGCTCGGGTCTGCAGCCAGCAGAGGAAGGGATTGGCTGGCAGTGTGCCTGGAAGAAGGGGGCGTGGGCATCAGCTGATTGATAGAGATGGGAAGAGGAGGAGGAGGGGTGAGAAGGAGGAAGAGGAGGAGCTGGAGCAGAAGAAGCTGAGTCGAGTCGGTAAATCCGTGATGAGCCGGCTCTGCTGCAGACAACAAGTGTTCATTAGAGAGAGAGAGAGGAGGGCGAGGGAGGGTAAAACGAGGTTACTCTCATGACAGAGAGAGAGAGAGAGAGAGTAACGGGACGTAAGAGAGAGAGGAAAAGGACGTTACCAAGGCAACTCAGGGGACGTCGCTGCAGCGGCGAGGACACTAGGACACACAGGTAAGGTTACAGCTGTGTGTGTGTGTGTGTGTGTGTGTGTGTGTGTAAACGTGTCAGCACGTGTCTGCATACGTGCAGTTTTTATAAGTGTGTGTGTGTGTGTGTGTGTGTGGTGGATTGAGCAGTGCATGCTGGGAGGGGTGGGGGGGGTGGGAGGAGGAGTGTTGAGGGAATCCTATTAGCAGTCCAGGAAAAGTAGGGCTAACTGTGTGTTCATCAGTCTGAGTGTGTGTGCATGTACACACACTACCTGCAGAGCGACAGTGTGTGAGGAATGTTTGTCAAGCTGCTCAGCTTTCAGCTTTCGTTTTCACATCGTCACATCTCAGGGTCTAAGTAAAGGTTTCCTCCTGCTGCAGTTCACCTCTCAGGTGAACGGGCCGGACGGAGTCGGTGTGAAGACTCACTCCGCTCGTGTGTCTTCGGGTTGGTGTCGTTCAGCTGCAGCGCTGCGAACTGTAAACCGGGTGCAGAGTTCAACGTCTGATAAAAGTCGGTCGTCACGAGCTGCTTCTAACTCTGTTTAACCAGACGACGACCGTCAGAAACACCAGGATGCAGATTAAAGTCACAACCGGAAGAGAGTGAACGAAGACGGGGTTTGTGTCTAAGAGCAGAACTAACGTCTGCACGCACTGGACACCCCATTTGGACAGGATTTATTTCTCCAGAGGAGGTGCGATGATGATGATTTTACATGTGCTCGTATGTAAAGCTGCAACAATATGTTGATCAATCAAGTAGCTGATCGTCAGAAAAATTAACCTGCAACTCTTTTGATAAGCAAATAATTGTTCCCCTGGTTCCAGCTTCTCAACTGTGAGGATCTGACGCTGGGTTTTGGTCTTTTGGGCGAATGAAACAAGTCATTTCAATATGTCGTCTCGGGCGGTGAAATTTCAACAGGTATTTTTCACTATTTTCTGATATAGATTATGTGTTGCGGCGCTACAAGCAGGCGAGGTCCCAGCCCAGAACCGAACTGGGACCTGGACCGTTCTCAGCTAAGTCTGAAATCTGACTAATTTACAAAACAGGGCATCTCATACACTACATCTGTCACATAACCCCCTCGGAAATAGTCGTTTGTCGCAGCCTTCTTTACACCTGTCGGGGATGATACAGTGACAGTGACTCTGTCTAAAATCTCAATCTACTGCTCACTACTAGGTGTGTGTGTCCCCTGACCACTGAATGAGCGATCTGTCTTTTCGGCGTCTCGCGTTAAGGATCATCGTTTGTTTTGGTTTTTTTACCCCAGATATTTTTAAAAGCAGGTCAGGGAACCGGAAACTACAGGTGACATGTGACTCGGAGCCGCTGCCTCGTGCGACCGTTCCCTCTCGGAAATGTCTAGGTCACCAAGCGCCGTTGAGCAAAGCGTTGAGCTCACTTTAAGTCAGTTAAGTTCCCTGTAAACCTTCAGTGGTGTCTTCGGTGTAAACAGGAAGTGTGTGTGTTGTAGACTTTGTGTCGTTGTCCAAATGAAACCCTGCCGTCAGAAGGATCAGATCTTAAACTTCTGACCTGCTCCCACTTGGTCTCTATGGGTTTACCCACCTCACCGCACTGGGCAGTTAAGTTCGGATATTTCCAGTTAGAATTTGTCTTGTTGTCATTTAAAGCCACAAAGTGCAGCATTAGATCTCTAAACTGTAGTCAGTAGTTTTTTGCTCACTGATCAGTCAGCAAGTTGCTTGTTGGGTCAAATTTATTACAGATGAAAACTGATGTTTTCCAGCCTCTAAGTACAGTCCAGATTTCTGTCTCCGGTCCCTCTGTCCCAGACTGAGAACAAATGACTTCATAGAGAAAACAACACTTTACTTTCCAGTACTTTCCAGAAATGTGCAGCCTGGCATCAGGTCTGGCTGGGCTCATATATCTTTAGCCTTAGTCATTATGTTGATGAATTAAATATTAGTAGTGATTCCAAATTTTGTAGCTCTGACAGTAATTTGCGACAGGCTTGGTAAATATCCCCCAAAGTGCCGCTCGTGTCCTTTTGAGGTTGCAATGCTGCTCAAAATACAGGACGTCTGCAGGTCTTGAAAAGCCTTAAACAGCACTGAACTCAGGTCCCTCAAAACCAGGAACTAAACTTCATCACAGAGGTCTTGACTATTTTTCTAGCCTGAGGTAGACGGTAGCTTTAGTTCCTCACCTCAGGGGTGACCGTCTTTGTGCCTGCAGGCTTGGGAGCTCAGCAACTTGGGCCTGTGTTCATTTGAGCAAAAACGTCAGTTTTCCATCATTATCTGACCAGTGACTCTGGACCAAAGACGGTGAGAGCTGACGTGTCTGCTGTCAGCGAGTCAAGCCAGTAAATTCTAACCTCCCAGTGAACTGAAACCTGCTGTGTGGGCTCCAGGTCTGCTTTAATCTGTTTCGGTGCCTGTCATCGTCTCTGAGCCCTTGAAGGAGACAAAACGTTACACACAGAATTACTCGTTCTGGCTTCCAGGACTCCAGGGTTGAGGGTTCAGTTCCACAAGCAACAAAACATCCACCCTTTCATGGAGACTTCATCAGGTATATTTCAGCTAAACTACATTAGTTTTAGAGTCACACCCCATCTACACTCACAAGATCTTGTCCTGCTCGGTTTCAAAGGTCATCAGATGAAAGTGGACTTCAAAAAGTTCAATCATCTAATCATCATCAGATAGTTTCCACATCACTGCTGTGCGATGATGATGATGATGATGATAATAGACCCAATTTGTCAGATACATGATCAGAAAATACTGGACCACATATTCAAAAGGACCGCTGTGACACATACACTCACTCACCACTTTATTAGGTACACCTGGATAAAACTGATGCAGTGTAATACAACAGTCCTGTGATAAATCCTCCTTCGTGAGGATGTTAGTTTTTAATTGAATCTGTTTGAAAGAGGTGTTGATTTATTTTAATTTTTGAGGCGTTAATTTTTGGGGCTGTTGAACGGTACTGGTTTATACTGAGAGGGGTTCCTAATCTTTTGTATGAATCAAGGTTGACAAAGTATTAGTAACAGTTTTATCTAGGAGTACCCAATAAACTGGTGAGTGAGTGTAGATTAACTGAATCACTGTGCGTCATAGTTACACTTTCCCCGACTTAAAACTTAAAATGGGTCTGACATGGATTTATTTCATCACTGGAGTAAATGCAGTTAAGAAAATCACTGGCAAATGCATTTTTGCATCAGTAAGGATAATATCTGAAACGATTTAACGTTAGTTGAGGCCGTTTTCTCACTCATACGTGGGCGTTCGGAAACAGAAAATATGCAACGGCCCGACTAACAACGTTACGGTATGGTGCACGGTGTAACGTTAATGTTACCATATCAGCAGCGGTGCATGAGCGGCCTGTTCCACCTGTTAATAATCCTGATCTATCATGCTTGTGCGGGGGGATCAAAAGCAAACACAACGGTGCTGTCTTGCTGTCGCTGCGTCTTAAACAAAGCGCTCTGGGATGCTTTCGCTTCAAGTGACCGTGCGTAGCAGTAGTTCTGCTGTGATGAGCCATCTCCAGTCCACGGAGCTTCTGTCTAAAACAGTCCCACACTCTGGATGCTCCTGTGCGAGGCTTCGTAGCTGCCGCTTGTTTTCTGGGGAATCCATGCTTTGACAGGGCGCAGCCATCTTTGGGACGCATCCTTGTACCTCTTGTTTCTGTGTTTGCTTCAGATTTGAGCAGCTCTCATCTCTTCAGTGTTTAACATCCAGAGTGCTGCAGCACTGAGCCATGCTAGCATGCAGTTTACCACCATTTAGGAGCAATTATCAGACACGTGCAATAAACACGGAACGCAGATAATCAGATAAAAGGTGTTTCACGGATGAAAACTTTAATCATATTAAGTATGATAGTTAAAGTTGTTGTTGTTCTGTCTAATAAAGTATCTAAGGAGCAGCAGCCAAACAACACAGTTTGATTAGCAATAGATGAAAACTGGTATAATTACAACACAGTTGTATAGAGCAAGTAGGAACAGAATCAGATTTTTTTTTTTTTTTGAACACTTGTAAAAATAGAAAATAGATGTAGAGAATAGAGAGAATAGAAAACAGAGTAAAAGAAATAGACGTAGAGTTAAAAACAAGGACAACAAAGCTGAGCAAAGAGAGGTAAAATTAGACATAAAACTACTATGTATATACAAGTAGCTAAAAAAAGTCAATGCCTAAATTAATATATATTAATATATTTTTATATATTTATATAAAAAAAAAAAAAAGTACAACACTGAGGGTGCAGCGAGGGCTGGAATAAATATCGCAGGAATAGTGTAATAGATTACTTTATGTGAATGTGAATCAATTGAATGAGTGAAGTTCAATAGATATGTAGAAGTTTGTACTTCAGCTTTCTAAAATGTAAAAAATGTCTATACATGGACCAAAATGCAACTAAACCTTATAATATCATACACTTATGTACAGTATTTAAAGGGAAAATATTGATTAATATCACATCACATGCAATTTAATAACTGGACTGATAAACACACCACTTTCAGCAGTTAAAATGTCAGTTGAAGTGTAAGAGATGAAGTGTGTGAAATGTCAGTGTCAATTTGAAGCCCTGTAGGCAGTTGAGTTGTTTACTTGTAAGCCGAAGAATAAAAAATTGAACTCACAGCTGAAGTGTAAGCGCTGAAAGCAGTTGAACCGTCAGCTGCAGAGTTAGAGACGAAAGCAGAGCTTCAATGATTAGTCAGTCAAAAGAAAAAAATCACTCAAAAAACAAAAATGGATTAATCATTTCACTCATTTTTCAAGGAAAAAAAAAGAACATTTGCATGTTGCTGCCGTTTAAATGTGAAGGTTTGATGTTTTTCTTTGTCATATATGACAATAAATGAAATCTCTTTTGGTTTTGGACATTTGGTCGGACAAAACAAGCAATTCAACAATGTCACTTTGGGCTCTGGGGGGTGGTCATGGCTGTTTGAGTTTAATAGATTTTTTGACATTTTATAGACCAAATTAGAAAATACTCAGCAGATTAATCTAAAGTGAAAATAATCGTTAGTTGGGGCCCTGTATGAAAGCAGTTGAAGGTGGAGATAGTCAAATTGTGCACGCTGTAAGTAGTTTACGTGTCCTGACATATTTAAGCGCTGACAGCAGTTAAAATTGTCAAATAAAATTCTGTGATGAAAGTAATTGCCTCCAAGTTTGACAATGTGAGCTGCCAGGTCTGATATGTCCTCCTCACCTCTTACACCAACACCCGAACTTCATGTGGTATGAACTGGCTCGCAATGTACCGTTTCCTGTGGATACTCTATTTTGATGTCGAAACCTTATCTAATTTTTTGAATGTTGGGGGGTTAACTTCGAACCACGTGCTCCAGTATTTCTAAGATCCTGGCTACCTACTGCCCTGAGCTGTAAAAGATCAGAACTATCATTCTTATTGTCCACACTCTTGACTGTGTTTGGTTATGTTTCCTGCAGCCTCCTGTATTGTCATGTGAATTCAGATCATCGTCATGATCTAAACCGCTGACCTCCATTCCAGCTAAAAGCATAGAAATGAATTTCGCTTCACGATTCACACTGAGGGGGACGGCTGCAGATTTTACTCTAAAATCTGGAATAGAAAAAAAGACACAGATGGGAACCTGCAGGCAGACGGCATTCAGAAAGTGGAAAACTGAACCACAACCAACCAGTATCGGGTATAACACAGTAAATGGAACTTGATATAGAGAGTATACTATTTCCAAATCAGACATCACTGTACTTCCTTGCCAAAAAGGAAAACATTAGATCAAAACATTAAATTAAATTTAAAAGATATTAAATCGAGACAAAGAGTTTGACTGTAAGGAAAGATCTCATTGTTGGTATAAACTGCAGATCAGACAGTTTTCTCATCTGAGCGCCCTCCAAGCTGCTTTTCCTCATCTATTAATAGTCGAATCAAACTCACATGTATCACTTGGCAACTGCTGGCCCACATGTTCCTGCCGCCATGTTGGAGGATGGTCCAAACGCTCTCGTAGTCGTTCAGCCGCTTAAATGCCCCATAAAAGAAACAGTGGAACCTCTTCAAGGACAGCTACACCTCCTCGGTGGCCATCTGAAGGACTTTAAGTAACCCAGAACTTCATTAGTGACCCCTAGAACCTCTTAAAGGACCCTAACAACATCCTAACTTGAACTTCCTAATGGATTCCTACAACCTCTTCAGTGAGCACTAGAACATCTTAAACGACTCCGAAATCTCCTAAAAGACCACTAGAACCCTTTTAAGGACTGTTAGAACCTCCTCAATTCCCTTCTAAAAGTAACATAGAACCTCAGTGACCACTAAAACTTCTTTAAAAGACCCCTAGATTAACCTTAAGGTCTCCTAAAACATTCTTAAGGACCACAAGAACCTTCTAAATTAACCCAGTGGTGTTCCCTTATGACCACTAGAACATTTTAATGGACCCGTAGAACTTCTTTTAGATTTTCTAAATTATGTAGACGCTGATGTGGCGTATAGGCTTTATCACCAGTATGTTGTTTGTAACAACAGAACATTTTTGCATCAAAATAAACATAATAATGGAATGATCATGACCAGATCTGCTGTATTGGTTAGCATTACTTTAGATTGGATGGGTAATACTGTGAATGCTTGTTAGTGTTTGCTCTGAGCTGTCACTTTTTCCAAAAATCAGGTTGGAAGGAAGTTTGAATGACGTGCAATTTGTTTGAATGAATTCGAATGACGATTGTTGTTGTCAGGTTGCCAGTGCTTAAGAAACAAGTCTTATCATCAATTTTTTTTGATGATATTTGGAACCATGTTAATAGAACCACAGCCACAGCGGTTTGTTTATTTTACGTGCATTGCACTGCTTCAAAGCACACAACATGAACGGTTATGAGTTTGGATGTATGTTTGAAAGTGTGTATGTCTGAGAAAGAAACACCTTTCTGAGGGAATTTAGGAATTCAGAGTTTCTGGACTTGGGTAGAAGGAAGTTGAAGATGTACATTTTGGCACACTTCCCTCTGTAAATCCACGATACTTTCTTTGCATCTATTGCCATCTGCCTTTTGTTTCCTTTTCTCCTATTTTTGTTAATACAGGATGGCTCTTTGTCATGAAAAGCATCTTGTCAGTGAAGACATTTAAGCGTTAAACAAAAAAAACTTAGATTGACTCTGCTGTCCTGATTGCAGTGGGAAGTGTCTTAAACTACATAATATTAACTTTCTGTCTCTTTTTCCTGCTGTAGGTTGAAGAGATGATGAGCAGATGGAGGATAGACCTGATACTGTAGTCCTGCTTCTGACCCTCATCAAAGACTTTTGATGAGCGGTTTGCTGGGTACCAGGAGGTCGAGGGACCCTTTGCGTAAATAGTGAAGGGCCACAGAAAAGGAATATCAGGACTTTTAGGTGACTAAGTTGCCACCATGTCTCAAGCAGGTAAAGTCCTCCACCTGTACGTTGAGGTGAGGTCTGTTGCCGAGGAAGAAGGGAAGGGGCTGGGAAGAGGAGATGATGGGACTGGACACCTGATGCTTCAGTGCCCAGATGTCCTCCCTCACTCCCAGAAGAGCTCCACCCACTCTAGTCCCAACCGCAGTCCGGATCTTTCCCCAGTCACTCAGCATCACACGGGGGGTGGGAAACCCAGCTTACCCCCTTCAAAGTCCTCCTCCAGGCACTCAGTCAGCTTCCAACTCCAAAACCCAGATGCAACAGGATCTCCCACCCAGTTCCATCGGCAGGATGTGTTATATGACAGTTTTGATCAGTTACTCCAGGTCCTTGCACCTGGAACGACAAGTCCAGGCCAGCATGGCTCACTGGGGCGCAGTGAGCCATTCCCCTACCAGGGAAGGGTGCTTATCTCCCCATCTTCTACATCCTCGGGGAGGCTGACTGTACCCTCCACACCCAGCAGCAACCGAAGGTCTTATGAGGTCCCAGGGGTGGAGGGTGAAGAGGGGAAGACATCTGTGGTGACCTTTGGCTACATAGAGAAAGCTAACGTTCACAGCATGGTTAGCGGGCGTACTTCTGTGTGCCAAAGTGACTTGGACAATCCTCTTAAGAGAAAGGATGGGCAGCTGCTGCCTGCCCACCTCCGGAAAAGGCTGAGTGACCCAGTGTGGTACAACGGTCAGCCAGTACAAGACGACCTTTACCCTAATCACCCCTACGCGTCTCGTAAACAGTCCCCACGGGGCTCACCTTACCTGCAGAAGGCTACCCTGGATGCAGTACCCACAGATGCCTCCTACAGGGCCTTGGAGGCGTTTGGATCCCCAGAAATCAGGCGACGATTTGATGGTCATGGCCCAGAGAATTGTAGCCCTACCCTGCCACGGCACTACCAGTCCCCTCGCTGTCGGTCCTTGGGGGGGTCACCTGTCCTGCCCCGCAGCACCCACACCCTGCCATCCAAGGCCCAGCTCTTAGAGCTGGACAGGGGACTTTGCCGTTATTCATTGAATGGGCTACCCAGAAGTCCTGCCTCGGACCACCTGTGTGCCCACACTGGATACTCCTCCCACTCAGTGGCTCCAACCTCAACACTTCGCTCACATGGCCTTCCCCAGAGCCAGCAGAGGCCATGGGTGGGGGACGAGAGCCCCAGGTTGTCTAGCAAATTTCATCCACCTTTACCAGCGGGGAAACCTACAGACATCCAGCATGAGATCCCAGCTAGCATATTCCCCACCAGCAACCCGCTCAGGACTGGCTACCAAACTTGTGGGAACTCCCAGCACAGTGTAAATAGTAGCTATAATGCTAACATGACCAACACCAGTCATAATACTACAGACAGTATGCAGCACAGTGCTAACGATAACTTAAACTTATCCAGCAAGAGTCATTACAAACCGTCACACTGCAGTAGCAGAACCAGTGATGCAGTCAGCCCGACCAATGGCAGGAGAAGTGTCTCCCCTTCCTCCAATGCTGAAGTGGCTTGTAAATTAGCTCTGGAGGCTACCAAACTGTCCACTGTTTTTGCAGGCAGACGGACTCCCTCTCCAATATCTTCTCAAGCTGAGTTACTGAGGTCAGAGAGCCCCAAGATCGAAGGGTCATCCCTAAGAGAATCTCAACCATACCCCAATCTTCAAAGGCAAAACTCACCTGAACCTCTGCAGGCGGACTACCAGAACCACAGATGGGAAACAGGCAGACCAACAACCCAAACCAGACCAGGACGTGTCTCGCCTCTCTTGTCCCATACAGGCCTCTTTCCACCAGCATCTCCAGCTTTACCGGCTAGGTTGCACCGATCTGCCGCTTCTCAGTCGCCAGTTTTAGATCCACGTCAGCAACGGAGTTCATCACCCAGTAAAGACATGTCCAACCTGCACCGCTACCAGCCACCACAGTACACTGGAGACCGCAAATCACCTGGCATGGAGCATAGGCAGTATGATCACCTCTTTGATAGATCACCTAGGGACAGCCCTGAACTCTCCAGGAGTCTTCTCTCCAGCCAAAACACAGAAGCTTTGCCCGTGATCTGGAACTCCAGATGTCAGGAGTGGAGGGAGACTGGACCGATCCAGGACAGGGACAAACTCTCTGAAGAAGACTACAGACAGTCAACCTCTAGAGTTTACACTCCAGGAAAAGAGGAGAATCATAGGAAGGACGGAGAAGACAAAGCAGTAAGGACGTCAGTGCAGGGGAACCAGAGATTGGTCGTAGGTGTTCTCAAGGATCACAGAGAGGACGTTCATGATCACAGCGGGGCTACTGGGATGTCCTCTCAGAGCTCCAGTGGGGTGACAGGCAGCATGGGAGACAGTTCCCAGCTGGACAGAAACGACAGTCTGTTCCCTGAAACTTCAAGCCTGTCCAGCCACGATACGGCAGACACCGGCTCTGGGATACAGGTTGGCTGGACGGGAGGAGGATGATGGTTTGGTTGTATGTAAATACAACCAGACCTTGTGTGTATTTGAGGGTGTGATTATGTAGATTATGTATGATTGTGTTCTCAGTTTTCATCTGTGTTCATGTGTGAGTGGGGTGAGGTTGACAATAAGTCTTCCCATCATGTCACAACATAATGTCAAATTTACCCTGATAACAATAAATACATAAACAGAAAGCCAAAGTCCCTCCTCACCATTCAGTTAGTTTCTGTTTCACCAGTCTCTGTTCATCTTTCCGTCCATATTCTAAGATAAATGAGAATCTACTGCTCTACTGGTCAGTAAAATATGAACCCTCGTCATTTTAGCAAAGATAATACACAGAATATTTTGTTAGCCTTTAACAACTACAGTCCCATAGGGCTTTGATAGCAACTCTGTGGCTAAGACTTATGGGATGTGTTGTTGAGCTCTAACAACTGTTTTCATTAGTATATCAGAACAATAAAAACTTGAAAACTAGAAAAATGGCATCAATATAAAGCATATGTGCATACAATTTCTTTAAGTTCCAGGTGCTTGGATCCCTGTTTTTTCTGCCAAATTAATATTTAAAACTATAACTAACTAACAACATAACTGATATTTCATCTTGACATACCTTAATTTAGTTTTGTCTGTGGTATGATTCTGTTTTTGGTGTCTTCTGGAGTATTCAAGTGCTGTTAAGGCACTGGTGTACAGTCCTATTGTCTTTTGGAGTTGGGAGTCTTTAAAATTTAAATCGTTTAATTTAAACGTTTGTTTATTCCGCAGTAAAATCTGACTGTAAAAAAACTCTTACTGATTAACATTTGCTTTAATCTAGGGCTGCAACTAATGATTATTTTTAATTTTTGATTAATGTGCCAATCTCGATTAATCGAGTAATCGTCCTGTCTAAAAAAAATTGCAAACTCACAGTCCAAGGTAACAATCCAAAACCCCAAAAATTTCAAATTACTATCGTATATGTGAAAGAAAAGTGTCCAATCCTGACATTTGAGAAGATAGAATCAGCACATTTCTGAAACTTTAGCTTGAAAAATGACCAAAACGATTAATTAGATTAATTGGTTATCAAAATTGTTTCTGATTGATTCTTTGTCAATCAATTACTTGAATATTTGTTGTTTAATCTGAATCAGAGCTTGTTTGTCATTGACAAACACATATCTTCACTAATTAAATTCCAAACTCCTTATCATGTTTCTCTTCCCACACAAAGCACCATAAAAATGTTTTTATGTGATAAATATCAAATCTAAAGTCAAATGGACAAAGACATTTTTAATTCCCTCTGATACCCTGACTTGGACTTTTGAAATCATATCATTTCATCACAATGCTTTCTTCCCTCTTCCTGCAGTCGGACAGCGGCTCAGCGACGACTCCTTCCTCGCGATCGCAGAAGATCGCACGAGCCAAGTGGGAGTTCCTGTTTGGAGGCCAGACGGAGGAGAGTCGCTGCAGTAAAGGTGCTGTAGATACTGCTGGTGACGGTTTGAAGTTGTATTCATATTTGTTTTTAAATTATTTTGTACACAGATTTTGGTTTTGTTTTAACACTACTAACTAGGTAGACGTGGATATCATTGGATATAATTTCTGATACAATACACAGTGATCGTGGAATTGCTGATGTTTAGGTTTGGGTTTTTTTTTTTTGTTCCCCCCCTGTACTACGTCCAGCTGGAGTTGCAGAAATTTGACATTTCATACAATTTATCCATTACTTTCAGTTTGCTGTTTCAACCTAGCTGGCTTGCTAGTTTTCACACATTCTTAATCGCAGCAGGTGATGCCCAAGTATTTCAACTGACTCTGATTTTAACCTGTAAAACCTTTATACAGAAAAATGAAATGAACCAAATTCATCAGTGTTTTATTCGCAAACAGTTTCACACCCTCACATTAGTAGTAAATCAGTAGTATGGGCAGACGTAGCAGCGGCAGCATTATCAATGTTATTATTAACAGCAGTAGGGCAGGGTCCATTAGTTCTGCCTTTCACCAGGTTCTTGTATTGTTTTTTCACTCAGTGGAGTAAACAAGCAGCTTCAGGAGCTCCCAGTCTTCTTCTAAGCCAATTAGCTGAAGCTTAACATCGGCTAGAACAGAGCTCACAGTATGCAACTCTACTCACACGTATTACTCCACACCACTACTCACTTCCTGTTCTTTATTTAACATGGTTTTCTGACTCGATCGCTTGGACACCAGTGAAACAGAATCTTCTCTAATTAAGTTGCTGGTGTCTGCTGGCTGTGGAACTGTGTGGCCTTATAGTACCCGGAAGCTGTCCGAACAGTAATCCTGTAGTTATTGTATTGATAAATCATTCCACGCATCATCAGTGCTTCCGGGGACAAAATTCGGTTATTAAATGGGTGTCATTTATGACCAAAATGGGAAACGCTTTTAGGCTCATGGTATAACACCCTGCTCTTTACTAAACTTGCAACTGACAGAATAATATTTATCTGTCGATAACTGTAAGTTACCACTACTATCTTAAACTAACGTTAATTAAGGAAACAGTTTACAGGTCATTTTTGTTCTCGTTACTTTAACCTTAGTTAACAGATTGAATTTGCTCTTTTTTTTTTTACTACAGTTATGGAGTTAATCAAATAAATTTCTCATAGAAGTTTCATATCCTGCAAATTGGTCATGAACCAGAAATAAACTAAATTTCATGTTCAAACACTCAGTACCTCTCCAACTTGTCATACCATCAGTTTTTTGATTTTATGTCTTACGTCAATTTTTCATCTCATGATACTGTTTTTGTCATTGTCTTAAGAACTACAAATCAGGTTAGCGCAGTGTAATTTGTCACCGAAAACCTAAAACGGATAAAAACCTGGATTGAACAAGATCGATTCTGGTTGCAGAGAAAGAGAGCATTTCTTAAAACAACAGTAAAAAACTAGTTTCTTTACAAAGTTATTGGTTTGAGTTTGGAAGGATAATTTATTCCAAGCATATTCCAAAACATTTGTATGAAGACACTTTCCTGATTAAGGTCGATTTTAGTTTTACCTCTTGTACAGACTATAGCCCAACTGATACTTTTTTATGGCTAATACCAATACTAATATTGAATATTGAATTTATTTTTAAAAAATCCTATAAAATAAGTAAGCTGAATAGGGCTGTATCTAATCATTATTTTAATTATCAACAAATCTGCCAATTATCTTCTCCATTAATCGTGTTATCAATAAATTTTCAGAAAATAGTGACAAATGTCTGATAATATTTCACAGCATATCTAAATTGCCTGTTTGTTTTTCAATCCAACTGCCCCCAACCAAGAAATTGGTCAAAACCTCCCATTTGAGCAGCTGAAACCAAAGAATTTTTGATGATTTTTTTTTTTTTAATGAAGAACAGTACCCGAGATCTGTAGAGTTTGGGACGTTTTAAAATGTGTAAAAATAAACTTGCCAGTGCTCTCTGGTATAGACAGTGTAATGGAGACACTGCTTCTAAATGACCATTAACATATCTTTGACACTTCCCTGCTGAAAATTTACTGTTACTGATCAGCCAGAGTATACATTGATACTGATCCTAATATTGGCCAAATAATATATATTGGCTATAGATTGGGTATGATTTCTGGGGAAGGTTATAAATTACATGTTTTGCACATTTAAGGTTTATTTTAATCGGTAAAATGATAACTGAACGGCGTGAAAGGCAGTTTGATATAATACTTGATTTAAACGAGGTGTTACTACATATATATAACTGTATCGTCTGCATACAGATGTAGTATCTTCACTTGGCTTGGCGTTCCCTCCTGTATTATTTATACAATTTGAAAAATAGAAACAGATCCTATTATAGAACCTTATGGTTCAACTCTTGCTAGGACTTTAAACTTGTATTTGTCATAATAAACATCAATACACTTCTTTCCAGCAGACGCCCCCTTCACAACGCCACCGACCAGTGGCTCGCCCAGCCCCACCCCTCCCTCCTCCCTCCATCTGAAGCCAGCCAATCAGAGGAGGGGGCGGAACAGTGAGGGTCAAAAGTTGTCGCATCACGAAGTGCGGCAGATCGAGGTGGAGCTGGTGACCCTTAACCCCCGAGGCGCAAACCCCAAGACGGGCATCATCCGCCGGACCATTAAATACTCTGAAACGGATCTGGACGCTGTTCCGCTGCGCTGCTACAGGGAGACCGACCTGGACGAGGTGATCTGGTTTCATCTCATCTGAAAATTTCTTAATACTCATGTATGATTGATATTGATTATCGTTGTATAGGTGATGCGGGCGGAGGCGGAGGCGGCAGAGGAAGCAGAGTCGGACTCGGCCTTCGGGAGTAATCGCAGTGTCCTGGGAAACTCCAGTTTCAGCCCTGCTGACGCCTCCCCGAACGTTCGGACTGCTGGAGGGAAGGAGGGGAATGAGGAGGAGGAGGAGGAGGAGGAAGAGGAAGAGGAGGAAGGAATGGTGAGCTGGGCCAGTGTCAGGATGCAGGGAGACAAACAGAGACAGAGAGCCGCTAAAGAGGAGGACGAGGTGCTCAGTCTGCTGCTGAAGGGGTGAGAGAGCACGCTCTTTTTACATGCTTTATTTGAACCCGCCAGTTGCGTACAAGTACAGATTAATCCAGGTTGAAGGCAGAGGTGAACAAGCCACACTTTAAACCTGCACAGTAACACTACAATGCATGTGAAGGATTTAAATTAACGAATTTCACCAAGAAAAATGTATCCAGAAGATCCAGTAGAATTTGTTACGTGTCGAATAAATAGTCATGTGTTCAGTGTTTAACAATATTTAGTTTGAACAGACAACTTCACATCTTTTTACCCGCAAATCAACAACCAAAACCACATGACTGTTCTGTGCTGGTACCAGCTGAAAAGCTTTTTTACCTACAAAAAAAATATTTCTAAGGAAAATCTACAAATCTCTGCTCCGTGAAATCCGTTTCATTTTATTCTCGCTGATTCTTGTCCGAAATCCACTTTTAAATTTTATGTTTCAGATTTGTATGAAATGATGTATTTCTTCTGATTACAAGGCAAGAAATCATGAATTGAAAGTTTGTTGATTTATAATCTAATGCTGGTGAGTTACACCACACTTCGAGACATCGAGACTGCGGCGGTCGTTCGCAAGCTTTAATGTTGTTTTTTTTCCAAAGCATGTGTCTTAACCGTCGTGATTAAGTCAAACATTCCTGCTTTCACGGCCAGCGAAAATGTACGTTGCTTGACTCGGGAACCGCTAGAGAACACAAGACGTGAACCAGCTGGTTACGCTAATAAAGTCTCTGCAGGTTTCTGTATTTTCTCGCCCCACTGTGCCTCCTTTATGTGAGTTCCACCTGTAACGGAGCCTGTCACGTCACAGACCGTTTCAGGGCCTTTTTAAATCAGCTTTCCACCAAATTTTATATGAATGCTCAGGAGAAATTTGAGGCAAAAATGTTCCCACCGTCAACTTGCTGATAGAGCATATTAGACCCATAAAAGTTCTCACCTTCGTGATCGAATGTCTTAAATGTAGCTGAGCACACCCACTTTAAAGTCCCTTCTGCCGCCCTTCATGTCGACCTGTTGAAACACCACGTTTGGTCGAGTAGTTCAGGACAAACTGTTGCATGTGAATAACCTGCCACAGGACTCTCGCTGATCCGTTGGAAAACATGTTCAGGGACGCGATGCTTGCGCTTCGTCGGCACAATAGCCTTTAAGTTTGGTACTTGTTTCCTTTTTCAGGACGTTGGAGGCATCGTCTGACACCCACGGTGGCCTCAAGTCTCCCATCTCCGTCGGCAGCCCCCGGCGACCCTCCGACAGCAACCTGGACTCCTTTAGCCGCCATTTTGAAAGCATCATGGAGTCTCACCGGGCCAAAGGCACCTCGTACAGCAGCCTGGACAGCGTCGACCTGCTGACCTCTGGATCCACTTCTGTGTTCACCTTCGACCTGCCGACCCTCACCCCGGAGATCCAGGTAGGAGAAAATAACCAGTCGAATTGCGTCGGTGCGTCCTGCATGACTACAGGAGGTAAGACTGTTGCGTTTGTGTGTTCAGAGTCAGATCTGTGACAGCGCCAAGCAGATTATTGAGCTGAGTTTCGCTCCGCTGGCCCGTCCGGACCCGGCCGCCCCCTCGGAGACGTCTCGCTCCGAAATCACCCTCAGTGCCCCAGGGGCCGGTCTCCGAGGTGGCTCCAAAGACGACTCCGGCCCCCCGGTCCGGTCCAGGTCGGAGAAAGATTCAAGCCGTCGCTCCATCCTCAAAGATGGCTTCCGAAAGGCCAGCTCAGCCCCCTCCCTACACAGCAACACCAGGTGAGTCAGAGCTAGTGGTTCAGATGCAGACCGAGGACGGTTTACTGTTCACCACCGTTTTTGTCTGAAATTCGTTGTACGTTGCCACAGAGTTTTTCTCGACCCTAGCACTGGACAAGGCTGGATTACCAGTCCGGTAAGGGGAACTGTCCCACGGCCCCAGACCCTCAGGCGTTATCTGTGTGGTTACGTTGTGGTTATGTAAGGAAGTGCACATTCATTTGGTAATATGCACAACTAAAGCACAGTAAAAACAGGTAAAACAATGGTAAAGGCTCCAAGGTCGCAGTGTTAGATGATCTTGAACCCCCTGTATTTTAAATATGGGGGATAATTTGACCCAGAATAACGTGAAACATTTATAGAGAAAATGGCAAAATTCATTATTATAAGAATAATTAGTTCTTCTTACTTTGTACCAAGAATAACCATGCCACGGTAAATGTTATAGCCCCTGAAAACCTGGTTTCAAATCTCAAGTATTTCTATATAACTTTAAATATTCAGAGCCGCTGCAGTAACGTGGATCGGCCACATGATGGAACCAGAGAGACATAATGTGATTAGGGTTATTGTTCTCTCGTGTGTGTGTGTGTGTGTGTGTGTGTGTGTGTGTGTGTGTGTGTGTGTGTGTGATGGGGGGGGGGTTGTTTCTATCTTTGTGAGGACCAAAATGAGTTTTAGACTTCAAGAGTGAGGACATTGTAGGAAAGTGAGGACGTTTTGTTTGTTCCTCGTTACACCAGGTGTGTTTAATGGTCTGGAAAGTGAAGACGTTTATTAGACAGAGGACGTTTTGCTAAGTGGAGAGATTTTTTGTGAAGATTTTGACTTTAAATCTCGAAAGAGCGCTGTGAGGTATAAAGAAAGGAGCTGAGGACTGGATTATGCCAAGAGGGTTCTCACAAGTACGAGTGTGTTGGTGTGTGTGTTTTTTTTGTTTTGTTATTTTTTCATATATGTGCATGTGTGTGTGTGTGTGTGTGAGGATTTGACTGGACCTAAAGCCCAGGCTGTGAGACAACGCATGAGTTTAATTATAGTGTGTCTGACATGTAGCTGAGCTGAAAACACACACACACACACACACACACACCATCCTATGTGGGTGGGTAAAGAGGGCGACCTTGTATTTTGAATTTATTCAAGCTGTTTCTGGTCTTTATGAGAGAACACGGTGCCAGACAACATCCAGCTGACAAACTGAAGCTCTTTTAACTTTTTCACATTTTTTGCAGGAGCAGTTTCATGATGACAGACCCTGTAAAACTTGCTAAAAACCACAATGACATTTCTGTCAAAATGAGAGTTGAAAACAAGACATGAACTCCTCATTGTTGAGAAGCTTTCTGTCTGAAACAGTTCTCTCCGACTTCAGTGCTGAGAAACGTTCGTAAGATATTTTTAACTGTAATTTGGTCGTTTCTGTGGCCGTCCGCTGTTTATGTGTGTAGAGAAGTTAATGACCGTCAGGTCTTTCAGGGCTTTACAACCGAAAACTCAAACAGCACATTGTGCTCACTCAAAAACCTTTTGCAGATGTTCGTTTGTGGGCAAAGCTGAGTATCAGATATTTAGACTAAATGTACAGTTATACAACAGTTTTCAGTTAAAACAGTTGAAAAGGGCAGGAAAACCCATCTCAATCCATCTGTTAATCTCATTAGTCAACTGACAGAAAAAAAAAGATCAGAATTTTCACAGGTGGTTGAACATCTGAAAGTCGAATTTTAGGCTTAATTGAAAGTAAAAATCCTTCAGTTTAACTCACAGATGTAAAAATAAAAACTATTAATCTTTTTTTGACTTAAACTTTAGTAATAATAATAATAATAATAATAATAATAATAATAATATTTTTTTATTATTATTATTATATTACATGATCTGAAGCAGTATGATTAAGAATAGTTAACCAATCAGGGTTTTATAATCAATCCAACATAAATCAGAGTCCAGCTCTGCTGTGATCAGACATATCCACCTTTAAACTGATGGATCATGGCAAAAGTGAGAGAGGCTGAAAGGTCGTCGTCTCCTTCACTTCCGACCCTCACTGAGCTGCTACAGCTTCGGTTAGTAAAGTGTCAGTTTTCCCCGAACACCTGAAACACAGAGCTGCACTTTAACATCCTCACACTGAGACGCTTTAACATCTATACACTGAAACACTTAGACACTTTAACGTCTACACACAGAGACGCTTTAATGTCTATACACTGAGACGCTTTAACTTCTATACACTGAGACGCTTTAGTGTCTATACACTGAGACGCTTTAACATCTATACACTGAGACGCTTTAACTTCTACACACTGAGACGCTTTAATGTCTATACACTGAGACGCTTTAACTTCTATACACTGAGACGCTTTAACTTCTACACACTGAGACGCTTTAATGTCTATACACTGAGACACTGAGACGCTTTAACTTCTACACACTGAGACGCTTTAACTTCTACACACTGAGACGCTTTAACTTCTATACACTGAAACACTGAGACGCTTTAACTTCTATACACTGAGACGCTTTAACTTCTATACACTGAAACACTGAGACGCTTTAACATCTATACACTGAAACACTGAGACGCTTTAACATCTATACACTGAGACGCTTTAACTTCTATACACTGAGACGCTTTAACATCTATACACTGAGACGCTTTAACTTCTATACACTGAAACACTGAGACGCTTTAACATCTATACACTGAAACACTGAGACGCTTTAATCTTTACACACTGAAAAATTGAGACGCTTTAACGTTTACACACTGAAACACAGACGCTTTAACGTCTACACACTGAGACGCTTTAACGTTTACACACTGAAACACTGAGACGCTTTAACGTTTACACACACACTGAAACACTGAGACGCTTTAACGTTTACACACTGAGACGCTTTAACGTTTACACACCAAAACACTAACATTTAAAGACTCTGGAAGCTGGTTTGGAAACGTTCTAGCTGAGCTCAGGCTCACTCTCAGCTCTGTTGCTTTTTTAATATCAACTGGAAACGTTTCAGGAGCAGAGCATCTGTCTTCAGCAGCCACATTTCTAATATACTGCACAGCTGTTCTGCCAACATTTTTTGTGTTTTACAGCTTATTGAGTGCACGTTTCCAGCTCGTTTAGATGCTGTGCGGCTTTACTTGAATGTGACAACCTTTTAACCTTCTCGGTTATCACTCACTCTAAATGCAAATGCAGCTGCTGTCATTAACCTGTATTTTGTTTATTGTGTTGATGAAGTATCAATAATAAAATCATGATTTTATCTGCTGCACACCACCTCGGTAATGACCGCTGGTTAAAAACAGCAGTGATCATGTTTCACACTAGTTCTGACCTCCAACAACAGAAACAGAGCGCAAGACAGACCAGAACAATATCGCCCTCCTTGTCTAATTTTTTTTTTCCTTTTATCTGTCTCTCACTAATCGCAAACAAGAAAAACTACTTTTGCTGTGTATGTGTTCAGACAAAGTCAGTACCAAATGACATGCAGCGTCATTTCAGCCAAATTAGACCCGGCACGTAAAAATATCGGAGCGGTGAAAGAGCCTGGACCTGGTGGACACACAAACGCCAGGTCGACTGGCAGTGGATCGTCTCCGGTGGCTGTGATGGAGTCACACACGGCCACCAGAATAAACAAAGCATCTCTATAAAAGCTAAGAAAAAGCAAAGCCTTGACCGTGACCTGACCTCCTCACATATTACACACCAATATGACCTGTGGATGAACTCACACGTCTCTGTGTCTGTTGTGTATTTCTGAACTCGGTGTGTCTGAAAATCTGAACCTCAGACTTGTTATCATCAGGTTTTATCAGATCTGTTCTGTCCCCGCAGTCTGTCTGATCCATCCAGTCTGCCGTGTTGTTGTTGTCATACCTGGGCCTTCCTGTCAGGCAGCCAATCACAGCTGGAGCCCGGCCAGCCCGGTCCGTCTGGCCAACACGGCTGTGGTAACCACGGTAATGGCAGATTAACTTCTTGGAGCGTGAGATGTTTGAGTTTAAAATAGAAAAAGGGAAGAAGAATTGTTACGGTTCTGACACCGACAGAAAAGAGGCTGCAGGTCACTTGACCAGCTGAGGTCTGAACGCAGAACCAACACAGGGTTCTTTACGCCTGTTCCACAGCAGAACCCTTTGTAGTGCTGTGAAGAACCACTTTAAAAAACAGGGTCCGGCACCTGACCTTTCATTTAGTTTTAGTCTCTGAGGGAAACGTGTAGTTTTTAGTGAGAAACAGAAACTAAAGACATTTTAGTCCGGTTTTGGCTTGGTTACGCCCGTCAGCATCTTTGTTGCGTACAGTTGCCATGGTTACGGGTGTTTGCTCCTTGACACGCTCCGACCTCTTGTGACTCTGCTCTGCAGTGAAACAACAGACTGACTCCACTCAGTAAATCCAGCTCTCATTATAAACTGTGAACCGCTCTCTCTCACTTAGCATTAGCATTAGCATTAGCCTTAGCATGACCACAGCTACCTGCTCTCGCCACTGCAGAGCAGCTGATCGTTCAGAAGCGGATTCTCTAAAATCCCGTTGAGTGTGGGTTTATCTCGAAGAGGAGGGGCTAAATGGTCACAGTGATGTTTCTTCAGTGAACGTCCGGAGGAAGATTTAGATGTTTGACAACATTAATCCTGAGCTTCCTCCTTCCTTCTGACGGCAACATCAACGTCCCATCCACCGTTAGCTGACCTTCTTGTAACTGCCAGCCTGCTGCCTGCATGTTCTCGGAGTTTGTCAGCAGGTCAAACACACGAATCCGCCTCTGAACGCCAGATTTTATCGGCTGTTGGTGGAAGGTGTTTTAGTGATCAGGAGCTACAGAATCAACGGACAGTGATTCTGCAGGTCTGTCATTAGTCGTTAGGCCACTTGTTTATTTGTCCCTCTTTCACATTATTGTTTAGTTTTTAGTCGTTGATGAAAACTGTAAAACATTTCACATTTTTTTCACACGTTGCTGCCGTGGTTTAAAACTGTCGGTCAGTCCCAGACGGTTACAGATAAAACAAAGAGACCGTTGAGTTCTTGAGTCCCAGGCTCAGGATGACGTGTTTCTCTGTGGCCATCTGGATCTGGTCCGTGATATTTGGTGATCAGTTCTGGTTCCACTTCTTCTCGTGCTCCACGCCCTCTCTGCATGGTTACTTTTGACCAAACCGCAGCGATCACATGATGCGGGTCCCAGTCTGCTGAACTGTCAGGACACCAAACCAGCTCTGCTTTTAGAACTGCACCAATTAGTTCATTTCCAGCTGTGGGCCTGCGTTCGGCGTGTGATGGAAGGTTTGGTTCAGCTGAACTCTGCTGCTCTGCTATTACAGACACTGTAAAGTCTGTATTTAACAATGAGTCAGCATCTTATTATTTACTCCGCGACTTTATGTCAGTTCACCTCAGCAAACCTTTGTTTAAAGCTGGAGGGGGAGATTTTCTCTTCTTTTAAGCTTCAGACATTCAGACAGTGGTTTTTGTGAAGTGAATTATTTTAGTCAGATGTCTCTTGTGTCGGTATCTCATCGAGCATGGCCTCATAGAAACATCTCTATGGGTGTTTGAGTCTGTTAAAAAGACAAATGAAGTTCTGCAAAGTAATTAAACCAGACATCCAGGCGTCTTTGGGAACACAGTGATTTTTGTATTCTTACTCGATTGCATGCACAATTTTCTCATAATTATGCCTTCTGTGTCTCATAATAATGTCTTAGCATCCGCTAAACACCACTAAAATATCTGATAAGTACGAGAACAATTTGTCTTAAATATGGGCTCTGAATCCGTATCTCATAAACACAATCAACTGTCCTATAATTAAGAGCACGTCAACTAAAACCTCAGTTAAAGTCCCATCAACAGAGCTTTTCTCAACACTATGTGCTGTGTCCTGCCACACATGTTGAGATAAGACCAGTAGTTTTAAAAAAACAAACAAAAAGATTTCAATTTAAATTACAAAAATAATAGTAAATACTCACATAGTGTCCAGGGCCTTTATTTGCCTGAGTGGCAGAGAAAACCAGGCCTTTATTTCTAATTTTTCCCACCATTGAAATAAACTCAAAACTTCCTCCATGTTTAGCTGCTAACGTCCATTTCCACAGCGTTGAGTCCACCTCAGCTAGTGTCAGCCAGCGTCCCACTTCCCCTGTACGAGACTCAACATTCTCGGCAGAATTTTTACACGAAAAGGCTTTTAATGTGAAAAAAGCTAAGGAAGTGCGGACGGCAGCTTAACATTGATAAGGAGCACGAAGAAACAACTGGAGCTGAGAACATTATTTCTGCTGAAAAGCGAAACTGTTCTCGGCAGAGCGGTGACTATGACCCAGTGCTGTGGAAGTGAACAATGTACTGTAACTGACCACGTGAGCTGAAGTGTGGAACTCTCTTTATACCAGCGACCGGCCCTATTTGTTCCTACTGGCTCCCAGCTACTATTTGAGAACAACGGCTTTTATATTTTTAGAATTTACCGTATGTCTGTTTGTCACCGTCTTTATCGAACACCATTTCCCATAATTCTTAGACCATCCTGCACTAAACATCTGTGGTTAGTTCCAGTGTCTGCAGCAAGACAGTTCACTAAGTTTTCGTTTATTTTCATTTTGTTCTCTTTCATTGTTGTTTAACTTTGCTCTGAATTACGAAAGTTTGAACTTCTAAAATCATCCATAAAATAATCCGCCCATTATTTTCTTGATTAATCAGTAGTCATTTGATTTTCTCATTAATCGTTACAGCTGTAAACAGACATAGAAACCTCGTCATTCTGATTTATCATCTCATAATCACGAGGTCTGCGCCTCATATTTACGAGAAAGTCTTATAAATAACCGATTGGTGCCTCATAATGAGGACGTCTTTGTCTTCTCATCGATGAGATTATACCAGTTAACTTTCTGTCTTGTCTGTTGTTCTGCACAGTGTAAATTGTACGGAACTGGAATAACTATCGGTTTTCAGATGCAATGAAGCTCCGTCCGTCTTGTTTTCCAGGGACTAAGAAAACAGTTTCCATTGGTCTTGTTGACGCTCGTGAGTGTTTTTTAAGTTTTGAACAGAAACTCACTCAGCTCACGAACAAATTCAAACATTTTACTGGAGTGAAATGAAAACGCTGAAACTGCTGCTGAGGGTTTTTCTGTGCTTCAGTCTGGAGGAGTTCTCCGTTTTCCTTTTGGCCTGGTCGCTCTCCCTTGACTGGGTGTGGACACAGAGAATTCACATTCAAACACAAACTTTATTGTTTCCAGGAGAAAGCAAATTGAACTGCAGCGAGAGTTTCCAGAGAATTCAAATCTGGAAATGAAAAACAGGATCACACCCAAACTGCAGCAGCTGCTTCTTCTTCTTCTTCTATTGAGACTCCTCCCAACACACACACAGACGCACACACACAGACGCACACACACACACGCACACACACACACGCACACACACACACGCACACACACACGCACACAATTATATCAGCCTATAGAGGGAAATTCCAGATGGATTCATTCAGCCAGTGTTTCAGAGACAGGATGGAAAGAAAGACCTCCCACTCCTGTTAGAAAACTAGAGACACTCCCTGAACACAAACCCTGAAATCTTTTCACTAAACTCCTCCTCCTCCTCCTCCTCCTCCTCCTCTTTGTCATTCATGTGGATCTTTTCCATCTGTTGTCTGGGTGTTGTGACCTCTGACCTCTGACCCGCTTTCACTCGGTTGGCTGCCGGTTTAGGATTGAAAGAATACAGACTTTCCTGTAGCGTCCGAGTGCTATTATTATTATTATTATTATAGGTTTTACAGTTAGTTGTTTATTGTGTGACGCACACATGGATTTATCAGACAACAAAGCTACTGTTGCAGTGGTGAAACATTTGTCAGACATGAACATAACTTACAGGTTACCTGTTGTTGTGCAGCTTTTATGTTTTAAAACCAAAGAAAGACCATTTTCCACCCTGGTGGACGATAAAGTTTTATTTTAGCTCTATTTTATTCAATCAGCTACAATTCAAATCGGACACAAAAAAGGTTTCCGTCCTAAGGCACAGCTCAGGGATTCCTCTAGGGCTGCGACTAACGATTATTTTCATTATCGGTTATTTTGTCTACTAATTGTTTTGTGTATGAAATGTCACAGTGAAAAAAAAGCCACAGTCCAAGGTGACGGCTGCAAATGTTGTTATGTCCGACCGCCAGTCCAAAACCCAAAGAGATTCGGCTACTGTGAAACATGAGAAAGAGAAGCTGCACTGTCAGAGGTTTAAACCTGGGAATGTGTTAAGTTTTTCACTTTTTGTTTTGCTTGAAAAACGACTAAAACGAATAATTGATCATCAGAATGAATGGTTGTGTGGTGTTATTTTTGGCCTGGTGACCTGCCAATCGTAAGGGACACACTGACAATACTACTACTGCCTTTAATTCATTACATTTTTTAAGTCACTAAATGTGTTGTTTAAAGGAGCAAAATTACCAACAAGACTTTTTTTTCACATTTAAATCAAATTTCAGATTCAATAGTTTTAGTTCACTTTTTTATAATTTACAAAGTCATGATTTAATTCACGTTGGTTTTTCCATCACCTTGTTTTCACTGTATATTATTTTTACTAATTTAATTAGATCCTGAGAACAGAATTTTCAGAAACTGCGGCTTGTTTTTGCATCTTACTCACTGTGAGTTAAAGTACCTTGTGTTAAAGTTTGTAACAGAAGAACTGAGGTTTATTGAGCTGCTGGAAAAGAGTCAGATACAAACTTCCAGGAAGGTCGATGGAGTGAAAGGAAGGTAAGAGGAGACAAAGAGAGGAAGAGGGGAAAGAGAGGACGGAGGGAGGAGGAGGAGGAGGAGGGGCGTCCCGAGTCAAACGAGAGGAAACGCATACCTCCTTCCCCTCAGTGGAGGAAAATAACCCAGCTGATGGACGAGAGGGGAGGGAGGAGAAGACCCGACCGAGGAGAAAGAGAGAAAGTTTTGTGGTGAAGTTGCTGAGAGGAAAGCCGGCGGTGAGGTTTCTAGAGTGTGGAAGAAAGAGACGGGAGGAGGATCTGGAGAAGCAGTGAAGAGGAGAAGTCAACCGGTCAAAGGAGGAGGAATAAAAACAGACGGATTAGAGGAGGAGACGCTGCTGCTGCTGCTGCCGCCGGACGATTTTCACAGGAGGAAACACACTGAGAGTCTGAATGAAACACAAAGACCCACGGACGGACAAGAGAAGATGATGTCGATAGCCCTGTTAATGTGATGTCATCAGATTAACGCTTCGATGAGGTCGTTCCGTCGCCCTCGGTAACGTCTCCTCTCAGGTCTGAAGTATCCATGTGGATTTTTGATTGGCGGCTGCTGTCGGCCGCTGACATCACAGGCTGGGTGTGAGAGTGGGTGGGACCGCGTCGTCATGGCGAGCTACCTGCTGTGCTGGGGGGGCGGGGCTCTGGAGGACAGGTACCTGTACGCCCCGCCCTACCCGGCTGTCTACAGGTGAGTCAGCTCTTCGGGATCTCCGGGTTTACATTTGAAACCAAGGTGCCTGCAGGTCTTGAAAGGTCCTGTGTGTCTCCTGCGCTATGTCCCTTGGTTCCTTAGTCATTTTCTCAGAGCTCTTTTTTGTAAGCTGGCTATGGAGCTGTCATGGTGGATTTTGGATTTTTTAAAAACTTAAATGATTTTTTTTTTTATTTTTTTTTTTTTTATTTTTTTTATCATTTTTTTTTTTTTTTTTTTTCTTTTTTCTATCTGGATTATTTATGACACAGCCCCCCTGGGCATAGACAAAGAGGACCCCCCCCCCCCTCCCCCTGACCGACCCAGGGCTTGAAAGTGGTGCCGTTTGTCGTGTCTTTTGTTTTTTTTTGTTTCTTGTTTTTTTTTCTGGTTGTTTTGAGTCTCTTTGTGGTTGTTTTTTGTCTCTTTGTGGCCGTTTTGCCTTTGTGGCCGTTTTGTGTCTTTGTGGTTGTTTTTTGTCTCTTTGTGGTTGTTTTTTGTCTCTTTGTGGTGGTTCTGCGTGTCTTTGTGGCTGTTTTGCGTCTTTGTGGCTGTTTTGCGTCTCTTTGAGGTCATTTTTTGTCTCTTTGAGGTCGTTTTGCGTCTCTTTGAGGTCATTTTGCGTCTCTTTGAGGTCGTTTTGCGTCTCTTTGAGGTCACTCTGCCCATCTTTGTAGTTTTTCTAGCTGAGGTCCTGGGCTCCATCCATGGGTCCAGGTCACGTTAAGTGATTAAGTTACTAGGAATTATTGTAATTCACAGCTGGGGAGTTCCGACAAAAATGTGATGTACATGTCAGTAAATTCATGTCCATAATTAATAACTTTAGGTCTTATTCCGGTCAACAAATGACAAAAAACAAGCAATGACTCTGAAAAAGATATTAAACTGTTTTTCATGTGGTATTAAAAAGGTCTCAAAAGGACACAAACACTGCAGAAACCCTGAAAACATCATACAGGAATTCAGAGGAATCAACGAATCTCTTCTCATTAAAAAAAGATAAATATACAAGTTTTATTTATTTCAAGTTAATTCAGGTTTCTTCTTCAGATTTCTAGATTTAATTCCGACCATTTCAGAACATATGAACATGAGTTGATCTGACTTGAAATGATGAGTTGAATGAACCAACTGCTGAAAATTCACTCAACTCATTAAATCAAATTTCTAAAGAAACACGATCAGCATATCAGACAACTTCCCAGCATGCATTGTTTGAGAGAAAAACTCTCCAGACACTCTTCTTTTCGTAGTCGTGTGTTTTTTACATGTTAAGATAAACTGTGGTTGTTTCTTCTCATAATATTGAAAACACTGTGAACCGCCATGAAGGTCAGATTTGAATTCAGTCCCGACCCACAGAAACGAATCATTATCTCCACCAATCAGGCTTTGTTTTCACCCGTGTCTGTTTGTTGGTTTGTTTGTTTGTTGTCAGCACGATTATGCAAAAACTACTGAGCTGATTTGCACCAAACTTGGTGGAGGGATGGGACCTGGGCCGGGGAAGGACCCATTACATTTTGGGGCAGATATCAGCAGATGGATGTGATTTGCTCCATCTGCTGATATTCTCCCTGCTTATCCGGCAGGGAAAATAATGCGACACTAAGCAGTTGCATTATGGGAAATGTAGGATCCAGGGTTTTTGGCTGGACCGCAACAGCGGCCAGCCCCTAGTAACGTGAATGTCTGTGACTGACTGACTGATGAAGTTTCCCCATTGGTCGTTGCTCTTTCAAAATGAATTGGCGCAAGCAGTTTCTATTGCGTCATCAGGGGGGGGACATTTTCTCGCAAACACCCAGCGACTTTCTGGACCAACCTCAGCTACTTTCCCTAGAAGAGAGTCGCCAGTGTTGTTGCCCCGCAACGTGAAGTTGATCTTTCCCTCCACAGGCAACGCGTCTCTATGCGTCTCATTCAACTGACCCCACGGCAGCTGACACAGACGTGAACGAGCTTCTAACTTTCTCTCTGACTGATCATTTTACAGGTAAATATACCTGAAATCTCAGCTCAGCCGTCGTCTTTAACTATTGTGTCCGGTGATTCTGTCAGACAACGTCGTGGTTATGAAACCAGGACTTTAGCAGTTCAGAGCAGCAGCTTGGAAGCGACTGCTGGTCAACATGTCGTCTCAATGGGCCACGTTTCAGTCACTGTTTCGTACTGGTTCCGTCGTCTGACAACAGAAACAGAAAAACGTGTAGATGAGAACAGATTTATTGGGGATTCAGCTGCATTAAATGACTGTATATGTGAGCACAGAGAGCAGGAGAGAAGCAAACAGATAAAGGTCCAGCCACATACTAGGATTTGACCTGGTCTTGTTGGACTAAACATCAGGATATCTGTCAGGCCTCAAAATCCTAAACCCTTTGAACTCTGCTGCATATTTCTTGTTTCCGTTTCTGTCTGTTTATCTTTCTTTCAGTCCAGACTTCAGGATTCTCTGTTTTGCAGTTGTAGAAACAAACAACAGATTTTTGGCTCCAATGATGCAACTCAGTGAAATGTTTAAATGCTGACGTTTTTACTCTGTGATTCAGACCTGCAGAAGAACCTGCTGATGTGTTTGTAGCTCGTTCTCGTATCAGGCTGCATCTACGGACTAAAGAAACTCTATCAATAAAAAGATGTCCGGGTGACTTATTTACACGTGGAGAGGAGAGACGAGGACGGAGATGTGTGTTTTCTACCTCCAGTGACACAGCATGTCCTCCTGATTTTGTTTTTTTCCTCAGCTCGTGTAAAACCTGCTGAAACCCGCTAGATTTCCCACAGTGGTCAGAGTGTTGTTTCAGAGGCTTTGAAACCTTCAAGATATGGAAACAAAGCAAAATAACCCACGTTTTATTCGCTCTCGGTTTCATTTCACTTTTTTTTAAATTGCAGAGTAGTTTGATGTAGTTGAAAAGGACGTGGCAGATCGACTGTTCTCTGGATTTTGAAGTCCAGTTTATAAGTGGCCAGAACCGCTCTTACTTAAGTTCTGGGGCAGGAAGCAGAAAATAAAACACCACTGAGGTTAGAAAACACCTGATATAAAATATTCCACCAGAGTTTACGTTCTCCGTCATGTTTCAAAACGGTTTATTCTTTCATGTTACAGTTTTCTAGCACAAATATCTTTGCCCCAGTCCAAATCAAAAAAACCTGCGCTGCTCCACGGCGTACTGATGGCAGAACGGTTAAGGCTCGCAACACGTAACCATAATGTCCCAGTTTCAATTCCAGCCGAGGAACTGCACGTCTGACAGCCCTCTCTCTGCACTCATGACCTGTCTGCCTCTACAGTCAGTCTACTGTTTAATCAACCCAGCTGTCTACACAGGGTGTGTAGAGGCTCGCGTTTCAGTCTTGTTATATGCATGTAGCTGTGAGCCTGAGCTGATAGTTTGGCCGTCGGACTTTTCCTGTTGATCTCAGACAGATGTATTGTACATGTGTCTCTGTGATCGAGAGTGGTGAGCAGAAGGTTTGCAGCGGATGGTGGACATTTTGTTAAATGTGTTACTGAAAAGCAGCAGGTAACCAAGCCTGCAACTAGCAATTATTTTCATCATGGATTGATTGATTGATTGGTTTATAAAATGCCAGAAAGCAGTGAAAAGTCATCGTTATAACTTACCACAGCCCAATGAGATTCATTCACGTGTCTTTTTTTATTCACCCAAGCCCAACAATGTTCAGTATGCTATCATATACTAAAAAAAAATCCTGAACCAGAGAACGATCTGCATTTTTGCTCGAAAAATGGCTAAATCGATCAATCAATGATCAAAACAGTTGCCATTTAAGTTCCCGACAATCAACTAATCAGTGAATCGACTAAACCTTTCAGATCTGCAAATAACTGAATCTTTTCCCAACTTGCTTCCTGTTGTCTCAACTCTCAACAATCTCCAGCGGCATCTAAAACTGCAGGCCAAGCTGACCAGGCACAGTTCACTGGAGCCTCTGTAACCTCTTCATGCTGAAAATCTTTTTAAATGGCTTCCGATGATGTGTTCAAGTCTCGAGTGATGATTGATTCAGCCGTGCAGTTTATTTTACCCTTGTAGTTTTCTGTATGTAGGCATCTTTAGGCCATATGGATGTAAAAACTTTGGTCTGAGTCCAGGACTACATCCGATTTCTCTCCTGGTTTGTGGTCTTTGATTCTACTGACTGAAGCTGTGACTTTTAATCCACGGCTCCAAAAACAATAGTTTCAGGTTTATCTTTGTTTAACTGGAGGAATGTTGGCTCATCCCTAAAGTGTTGGATGCACCTGCTCAGTGCTTGTATGGGGCCATAGTCAGCCGGTGAAACTGTTGGATAATTCTGTCTTTCGTTTGCGTCATTATGGTGAGATATTTCGTTGTTTTCCATAAGCTGAGCTAGAGCTAGAGCCCCAAGACTAGAGCCCTTGTGGAGCTCCACAACAACATTTCGTTTTTGCACACTCAGATGTGTAATTACCCATCGACACAAAATCATCCCTGTCCTTCAAGTAAGATTCAAACCAGCTTAGCACTGTGCCAGAGAGTCCCACCCAGTTTTCCCATCTGGCGAGTGTTTAAACCAAAACGAAGAGGCGATTTAAGGGGGAGAGCTGGGACAAAGCTGCGATATGTTCAAGGAGGAATCTGACCCTCACTAAAAGGGCAGTGATAACAACATGCTGACCCTCAGGATGACCTCTGGATGGGGGAGGACCTGATGTGTTCAGGGTTTGGTACAGTTTCAGTGCTAAAATACCTCAACTCGGTCATCTGACTCAGCAGTAACTCGGCTCTGCTCTGAGGCTTCGCTCTGCATCACTTCAAACAGAATTCCTGATGAACCTTGCTGTGTTTTTTTTAGTGAGTCCAGACGTTTCTGCTGAATTCAAGTCCCTGCAGGCAGAGGATCTCCTCTGGAGTTTGGAGGAAGTTTGCTGTTTTAACTTTTCTACTGAGCATCCATTATAGATCAAGCACTTGTTTCACAGTTAGGCCTGGGTGGAACATGTGAGAGCTGAACTCTGTTTACCTCCTTCTGAGGAACACGTCATGCTTTCTTACAAAACACATATTGGATATCAAAGAGTCGTATCACAGTCATGTTGGTGTATCGGTTATGTGAGATCTCTGTATCCTTTCACCGTCAAATCATCATCAGAACATTTTTTTTTTAATTTTTTTAATAATCAAGGTGGTGTGTTCTTCCTAGACTCAACACCCGAAGCAATGTATAGAAATAAAAAGCAAATAATCTGAAATGAAATTACAGACATTTAGCAACATTCGTTACTTGTTCATAAGTGACGCTTTGTCGACAGGTATTTGTCCAGCCTCATTCAGAACGAAGTACTGGACCATCAGATCCCTTGTTTTTTGTGTTTCGCTGGATTGTCCACTTTAGGTCTTCACCGTTTAACTGGTATGAGGTCAATGTGGGACAACAGAGTGGCATCCTGTTTTACTTGATCCGTTGTGGAATAAAGCGCTCGGTGTATCTCCGTTAACTCCTCGCTAGACAGTGCAGGCGCCTGACAAACTTTTTCTCAGTTGTGTTTACACTTTTCCCCGACCGCGATAATAAGCTTTCCTCCTTTTTTACGGGACAACGGCATCGTGCAGCGATAACCATGGGTTACAGAGATCTCCAAAAGAGTCCACAGTTGTAATGCTGAGCGGTGCTGCTAGCAAACAGCCGTGATACACACTCACTTTTACAGCAGGACAGGACCGCGTCAGTCCTCTGTTTAAAGCCTGTCAGGGAGGAGGTCGTGATGGATGGATGGGTAAAGCTTCTGGACTGACTTTGAAGTTTCCTTAACCTCCATTAAGTGTAACAATAATGAAGTGATGGTGTACTAGTGATGCGCTCAGACAAATGGAAATCCTACTTTTCAATGACAACTGGGCACCTGCTGATGAAGACCACGAGAAATGATTGAAAGCTCTCAAACTGCTACTAAGTGGACATTTAGGTTAGATTGTTTTGTCAAGCACTTAGCTTGACTCCCAACTTAAGGGGTAGTTATTTTAAGCAAAAGCATGATCTTTACCACATCTTAACCGTAGAGGTGGCAGATCAGAAATTGATCAGATGAATCATTTTTCTGTTGCTCTTGGAAAGAAAAGAACGTTATCCTGCTGCTCAAGCATCAAATCGAAAAACATTTTTCTTCTCCAGAAACAGAAAGCTTTTCTGCTCTCCAGTTTTCAAGAACCAATGTTCATCTTGCTTTGTGCTAATTTTACTCTTAGACTGTTTGTGTTCACTTGCGTGTTTGCATTGACTGTTTACAATCGCGCCGCCTCCAAACTTTGGGGAACTTTGGGAAAAGAACTGATCAAAGTGTTTGATCTGCGACTGAACGTGTGTTGTTGACTAATTTCTGGCCATGAAAGTTGGCCGCTTTACTTACAACAATCTGTCAGGTTGTCCCATTTGAACATGAAGAATCCCATTCCATTCGGATATTGATCCACCAAAATCATCAGGGCAGCAGGAAACATTGAGCAGCGAAGTATGTCACCTGATCTGAGTCTGGTTGATGTGTATTAATCCGCCTCTGAGAATAGTCCCCAGTAAAGGTGCTATTTTAAAAGTCGGTGAGAGACGGACTAACACACTGTTGGTTTGGGTCAGTTCACGATAAGAACAAACAGAACATCAGACGTATCCTTTAAAACAGGACAAACAGAATAACATCTTAAGGGTTTTGAATCTGATCTGTTGAGTTCATGTTGTGTGACAGTGGGTGAAGTGTGTTGGTGCTTTGGTTGTGCACTCGCTCTGGATAAATGAGAGCTGACTGACACACCCTGGAAAATAACAGCCTGTCTCTTACACGATTTCTTTCGGTCTTTCTCTATATTTGTTCCTCCTTTTTTCTGTTTTCCTGTCTTTCATTTTCTTGTTCTGCCTTTTGATCTCAGACTCTTCGCCTGACTCGACTCTTCCTCTCGTGTTTTCTCTCTGACTTTCTGTCCCGCCTGCTGGTCAGTGACTCATTGTTTTAAGCCTTTCTCTCCCCGGGGAGTCGACTGGTGGATTGAACCAATCTCAGATCAGAGACAAGGGTTTCCAGCCAGGTGTCTAGATTGTTTTTTCTCTCCTTTGATGAAAATGAATAAGATACTTGGAGTTTAGACAACTTGTCTTAAGAATGTAGGGATCAGGGATTAGACTTTTGTACCATATCCTCTTGGTATTAACATGTAGTTTGTCTCTGGGTGTTTAATCTGGATTGGGTTTTTCCCCCAAAACAGATTAGTGTCTTCAGATTGTGGTGCAACTTGTAATTTTATCCGGTGGCTCCAGTTTGGCCATTATCCCGAAAACCTCCTGAAACAAAGCAAATGGCCCTGATATCCTTCATATAAATCTGTCTACCGTTTGGCTGATTGTCCCGAGTCGGAGCGTGGTGACAAGTGTTCAGTCAGACCCGTTGGTACAGGTGACGTTGCTCCACTGGTTTCTGGTCCTCCGTTTCCTCGTCTGGGCTGCAGCAGCAGGTGAGTCCTCAGATTATTTGGTGGCTGTAGAGTCACAGTCACAAACAGCCTGATCTTTGTTTTCATTTCACCATCTACAGTGTAGAACCCAGACTACCTTCACACGCGGCTTCTCAGAGGCTTTGGTGTCCTGATTATCTGATCAGCAACCGTCCTCCTCCATTTTTATTGATTAGCTTAGTTTACTGATAGATCATTGGGGCAGCAATAGGTCAAGCTGAATTTTAAGAGAGTCCTCTGCTGGACCACAAGGCAAACTACTTCAAATGGTCTGGTGCTTGTTTCACAGACTGTAAATCTTGAGTTCATACAGGTCTTTAAAGTTCAAGCTTTGAAGTTTTTCCAAGTTCTCCCAAATTAAAGTTTGATTTTAAAGTTTTAGTTTTCATTGTGGTTCCTTATTAAATCAACAGAAATACAGACAGACCTTAGCATGGATGACTTGTGTATACTGGTGTATTGTTGTTGGAAGTGTGAGGAAATGATGAGGGAAAAATGCAGAACAAACTGTGCCAAGTTCATGTTATTTACTACAAAAATAACTTATAATAGACTGTAAAGTTATATGCAGTAGTTTTCATATGGATTTTCATGGCAAATGTCCTGATGCCCTGTATTTTACAAATTTTGGGTGGACTTCCCGAGAGACATAAGCCTCCAGTAACCAGGCCATCACCTGGAGTTATCTGTGTGAACTTGAACTCGGCTGTTAAATCATTGGAAGTGGCTGCTGGAGTCAGAGGTGGACCGGCCCCGGTGGCTTCTGGGTTAAAAAAAAAACAAAACAAAACAAAAAAACGCCAAGAATTTCCTGGCGTCCTGTCCCTGGCTGCTGATGGAGAGGTTATTTCTGTCCTGGATGAATGGGTTGTGTCGGTGGAGGAAGGCCTCGTCGACAGAAACATCCGGTCTCACATTCACTCTGTTCTCTCGCATCTACACACCAGGAAGTACTACGAACACACCAGTGTAAAAGTCAGCTTCTGGCTCTCGTGTGTGTATTCATGGTGTTTGAATGGGCTTCGCTGCCCTTCTTTTCCCCTCTGAGAGCGGCAGAGGTGCTGTTGGTCAGTAATTAGAAAATCTGCTCCCTCACGTTTGTGTCTCCGGCAGGAAAAGGAGGAGACATTCACAGGTGTGATGGACAGTCTGGGTCCGTCAGTCTGTGGCCAACAGAACTCTTTGCCCTCAGTATCGGGAACTAGCCTGGTTCCAGACCTCTGAATTGTTGCCCACATCTTTTTTTAGCTTTCTAAATAAGTCTGCTGCTGAGCACATTGGACGGCTGTTTCCCCGGTTGGAAAAACAACCGATGTGGAAAAACGTTAAAAACAAAAGTTTGACATTTAGTGAAATCCTCTTCTTCTCTTTCTCTCTGAGAGTCTCATTTGTTTAATTCGCACAAAAAAAGCGTAAAGATGAGAAATCCGCATTGAAATGAGGGTCATGTGTCGGACTATTTCCCGGCTTTAAGCAGCTGCCAGGCAACTGGCAGTGACTCCAGGAAGCTACTGTTCCGGCCAACAAATGGTTGTTTATGCTCTTTGTTCTCAGTGCCGGTTAATAAACGAGATCCCGAGTGTTAATCAGGGATCTGTAGCCTCACGTTTACAGACGTGAGCGTGGTATCAGTCTGAACATCTGACACTCAAAGAGAGAGAGAGGAGGAGGATTTCACAAAAATTCCACCTGCTCCTTTAAGCTGAACGAAGTGGGCTCCTAATCAGGCTAAACAATACAAAGTGGTTTAAAACTTCAGTCCAGATCAGATATCTGATCTCCTTCCTGCTCCCCGGAGGATGAACCCTATAGATTTGAAGGACCCCATGATTTTTCCTCTAGCGCCACCCTCTGGACGAACTTAGCTCAACTGCTGGTTAGGCTGTACGATAAGATAAATCCTCAGGACGATGTGAAGAATCCTCTTCACTAGTATTTTGACACACACAGGAAATTCGATCTCTACGTTTAACCCATCCGTGATGGCTGAGCGCACACACCCGGAGCAGGGCAGTGTAGCGCCTGGGGTCAGGTGCCTTGCTCAAGGGAACTTCGGCCGTGGATGTTGAGGGAGGGGAAAGTTCATCCCCCCCACCCATCTTTATCCTGCCGGTCCAGGGATTCAAACTGGCAACCTTTCAGTCTGTAGAACCGCTTCTCCAACCCCTAGGCCACAGCTTGCTCACGTCGTGGCTGTAATGAACTTTGGAGCCTCTAGGGGACGCTGGCAGGACTTTACCAACCCTAACAGCTGCGAAAACATCAATATTGGCCGATTCAGGATTATTTTTTAAATAAAAATGCCAAAATGATCTGGTTCCAGCTTCTCCTTCGTGATTATTGGTTTTTTTCCTTGTTTTTTTTTTTTTTTTTTTGCTGGATCCCTGTGGGTTTTGGACAAACTAAGACATTTAACGACGTCACCATGGACTCATTATTCAGGCAAATAAAACCACTGTGTTGCAGCCTGTCTGTATTTGACCCAAACATCTAATGTACCAAACTTCCAAAACTCCAGTTCTTCCTGATATTTTCCTGCGGCCTCCTTCCCTCAGACAATCGTGGGACAACTGCGAATCTTTCTTCTCGCGTCTCTGCATCGCATCGCAGTGACGACGCCTGTTAAAGCTGCGTTGCGTTCAGGCGCAAGACACATTCAGTCACGGTCTTTAGACCTACTCTTCTTCTTCCTCAGCATGTACAGTGGGGTTCCAGGGTCAAGTCCTGCTGAATCAGTCACTGGTTAATTGGCATTCCCATTACACCCAGTCACATGTGGCGTCATATTATAAGCCACAGTCCGTTCACACAGTTCACACATTATGTGTCATCAACTCTCAGTGGAACAGGATTCTCTGGTTTCAATCAGGTTAAAGAGGAAACATCCCCTGCAGCTGCACTCAAGAACGGAGAAAAAACAGAAATTAAAAACACAGGGTGAAAACTTTTTGGATGAGAGAAGGCTCAAGTGGAGTAATAAGTGCTGAGTTTGTCCCGAGGGTGGCACAAGAGGAAAGACGATGTTGTTTCCCTTAATTAAGAGGGTTGATGTTCAGTACGGTGGCCCCGTTAGGACATCGCAGAATCCGGCTAAACTGGCCCAAATTCACACTTGTCATTTAGTGTGTCTCGTATCCCGGTAAAATCCAGATGTGCCTCGGTACGCCTTCCTTTACATTTAGCCACATACAGGAAATAAGTACTCAAAGAGGTGACATTCAAAAAGCTATGTACAATATATAGAATACAACTCCCTAGACTATGGGAGTGAGTTGTGCAAATCCTGTAATGTAACTCTGACGTCCGTGATGTGTAAACTATCTTATCTATGAGAAAAAGAAACACACCTTCTTATTCAGCGGTTTTTCTTTGTTTCTGTTATTTTCTACAGTGTTGATTAATACTGAAGTCATCAAAACTAAGAAATTACTCATTTGGTGATGAACAAAAAAGTGTAGCTGCCTCGAGGGTGTTCCCACATATGCTGAGCACTCGCTGTCGTGTTTTGCTTCACTCTGCGGTCCAGCTCATCCCAGGCCGTCTCCGGCGGGTTGAGGTCTCTCTCTCCTTCTTGGTCAGATATTCCTCACATAGCCTCATTAGTTTCCCTCAGTGGTGGTTTCTTTGCAGCGGTTCGACCACGAAGGCCCGATTCACGCGTTCTCCTCCGCGGAATTCCCCCTCAAGAAATCTCACCTGTTCATTTATGAGGAAGAAAATGCTCAACTTCAAACTTCGACCTCATTAAAGCTTCTGTCATCGCGTATTTGTGATTACGATCCACTGGAGGGAAGCTGGAGTTCATGAAGGGAAGTAGATGCAGTCCGCGCTGTGGTTCCACCACTTCCCACTTTCTGACTCTCATTCACAACTCTGACTTCATTTCCTCTTCACGGTCCAGTTTTTTTCCTCTGTTTTAAAAAGTCAGTTATTTAAACACAGGCTGCGATGAAGGACGGCTGATGGAGAACGGACACATTTCAGCGGCGGCAGCAGCAGCAGCAGATAGGTGCGTTAAATTAAAAATACTTCTCCCTGGCTCGGGTGTAGCGAGCGTAAATGAAACTGTATTGATCCCTGAGGGGACGCCGGTCGATGCAGCAGAAAACTGAGAGAAACACTGCAGTTATAAATAGACTGCAGTCTGTGAGGCTGTTAAAGGAAATATAACCACATCCACTGCTACAACATGTTTACAGAGAAATGAAAAATCCCAAAATATATTCAGTTTAAACGGTGAAACAGAAGCTGAGCGGCTGTATTTACATGTTATTTGGCTGAATGTGATCACTTGATTGAGGACAGGTTGAGCTGCTTGTTTATTTCTTTATTAGATAGATGTAAGAATCTGGAAAAGCTGCGAGTGTGGAAAAACATCTGGTATCAGTCTGAATGAAATAATGAGGCGTTCAGCGTTTTACCGTCCAGTTCAGCGAGGCAAAGCAAATTTATTTCTACAGCACTTCTCAACAACAAGGCAATTCAAAGTGCTTTACATCAGATATGAAAGGCTTTGAGAAGAGAGAGAAAAGAAACATGAGGAAATATAAAAAAACCCAAATAAGAATACACACGGAGGATTTAACGGGATTAAGGCAAAGTAAAACACAAGACGATAATAGAAATTAGAGGGCAGTGTGAGATACGAATAAATCCCAAACTGAACTGAATAAAACGCAGCAAACGGAAAAGTCTTTGGCTCCGATTTCTGTTATTTAACCTGCCCTCAGTGAAATAAAAGGGGTGGACGGAATAATATGAACACCTGTCTGTACAACACAAGACGGTTCAACAGCAACACAAACCATCACACAGATGAATCCTCTGGCTGAGGTTTCTAACTCTCCTGACGGAGGGTTTATCCCCGCTGTTACCGAGGAAACGGCTGCGATGCGTGTCTGGTCCTGCGGTTGAAACAGAGCCCTGATCAGCCTGTCGTAGGAGGTTTTCTCTGCATCCCTGTTTTCAGCCCAGTGCCCTGTTTAACATGAACACACACACACACACACACACTTTCTCTCATTCATTCGTGTCTCAAACACTTCTCTATGTTTGCTCCATTTTTCATAAACGTGTTGTGACCTTTGACCTGACCTGGCGGTTTCTGGTCAGGTTCTAAGTCTCAAAGCTTTGATTTCTGATATAGAAAGACAGGGTGTCTGGAATCAGCTTCCCTTGTCTTTTGGTGTTGTTGTTGTTGTTGTTGTTGTTGTTGTTGGGAGAGACCAAAACCTCCGTATGAGCCTCAGAGACACAAATCGACTGCAGAGACATGTCTTTGAAAAAAAGTGTCTTTTTTGTCTCTTTCAGTCTGGGGGGGTCTGGCTCTTATGCAGGAGGGGTGAGGGGCCTTTTGCATGTCTATGTCCCGTAATCCATCTTTGGCTGTTACAAATAGCAGATACATGTATTTATTGATATTATTTCATATGAGAATATTTAAATGTGTTTATTTGGCATCAATGAATTACACTGAAAATAATAATATACAGTATAAATACCAGGAATCAGGGCTGTGAATTTGAACACTTTCTCATCCTTGTCCAAATGTCACCAGTGTCTTGAGTGAAACTAAACTCCAGACCACAGTTTCAGGTAGAAGCTACAAAAGAGGGCCTTTAAAAAAACAGAGCCGTCTCTCTAGCCGAGGGGAGGAGACCGTCACAGGTCGCCGTGGTCGGCTCTGATACCAATCAGGACCTCAGCAGCAGCGTCCCCTGCGATGAAGCTGGAGTGGAAGCACTAAGCCGGACCGTCCTGGGCCCCAGGAAAAACCATAAAGTTCTTACTGATGAACCATAATAGTAACAAGGGTCTATAGCAGACGTTTCCTTCTTCACCGGTTACTTGGAAAATCCATTTAACTGTAACATGATGTTCCCTATCAAAACCCATAGTAACGACCAGCTCACTGTGTTTAACTCTGCTGACTGCTTTAGTTTAAAGGAGGAAATCTCAAAACAGGAACCAAATATCTCATTAGTCTCGTCCCTCAGCAGAACAAAAAAAGGACCTGAAAGTCCTGAAGTAAGGCGCTGTCTGTTTGTGTGTTGTTGTCAGGGAGCGTCCGATGAACCGCCCCCCTGAGCTGCTGTACCCCCAGGCCGACGTGGCGGAGCGCCTGGCGCTCGGCGGCAGCGACGATGCGCTGGCAAACGGCACGAAGGCCGACCTGCAGGCCGCCAAACGTCTCGCCAAACGCCTCTACAACCTGGATGGCTTCAGGAAGTCGGATGTCGCCCGACACCTCAGCAAGAAGTCAGTGTCCGTGTCTGTCTTCATAGCACGCGTGTCCTGTTCAAGTTGAATTCATCGCCTTAATGTAATGCTGCCCGTCTCTTTGTCTGTCTGCAGTAATGAGTTCAGTCAGATGGTCGCGGAGGAATATCTCAGTAACTTTAACTTCACTGGTCTGACCATCGACCAGGCGCTCAGGTCAGTTCTGTTCTCCCTGGTTTTATTCATTTCTAATTCAAGTAGAAAATCAAGTCAAATAAAATCAGCAGACTAGATGGACTTCGATTAGTTAAAACGCAACTCCTCATTATCATAATAAATTCACCTTCACAGCTGAAACAGTAGGTGTTTTCTAAAATGTTGCATTAAAGGATCACTAGTACTGAAACAATTAGTCAGTAATTGATTTCCGTTTTGTTTTTTTTAATCACTGTTACGTTGGTGTCTATGAATCTCTTCCTACACGGATGTTTCACATTAAAAGCCCGCCAACATTTGAGCCACCGGACGGCTTTTAATATGAAACATCAATGCAGGAAGTCTTGAGTGTTGAGTTTCAGTCACTTACCAGAGACAAAAAAAAGCAGGTGAGGTTAATTAAGTAATAGAAAAAGGGCTTGAGAATTTGCAGAAATTGTGATTTTTATTTATTTATTTCTTTATTTTAAATACAAAAATTGGTTTACATGATCAAAAGTTAAACTGCTCGATTCTGACCACTGTTTGTGATCCAGCTGCTGTCGTTCATTCATTTAACAACCACTGATCCAGCTGCTGTCTGTCTTAGAATTAGATCCAGATCGTTTAGGAGAAAGAATCACCATGTCGGTCTTTCTGTTCAGCAAAGCCAAACCGTCCGACTCGTATCTTTCTGAAAATCAAACTGCTGTAAGAGGCCACTGTCCACTACCTGCTGAGCAGCAAACAGCAGCCAGACCCAGTCAGAGAGCAGCTGGTGAACATAGTGGAGCATGTAGCAGCTAAAGAGCCAGATGTTTCCCTCAGGAGCTGGTGGAGACCAAAACCAGAGCTAAAAGAGAGGGAGTACTGGACTTAAGTTCATCAGGTGACTCAGACACCAGATCCAGATGAATCATCATGTGGCTCTGTAACTGCTGGACGTGGAAATAAGCAGCTGTTTGCAGCAGATAGTGGCAGTTTAGGGCTCCCCTCTGGAGTTGCTGACTAGACTTTCATTTAACTGTGTTAACTGCTTGCAAAAACACTAAAACTTAAAAATATGAGACAGAACAAATAAAAGCAGAGAAATGTTCTGTGAGGCTCGTTAGTGTTGGTAACCAGGTTAGTGAAACCTAATGAGCTTCATTAACGACATTTTTATTGTGTTCAGGATGTTTCTGGGACAGTTTGCTCTGATGGGGGAAACTCAGGAGAGAGAGAGAGTCCTCGCTCATTTCTCCAGGAGATACAGACAGTGTAACCCAGAGAGTCTGAATACTGAAGGTACCTGTCTGTCTGCCTGTTTTATCTGCCCCTCTGTCTGTCTGTCTGTCTGTTTATCTGTCTGTCTGTCTGTCTATCTGTCTGTCTGTCTGTCTGTCTGACTGTTTACCTGTCTGTCTGTCTGACTGTTTACCTGTCTGTCTGACTGTTTACCTGTCTGTCTGTCTATCTGTCTGTTTACCTGTCTGTCTGTCTGACTGTTTATCTGTCTGTTTATCTGTCTGTCTGAATGTCTGTTTATCTGTCTGTTTTTCTGCCTGTCTGTCTGACCCTCTGTCTATGTCTATCTGTCTGTCTGCCTGTCTCTCTGTCTGTCTGTTTATCTGCCCGTCTGTCTGTCTGTTTATCTGTCTGTCTGTCTGTCTGTTTATCTGCCCCTCTGTCTGACTGTTTACCTGTCTGTTTATCTGCCCGTCTGTCTGTCTATCTGTCTGTTTACCTGTCTGTCTGTCTGACTGTTTACCTGTCTGACTGTTTACCTGTCTGTCTGTCTGTCTATCTGTCTGTTTATCTGGCCGTCTGTCTGACTGTTTACCTGTCTGACTGTTTACCTGTCTGTCTGTCTGTTTATCTGTCTGTCTGAATGTCTGTTTACCTGTCTGTTTATCTGTCTGTTTTTCTGCCTGTCTCTCTGTCTGTCTGTTTATCTGTCTGTTTTTCTGCCTGTCTCTCTGTCTGTCTGTTTATCTGCCCGTCTGTCTGTCTCTCTGTCTGTCTGTCTATCTGCCCGTCTGTCTGTCTGTCTGTCTGTTTATCTGCCCGTCTGTCTGTCTGTCTGACTGTTTACCTGTCTGACTGTTTACCTGTCTGTCTGTCTATCTGCCCGTCTGTCTGTCTCTCTGTCTGTCTGTCTATCTGCCCGTCTGTCAGTCTCTCTGTCTGTCTGTTTATCTGCCCGTCTGTCTGTCTGACTGTTTACCTGTTTGTCTGTCTGTCTGTCTGTCTGTTTATCCGTCTGCCTGACTGTCTGTCTGACTGTTTACCTGTTTGTCTGTCTGTCTGTCTGTTTATCCGTCTGCCTGACTGTCTGTCTGTCTGTCGGTCTCTCTCTCACCCGTCTCTTGGTTCTCTCCTGTCTGTCTCCCAGACAGCGTCCACACTCTGACCTGTGCCGTCATGCTGCTGAACTCAGACCTTCATGGAAACGTGAGTCTCGTTTACATTTTCTCCGAGTGTCCTGCTGTTTGACCTGAGCACAGGCTCAGTCAGCCAACGTGCCTGCAGACGAGGAGGAGGGAGGATTTTCCCTCTTAACAGGAACTCCTTATTTGGTCGAATGAAGCAGCAGTTCGACACACACAGACGGACTGAGCTGCGTTCGCTGTCGTCCACAGTCCTGCTGCTCAGGATCCACCGCGTCTGGTTAACGTCAATTATTCTCTGCTTTCAGGACATTTGAAGACTTCCTGGATAATTTCTTTAGTTTCGTTTTTATCAGTGAGAATAGCATTGTACTCATCAAGCTAATGTCTGAGATCTGTCAGCATCAGTGAAATGAAGTCTGACGGGTCAGAGGCGTGAGCTGTCAAAGGATCAGCCAAGGGACCGGGACCTGTATTTATCCAATAGCTAAAAGTCCGATTCTGGACTGAAGTGAAAGATAAAAGTAAAAATCCGTCGCTTTTACTCACAAACTTGTGTTGAGTTAAAAAGTCTGTGAAATGTCAGAGAGCTGCAGAGTCTGCGAAGCGGGTTCAGACCAGATCCTCGGTTCAGGCGTTCATGTTCCCCTCAGGATGAACTGTAATAACTTTGCTGATTCTCTGACTTCCTCTAGCGCCACCTTCAGGTCGACACTTTGCCTCATGGCCAAATACCTGCAGCACTAATGACGTTCCCATCAGAACACACTAAACTAAGATGGTGAACACAGTAAACATTATACCTGCTAAACATCAGCATGTTACCTCTCCACTAGTTTTTTAATGTCTTTTATTTTGTTGAAGCCTGTGTTCCGTGTTTGACAAATGTCCTCTTGGAGACAGTTAACTTGACGTGAAAATCATGTACCTCATCTAGAAAAATAATGGTATTAATTCATAATTATAATTAATTATGAATTGTGTGTGTGTGTGTGTGTGTGTGTGTGTGTGTGTGTGTGTGTGTGTGTGTGTGTGCGCGCGTGCGCAGAACGTGGGGAAGAGGATGTCCTGCAGTCAGTTCATCTCCAACCTGGAAGGTCTCAACGATGGAAAAGACTTCCCCAAAGATCTGCTGAAGGTACGACTAATACACACACACACACACACACACACACACACACACACACACACACACAGGGATCCTTGGCTTGTGATTGCCAGACCAGGAAAAGAAAAGAGGAGATGCATTAATTTCTTTTCTCATGACCCCCAGGCTGAACGAGTGTGTGTGTGTTCTTGTATATTTGTGTGTGTGTGTGTGTGTGTGTGTGTGTGTGTGTGTGTGTGTGTCTCAGTCTCTCGTTCTCCCACTCTTTTGTTTCCATCTCAGTTTTTCCATCTCAGCCTCCGAGCGATCAACATGAATCTGCGTCACCTCTTCACCTCCATCATCATCCGCCTCTCTCTCTCTCTCTCTGTTAATTTGTGTGTGTGTGTGTGTGTGTGTGTGTGTGTGTGTGTGTGTGTGTGTGTGAGTTTGTGTGTGTGTGTGTTGTCTTGCCTTGCCTTCAGCTCGTCTCTGGTTTGATTGCTGACGGTTGACGGTGGAGTGTGTGGGCAGCAGCACTGACTCTGACTGAGAGGAAGATAAAAACAGTGAATGCAGAGTATTTATAACTGAAAAACATGAATAATGGTCAGTGAGAGAGAAGAGTAAACACTCTCCTCATGTTTAGAAGGTTTGATTCCAAAAAAAAATGCTGCTCCTTCTTGTGTGTTATCGACTTGGTTTTTTCAGTCACTGGAGTTTTTATGGCTAAAAAAAACCAAGAACAATTGACTCTTACGGGTTTTTAAAGGCTGCTGTTCTTTCTGCATCAGTTAGTTTGTGTGATTAGTGACTTTTCACATTTATAACTTTAATATAGATTGCTATACAGGTTTTAAAGGCACTCCCATAAACATCTATTATATTCATATCTCCACTATTTAAAACGGCACAGCGTCCACTCAGTGTTGCACCCTGACCAACGGTGCACGAGTTCGTTATGATGACGTGTACAGTTTACGATTCATGAAATGCATCACGGTCGACGGAGCCCCATCCTATCCCATTATAATTATAAGTCAGCACTGGTATACAGCACAAACTCCATTCAAAATTAAAAACGCTTAGTATTTCACACTAATCAATTGTGCTTGACCTCGTTATGATAACATGCACAGTATATGAGCTATTAGCGGTTATTTGACTAAGCTCCAAGGTGGTGCCCATTCAGATGATTAAAAGATAGATTTGGTACGGAAACGGGTCATCATGGCTGGTGGAGGTGTCCTGTCAACAGTTGGAGTACTTCTCTTTATAACAGAGCTCTATAGGTCAAATGCTTTTTGGGCAGCAGGGGAATTTTGGTTGCAGTACCGTGAGTGACCACTGGGGCAAAGACGCCGTGTCGCATCGTCAGACAGTTACGACAAAACGGCTCGAGGGAAGAGCGGAGTAATGAGAGGACGGCTGCAACACAAGTTTATAACCCGCTCACCGTTACTACTTCTTCATCCTCTCGTGTTGGACTGAGGGCAGACCGGACGCTAACGTGACTCACTGTCGCCTCTTCAGGTACTGAGGGGTATTACGAGAGGGGCCGGGCCAGGGCTAGCTGGTTAGCATTCTTTGTTATTTCTTCGCATTCTGTCGATAATCTTAGTTAATTTTTTAACACTTAAACTAAAATACCTACATATTGCCCCTTTAGTCTTTCTGTGATGACGTGAAACATTATCGGTCGCGGTAGAAAAATCAGCTGACCGCGGCGGCAAATCAAACCTTCAGGAAACCAAGCAACCAATCAGGAGACAGGAAATAAATCCTCCACCCGACCATGTAATGAGAAACAAGAAGAACAGAACTGCAGCATCAGCGACGTAATGAAATAATACAACCAGATTTCAGAATATTAAATATATGTAAGAATATAAATGTGAGAAATCTCTTGTAATTAAATAAAAAATGAAATATGAAAATATATATTATCAAGATATATACACACTATTAAAAATGTAAATGATTTGATATACATTTTATAAATTGTTAGATATGGCATATTAAATTACCTCAAGTATAACTTGCTAAAATACATAAGAAATTAAAATTAAAATTATATATACATTATACAATATAAAAAGTTGATATACAGAATATTGAAATATATAAACCCATAGAAAGAATGTTAAATAATATATAAATGAATTAAATTAAATTTTATATGTGTGTGTGTGTGTGTGTGTATATATATAATGAAAATAGTAATTATATATATATATATATATAGATTAAATGAAATACAAAATACATTTAACAAAATTTTTGAATATATAAAGAAATGTAAAAACACAAAACCCACGCACATACATTAAGTATAAAATATTAAAGTGTGGAAAATCTATGAAAAAACTGAATATAGAATAAAATGGGTTACGATAAAAAGAACATGAAAATTATAAAAAATATTAAGACTATGATTTAAAAATATGCATGAAACATTAGTATATAGTAATATATATCATAAAAAATCAATTTCAGTATGAATGAGATGAAATACAAAGTATGAAAATGTATTCTTCATTCTAGAACATCGTCCTGTGTTTCACTGGAACCGTGTAAATATATTTAGTTATTAATTAACCAGTGTGTTAACGTGACCTGAGGCTCTGACAGTCGACGAGTCGCTGTTGTGTTTTTAATATTTTCAGCAGATTTTCAGTCTTGTCTCTGCTGAACGTCTCTCGGCCGCATTCACGGTCAGCTCTGTGAATCCTCCATGATTGACAGCTCCAAGGAGAGCAGGGGGCGGGCTGAAGCTCCCATCCCTGCGCTCCGATTGGCTGCTGCAGCTGAGAGAAAATGCGCATTGAGAGAGTGAGGGAATAGAGAGGGAGAGAGAGAGGGGAGAGCGAGCAACAGTCCTCAACAGTTCAGAGTCTCAGCAGGGAGAGGAGGAGAAGAAATAAAAGAAGAGAAGAAGAAAAAGAGGAGGAGGAGGAGTGAGCTCACCTGACGGAGGGATTCTCCTGCAGGAGGACAACAAGCGGAGGAGGAGGAGGAGAAGAAGACTGGGACTGAAGTTGGGGGACGAAGAGATCAACATCCAACGAGGAGGAAGGAGGGATTCTCTCTTTCTTTTTGTTTGTGTGCAACAGGAGAAACTCTCCTCTTTTTCTCTCCTCTCTTTCCCCCTATCAGCTCATCCTTTTCTTCACCTCCGTCCCTCCCTCCATCAGCAGTCAGGGCTGGAGGGAGCTGACGTCAGTTTTTGGGGTGCTCTCTCTCTCTCTCTCTCTCTCTCTCTGTCTGCATGTGTGGGTGTGCTTGCTCGCCCCTGCCTCCCTGTTTTCCGTTTCTCTTTCTTTTCTGTTTTTTTGTTCTCTGCATGTTTCGGATGTGAGAGCGAGCTGCCGGTGCCGCTGATGCTTTTCCTCCGTCACGCAGCTTTATTTGCAGTCCAGGGATTCTCCTCCGCCACCGCCGCCGGCGCCGCCGCACCAGGACGTTCAACAACAAACCGACTCCCAGATTCTGGAAAATCGAGGAGGAGAAACGCAGGAAGAGCAGAGCTGCGGTTTGGATATTTCCTCGACTGAATGTTTGCGTCGTTTCCTGCAGTAGTGTGAGCTGATGAATTACGCATCACTGCCTCTAAATAGTCGATGGATTAGACTGTAACACACACACACAGGAGTGTGGAGTGTGTGTGTGTGTGTGTGTTAACGTGACACTCTGAGTTGTTTAATGAGACGTGAACATGAAGTGGATGGACTGACAGCTGACTCGACTTTGACAACAAAATAAAAAATTGAATCCTTTTGAATAATTTACTGTAAATATAGAATCCGATAAAACCCATTTATTTACCCAGAATAAAAATCTCCTAGTTAGTTTTAAAACCTATTTTTGTGACAGATTTTCACTTTAAAACACCAGAAATTTGGTTTATTCGGTGCCATTAATCAGTAATTAAAATAATTTTCTCGGTAGTTGGTAGTAAAGAGTATTGATTTTCTGATTTGTTCTGCTCTTCACTCACTTGATTTTAAATCAGATCTTGGAGTGGATTTTTTTCTTACTTTGTAGAGTGATTGACTGATAAACAGAAGAAGAAGAAGAATGGAAATAATATTTTTTTAACTGTAATTTTAACTATATTTTACTCCCCAACCACAGAGTTATATGTATTAAAAAAATTCTCAGTGTAAAAATTGTCTTTTGAGGGATCTGAGATAAGAAATCTTTCAGCAGATTAATTAAAACCACAGAACTCTAAGTATCAGCATAAGTTAGAGTATGTATATTTATAAAGATGCCTAAATATGAGTTATTTTCCAACATTAAAAACATTAAATAACTTACGTCTTATGTCATTTCCCCCCAGAAAATATCTCTCAAATCGTTGTAAAACTTACTTTTGTGACAGATTTGGACTTGGGCTGAAAAGATCAGACATTTGATTTATTCAGTGGCATTAAGCTTAGTCAGCCTGAGATGGAAAGAATTTTTCTTTTTTAGAGATTAAGTTGGAAAAATAATGAAAAAAAACTGTAACTATATTTTACTCCTTAACGGCAGAATTATATGAAGATATGTAATTATATGTAAAGATTTTCCGAAGATAAGAAAATCGATCTTGAATCAGATTTAAACCACAGAGTCAGAGTGTGTGTGTGTGTGTGTGTAAAGATGCCTAGTTATCATTTTTTTTCTACATCAGTCTGATGAAGGTCTGCAGAAAATATTCTTCAGTTGAAAGAGCAAACATTTAATTTAGTCAATGGCTTTGATCAATAATAACTGATTCATTTTTATAAGTAATTTCTCCAGGAAAAAAAGGGGGTTTCCTGCTTTTCTCTGTTTGACTCAATTTAAAATGAAGTCTTTAATTTTTACTATATTTTACTCCTGAACCCCTGAATTATGTGTATCTGTGTCCATATCCCTAAGCAGGAGCTCTTCAAAATAAAGGTCTTTTGAAGAACGTTAAATGACAGATCCCGCAGCAGATGCAGTCCGGTCTCGGTCCACAGTGTTTTTGTCGTTTTGCCTCCAAACACCTGAGCGAGCCGCCGGCTCTCAGACAGCAGGATTAGGAGCTGGAAACGCTGCCGTGTTTTTATGCATAATGAATAGAGCTGGATCCACAATGCAGCAGGCTGAGCTCTGCTGAGGACACAATCAGTCCAGGCTCAGTTGGCTGCTCATAGCCAGCCGTCGTTAGAATCGGTTCCTATTTTAAACTTCCTCATCTCCTTGATTCCTCAACCAGTTCCTCGTCTGATGGGTTTCATTTTTGGAAACTCCTTCAAACCTGGATAAAAGGCTAAAATCCATGTTGTCAAAGTGGAATCAGATCTGCATCCAAGTTCACGTAAAACTGAGATTTTGTAGAGGGACTCTGGACTAAATTGATAATAGAGACAGCAAGTTGGCTGCAGGTCAAAGAGGGAAATATCTGTTAAATCCATGGGGCTTTTCGTGAATATTGCGTTATTTTGAGTTCGTCTAGAGGTTTTACTCTCTTCTCAAAAACATATTTTTGTGTTGCGTTAAGGTGCAGTTGCTGAAGGTGGTGGATGTGGGTTTAAAGCTGCTTTTCCATTCGAAAGAATAAGACTTTTTGGACAAAAAAAGTGTTGGTTTTCCTGCAGTTCGGACAACCTTCTAACTGTTCGTTCCGTCTTTGAAGTTTTCCTCCTTCTCTGCAACGCTCCTTTTTTCCCCGTAAAGACTAACTAAATTTCAGTCGGACTTTTGTAAACCCGACGTAACACAAATCAAATCTTCCTCCTCTGGACTCATCACGATGATCGGCGTCAACAGCATCCACTCGACGGGCCGCATGCGTTCTCGGTCGCTCTGCTCGGTCCGGAGCGGGCGGGACTCGAGGGACACGGACCCGTTCAGGTATCCCAGAACCCCCCGCTCCCGCTCCCTCAAACCTCTGGCCTTCCCCGACCTGCTGGGAAAAACCCAGGACGGACAGCAGCACCTGCAGAGCCGCAAGAAGAAGGTAGAACCCAGAAGAACCTTGAAATACAGTTCTAGATTTAAATAAGTGACATTGTATGTGTAGTCGATTTTACTTATGGAGCACAAGAGGCGGCTAGAGCGCCGCAGAACATGTGATATAAACCCAAAAGAATACACAAGCCAACATACATACAGGCAGTGAGTCCAGAACAGCTTGAAGTACACTTGAAGTTGCACAAACTGATCTCAGAAAGGCAAACGTTCCTCTTTAAAAAGCCTTTTAGCCTTAACGAGGGACTTCAGAGGGTCTTCATAAGGGTGCAAATGATAAAAAGGGATGAAATGGATTCATTCATGTTTTCACACCATTGTTGCCGTGGTGAAGACCCTGTGAGGCTTTTTTAGACCATTTCATATTTAAAGTCTGGAAGAGGGTATATACGTGGCCTGTGTTCAAAAAAAGCCCCATCAAATAGAGGCCAGTCCCTAATGATAGGCTGTGTAAAAAAACATTAGGGGGTGGGGGAGTGGGGATTGGATTCAGCCGTAGCCTACCATAAAATGTCCCATGGTGAAATCACCATAACCTATATTTTCATAATACTAATTAAATCAGTATAACGCAGTCATGTTATACTCACCGCACAACAACAATATCGTTTTATTCACTCATTATGTCTAATTGTTTCTACTTTGCCGTTTTTTTAATCACTGTTAAACTACGGTCAATAAAACTCGACAGTCCCTGCAGAGATAGGGATTCACCTGTAGCCTAGTTTAGGCTTTTAATTTGACAGAGGCAACGAGTCTTGTTTCATTGACGATAACGTTTGTATGATTGAAAACACAGCACAGTAAAAAAAAAGCGGAAATCCTTGGTGAATTAAGACGTTTCTCTTTATTAGGCACAGATCTTCGTATTTTTGTACTGGCCAGTATTTTATCAGCTTTTATTGAAGTCATATGGTATGAATGTGGCCAAAATCAGAACTGTGATTTTTCTGTTCAGTACTTTTCTGGTTTCACGTTCTCTTTTCACCACAAATAGCTTTAATTCACTGATTATTCACTTTTTGCTGTTTTTTTTCTTTTTCTTTTTTTAAAAATTGCTGTCAAGCTGCTGTCATCGAAATGAAACGGTTCCTGCAAAATTTCACAATAAAAGCATACGGAAAGTTAGATTACGCCCATGTAGCTGCTGGGACGTTTTTAATGTAATCTCAGCTCATTTTATGTCTCGTTTTATCATCTCACGATTTTCTAATATTTCATAATCCATAATCTTATCAAGTCTAAATTAATCTTTGTTGTTTGAAATGTCTGTGGCAGTTTCATCAATTGTATTGTAACACACCGTTTTCAGTCACTAATTGTTTCCTTTGGGTTCTACTTTGCTGTTTTGTCCGTCACTGTTAATGTACCATCACTTAAACTCAAAAGTTCCTTTACATATTTCTGAATAAAAACCAACCAGTGAAGGGAGGGATTTTACCCTTTGGGCTGCTGGAGGACTCAGAGTCATCTAAAGTGTTCATCTAATATGCATTAAACATTTCAGATACTGAACTACTATTCAAGCCGTAATTTGTTAGTGGAACGACAATTTTCCCCTTTTTATGATAAAGTATCAAATGAAATATAAAAAGTGTGTTGCGCTCACGGAAAATGTGAACTACTTCAGCAAAAAGAGAAAACACTAAATCCTGCGCCTGGAACAACAAACCAGAGAAACACAAAGCATTTATTAGAGGATATGTAAGCGTTTAACATGAAGCTAAACTAAAGTATGATCACTGTTGTGTTTTAAAATACAGCTGCAACTTCTCATCTCCTGTTGAAAACAGAGGACGTTGGAGGAGGTTTGGTTTTATAGCTGCCGTTTAAAGGTGAAACTCGATTGTCTGTCATGTGTTTAAATGAAAGTAAAACAGGAAAGCCAAGTGTCCCAGATTCTCTCTCTCTCACACACACACACACACACACACACACGTATATACAGCTTATCTGACTTTGTGTGTTGTGTTGTGTCTCTGCAGACTCTCTACAGCTCCATCAAGAACGAGAAGCTGCAGTGGACCATGTAAGTTTCTTTTCCAGTGCGGACCATCGTCTGGTTTCTACTGGTTTAACACACGGCATCCGAAGTCTGTGTTTAAGCTCAGTCTGCTGCATATTTCTGTGTGTGTGTGTGTGTGTGTGTGTGTGTGTGTGTGTGTGTGTGTCTGCTGCTGCCCCAACTCCCATATTTAAGCCTCTGTTGCCGTGGTAACCATTCCCCGCTCTTTCCTCTTTGTAATTACAGGTCAGCATCCCAACGCCCATGCTTGACTGTGGACACACACACACACACACACATCCAGCATTTAGCATTTAGCATCTGTCCTCCCTCATGTTCAGCCTCTTTTTTAACTCTTCAGTTCTTTTCCTGTTGGTCTCCTGCAGCCATTTGGACAAATTTTCTGATGACGGTAAATGACGACTAAAGGAAATGAAATGAGATGAAGAGGTGAAATCCTGACACGTCGTAATGCAAAACACGATATGAGAACATTAGATGTGGAGTCGACAGGAGGCGAGATGATGACATGAGAAATATGCTGACATGATACTGATTATTGAATTGATCCCCAGATGAAAGGAAGGTTGAAATGGGACGATTTCATATCATATAATGAGAAGCGATGACAAAATGCGAGGAAATATTGAGAATAGAGCTGCAGCCAACTAATGAATGTGCAGACTATTTCCTCCATAAATTGATTAATCGCTTCGTCTATAAATGTCAAGCAATAGTGCAAAAACGCCCAAGGCGACGTCTGCAGTTTGCTTGTTTTGTCGAAAACCCAAAGATAATAAATTCACCGTCATTTTTCACGAGACATCTCATTTTCATTATTTGACACTTTAGAAAAGCTTCAACTCCTCACAACTGAGAAGCTGAAACCAGAGAATCTTTGGCGTTCTCCCTCGAAAATGACCAACGATTATCGCACCATCAAAATACCTGCAGATTAATTTTCTGTCGATCGCCTGTTTGCTGCAGCCCTCGTGGAGATGGAGCATTAAGTCGTGATTAGAAAGTTAGATGAGAAGAACGTCGGGTCTTAGAATGAGATGATGAGAGGAGTTAAAATCATGAAATATATCAGGAAATATTTGAGATGACAAACTACGATGTTGTGAAAGGTGAAAGAATGAGTTGGCAGGCCAGATATGATATGAGACGACTTTATGATGAAGAGATGATTAATCAAGAGAGATAATGATGCAAAATGATGAATATAAACGACTATGATGAGTGACAAGACGAGCTGAGAGGAGCAGATGATTAGATGAGAAAAGATAATGAGATGTCTTGTGAAAGATGAGGAGATGTTGATGGGTTCCTTCGACCAGATGATGTGATGAAATGATTGGACGAGACGACACGGGACAACCGGGCCTTCGTCTGGGGCCGGCCCGTGCTGCTGATTTCTCCTGTCCATACAAAGTCAAGGCTTCCTCCATGTCCCCTGTTGTTCTGATAGGTTCAGTGTAATGTCCAAGTATGAGAGCATTGCTTCTGTTGAGAAGAGAAACTGACCTGACTTTGCGATGGGAGCCGTTGTAGCAGGCCCCAGGTAACGACCTCAGTGAGCTTTTCTTTTCTCTACCCAGCCTTCGTTTGCTCGTGATGGGCCCCGACCGTCCTTTGAGCTTATTTAACCACCGGTCTTCACGGCAGAGGTTACAGTGACCACGATTAGAAAATGAGACAAGTTGAGATAATGACGTCAGATGAGAAGATGATAAAATTATGAGACAAAAATGAAATGTTTGGTGAAAGGAGACGAGGCGTTGATGAGGTAACTGGACGAGATGATCATTTCTTTTAGCTTCGGAAAATAAAAACTCCTAATTCGTCTTCTGACACCTTTTGTCTTCTCTACTAAAGTGACGAGGAGGAGTTGAGGAAGTCGATGTCGGAGCTGGCCGACGTCCGAACAGACTCCGCCTCCCACACCATGAAACGACTGGGGAGTGGAGGAAACCCGCTGGTGGGCGTCGCCCAGCAGGCCGACGGCGAGCTCTACAAGAGCGGCTTCCTGGTCCGCAAAGCCCACGCCGACCCCGACGGAAAGAGAAGTACGGCGCCGCAGCCTCTGGTCTTCTTCTTTGTGACAGTCATGTCACATCCTGCTTTATTGATCACAGTAGTTTCAAAGTCAGTTATTTCTTTTCCTTTAAGTTTTTCTTTTCTTCTTCTCTTTTTTACAATACTAATCGGGGGACATACACTAGCTAATCCAAGTGAAATAAGCAAAACCAGTCGGGAAAAAAGAGACACAAAGTTTCAACAAAATAGCACAAAAATACGACATAAATTGGGAAGCACTTTTTTTTCATTATAAAAATAGAAGGAACATTTTCACTCTTATGTTTCTTTCTTTATATACAATAAAAATTGAGACCAAACCTCATAAACTTGACTACTTGTTTCCAAAAACAAACTGAAAACACGAAAGAAAGAAAAATAATCCAGCTCCTTTTAACAGCAGCAGCTGTGTTTGTCAGTCTAGACCCCAGATAGGAGCACGGCCCTCATCATCATCATCATTATTACTGTTAGAATTACTGCAGTTTACTTTACAGGGCACTTTTCAGGTAAGAAGAAGATGCTAAAAGACAAAGACGGGACGTGAGCTGCAGCAGCTTAACTCCAGTAACGGAAATCAGAGATGTATTCAGAGGTTTATTTGGGATTTGAGCGATGTAGTGCTACAAAAACAAACCTCCTGTCAGCGGCGGTACACGTGGAAAACCGCTGCGTTTAATGGTGTTTTACAGCTGATGTCCGAGTATCATCAGTGCCAAGTCCAGTTTTTTAAGCGGTTCAGTAGTAGTGAGCTGTCGAAAGGCGGCTCAGGGCTCCAGACGCAACACTCTTCAGCATGAGTCTGTATTTTGTGCTAAAGCTGGATGAACGTCATTATGACGCGTCCATATTTACATTTACTGTGATGTGTAACATCCCATGATGCCTTGTTTCTCCCAGCGCCACGGGGTAAGAGGGGCTGGAAGTCTTTCTACGCCATGCTGAAGGGTCTGGTGCTGTACCTGCAGAAGGTAAACATCCCAACTACATTTCCCAGCAGCCCTCTTGTTTCAGCCTCCTTGCCGGTCTATTTTTAACCGTGTGTGTCCCAGGTCAGACTGGGATCAGACCAGAGAGACACCGCACACGCGTCTGATCTGATCCCCGCTCCTATTTTGAACCACTTTTCTGATGAAATAGTTTTTTTCTGAACCTCGGAGCCGCTGATTTAGATCTGACACCGTTTCTACACACACTTCCGTTTTGCTCGGTTTCTGCTCGGTTCCTTGTGAAGACGTGAAAATAAGATGCTGTTTAATGGCTCTCGACGCAACTACATACCGCTCCTTGTTTTCTGTCTTTACTTTGCTTCCTCAGGGAACTTTATGTATCACACAAACGGTCAGATGACGACGACACACCACCTTAGCTCAATTAAGAGGCACAAAGAAAAATGAAAAGTTGAATCAATAATCAATAACTTGCACTGTTCCTGCTCGGTTCATGGCTGCGGCCTTTCTCCAGTAGCTGGTAAAGTTTAGCTAGATATTGGAAATGATGTTACTGAGTCAGTTATAATTATTCCACAATCACCTCCGGTTTGGCAAAAGTGAATTAGCTGCTCACAGCAGCTTTGAACTGATTGGATGCTGACGGCATGCCGCTCTGTGATTGGCCGACAGGACGAGTACCGCGCGGAGCGAGAGCTGACGGAGGAGGACGTGAAGAACGCCGTGTCCATCCATCACTCTCTGGCCATGAGAGCGGCCGACTACAGCAAGAGGCCGAACGTCTTCTACCTGAGGACGGCCGACTGGAGGGTCTTCCTGTTCCAGGCTCCGTAAGACGCCGCGCACCTCAGCTCTGATTGGTTGTTTTTCAGTCTGTTCGTCAGGTGTGTTCGATATGTCAGGGAAAATGTTTATGGGGTTACTTATCTTTCTCGAAACCAAACGATGCGAAAGAGGAAATCTTATCGAAGGAGCTGCAGGAGCAGACGGTTTCCTCCAGCAGCCGAAAACCTCTGGTGTTCAGAAGCTGATCTGTCCGTTGGACCCGTTGCTCTAATGAGCCGCATCTGGCGTTTCAGTTGTAGTGAAGTCTGCCTACGGTACCGATTCATGGAGGGAAATCAAAATCAGATTCATCTACGACCTACTGATAATTAGTGGACGAATCAGCCGGTTTTCTTTGCTGCTTAGACGCCATCAGTAAAAATGGCCCCCTCTGGATGTTCAGGGGAAACAGCTGCAGCGCTACAAAGACTGAGCCTCTTCCTTCTCCCCACGGCTTTAAACCGGCGTTCTCCTTTAAGTGACAGAAAAACAAGCCGGACCGGTGAACGCCGATCATTGACTATGTGCGTCCTGAGTCAGTGCAGTCGACGGGGCATCTTCCTGGAATCTCCTCCATGAATCGGAATCGTGAGTCAGGTCGAGCGTTATCGTCTCCATCTTCTTCCTGCAGGAACGCTGAACAGATGCAGTCGTGGATCACGCGCATCAACGTGGTGGCGGCCATGTTTTCGGCGCCGCCGTTCCCGGCGGCCATCGGCTCTCAGAAGAGATTCAGCCGTCCTCTGCTGCCGGGATCCAACACCAAGCTGTCCCAGGTACAGAGAGGGGTCCTGACTCATCTGGGCCAATCCACCCGGATGTGTCAGACCAGAGGAGTCGGCTTTTTATCGGGTGAATTCAGGTTGTACTGGCGCAGAAATCCCAGAATCCTTTGCCTTGTCGTCTGTCTTGACAGGAGGAGCAGGTCAAATCTCACGAGAACCGGTTCAGGGCGGTTTCCTCCGAGCTGGCTGACCTCACGGCCTCCACCCCGGACCGAAAGGTCAAAGGTCGTGAGTTGGAGGAGCAGAAACTAAGACGGGAGTACCTGGAATTTGAGGTGAGGGCGTTTTCGCACAAACAGAAACACCCGCCGGTCTCCCTGGTGCGGGTTTGTTTCCTGTTGCTCGGCTTCCTGTCTCTTCTGTGTAACTTCTAAATCACTTTACTACATTTAGAAAGAAAATCAATGCCTTCAAAATCTGTCAGACTCAGATGATGAGAGATGAGATGAAAGGAGATAAAATGAAAAACCTTCCAGTAGCTGGAAGGAAAAAGTCCGTTTCACTTGAGCAGGAAGTGTTGAGTTCATTTTTAATAAATGACTGCAGCGATGGAATCCGTGCTGTGGGAATGGACGCTTCACTGGGTTTACCATGTGAGACACCGGAGTGCAGCCGGAATCCCAGCTCCATCGGAGCCGCTTCTTCTCCGTTATTAGCGACTGCACGGTTATAATGTGAGACTTGATATTCAGATACCGAGGCTGTGACTCTAGTTCAGAAGGTGGGGGACACAATAAAGTCGAGCGAAAAAAAAAAGCAGAAACTGTCAAACTATGTAAATGCTTCTGACCTACTCAGGTTTATATCAGCCTCTCAAACAATCATCATGCTGAAACTGGTCTGATCCCGATCCTCCGAGAGAACCAGGAAAGTTCTGTTTGGTTCCGGGGAAAAGCTTTTCCAGACACATAAAACTGAAATGTAGTTCTACTAAGAAATCACCAACTAATTTAGCAAACTGACCAAAACGTAGGCAGAATCAGCTTTGTCTTTCATTTGCTTTTATTTTCCACAGTTGCTCCTCTCCGGAAGTCACGTGCTTTATTTTTGAAATCCCTCTGAGGTCTGAATGTACCTGCTGGCTGACAGACTGCGGCTCCTTCTGCCTGGTTCCTGCTCGTCCTCGTCACAAACTGTCACCGAGTCCGTCCGTCTGGTGTCAAACAGGCCGCAGAGACACAAACACACTGTGTCAGGAACAAGCAGCTCGCTCGAAGGAACACGCCGCGCTTTGTTACCTCACCAATTACAGATCCCGTTTATGTCTGCTCCTGCCGGTCAGTGATTTCCTGCCTTCGAGGTCATTTCTGTGAACGTCCACCTGCAGAGAGATAATCCATCGCAGTCGACGGTTTATCTCTAAGATACGATGTATTGGCATCGTGTCATAATGCAGGTGAACACGTGGGCCGACCTGAGAACGGCAGCCGTATGCGCTCCGTGGTCAGAGATGCCTGAAACCCAGTAAAAACAGGCGTGGTGAGTTCACGTGCTGTCGTACAGAATCAGAGCGGTCCGTGTCCGTCGGACTACACCTGTTTCCACACCGAATCTGAAGGGACTTTTCTGTCGATCGAACTTTGTGCCAGGGGAGAAAAAAACAACGAAACAAAAACGCTCCTGAAATCGGAAATTTGCGTTTGACCAGTGAGATCGGTTTAATGACATCACGCATTAGCTTGGCATCTTTTATCCACAGGCTTCAACCACGTTATTTAGCGACTGAAGTCACCGTGGAACTTTTTCTGTCCAACGGGACAAAGATTTCCAACCATTACGATTCCGACGGTCACTTCGACTCACCGTCCTGTCGTCGCCTCGCCGAGACCGGCTGGACCCAAAAGCCTTTCTCCTGTGAAGAAGCGTTAGAGCTGGGACCGGTCCAGACCGGATACAAAAGAGTCAGAGTAGAAAGAGGCGTCCAGTCCAGTCTCCCATTGTTCACGCGGGCTTTTTATTTCAGACCTGCTGCGTAACTGGTGGTTCCGCTTTGATTCACTGGGGCTGTGTTCGTGTTTTCTGTTTGGGGGGGGCCATTTTAGCTCTACCCGACCAGCAGTGAACGGTTTAGATCCATCGGTCGTTCTCAGTGGACACAGAAGCTGAGGTAGAGGTTGTAAACAGCAGTGAACTTAATGCTTGTCGTGTTGATCTAAGACCCGTTATCTCTGTCAAGTCGACCTGCAACAGCCTCTCATCCACACCGGGGACATTTTTCTGTTGCTGCTCTGCCAACAGAGCCTCCGATTGGCTGGTTGAGAGTTGAGAGTCCGAGACGGAGGCTGCGATTCAAAGGTCCGGGGCCGCGAAACGCTCCAGTTTTCTCCGCTTCTTAAAGGAAGAGTTCGACGCTTTGGGAAATAAACGTCTTCTGTTTCTGTCTGAGCCAGATGTTCAGATCGACACCACTCTCACGTCTGCACAGTGAATATGAAGCTACAGCAGCAACAGTTGTTGTTACGCTTCAGGATTAAGAGCCTGGGACCATGATCCAAAGCAGACCTCAGAATCAGAATCCACCATGAACCACTTCAAGAAACACAAGCTGAAGCTGTTGACCCCAAGCTAAGCTAACCAGAGAGAGTGGGATCAGTCTGAACATCCAGATCTCAGTGAGTATTTCCCAAAACGTCGAGGTCGTCCTTCACAGAGAAGCTCAACGCCGACTCAGAGAGAACAGGAAGCCGTCGCTGTCGGTCCCATTTTAAAACCTGATGTGAGACCTGATGTTTGCATCACTAACCGTCTCCCGTCTCTGTCCTCCTGTACAGAAAACCCGTTACGGTACGTACGCCATGCTGCTCAGAGCCAAGCTGTCGAGCGGAGACGAGGACCTGACGGCCTTCGAGTCTCGGCTGTTCGACGACGGCGGCCTGCAGAGGGCGCACTCCAGCCCCACGCTGCCGCAGGACGGCGCCGAAAAGGAGAAAACCCGCGGGACCAAGATGTCAAAAAGCTTAAAGGTCACGTCCTCCTCGTCCTCCTCGTCCTCCTCGACCACCAAGACCAGCGGCAGCACCAGGGAGGGAAGCAAGAAGAAGAACGGGAACAGCCAGCGGCCGGAGCTGCAACAAAGCAGCAAACAGGAGGAGGCGCCGTAAGGCGGCGGCAATCGGGTTCATGCAAAGTGTGTAGCTGGAGACGGACAAGAAGCATCATGGGTAGCAGGCTGACATCCTCCTTTAACCCTTTTCTGTTAAACCTCAGTCGGATTCTGATTGGCTGAGGGGATTTTCCTCCAGAGCCGAGCTGAGACGTTCAAGGTCGGCGGGAGAGGAAACGCTCGTCACGGAGGAGGACGACCAAACTGACGAGTTTTACCACTAAGAAGGTTTGAGAAGTGAACCTGAACACCATCACTCAGCTGTCGCGTTATTTCTCCTCCAAACGTCGGCGTCCGCAGGTCAAACAGTCAAACAGCTGGTGAGTTTCAGAATAAAAGCTTCCTTTCCCGTTCAAGCTTTCATTTCAGGGACTTTCTGGAAACGTTTTTTGTGAAAACGACGCAGACGGAGCTTAAGCATCAGTAATCATTTAGGCTCCGGCAGCAGCGTTCGACTCCAGGACCAGGACCCACCGGGGTCAGGTTTTGTTTGTAGGTACTTTTTATTTTTCTCTCTCAGAGCGACAAACACTGACCTCCTGCATCGCCATCCTCCTGCTTCTCCTAGCAACTGACGGGGGAGCAGGTTGCCATGCCGACCACATGTGACAGCCAGAGTGCGTGGGACTGTTGCCGCAGTGACCAAGCAAAGGGGGAAAGGTTGGGAGGGAGGGAGGGAGCGAGACTCTGCAGTCAGGACTCCCCCAGCCAAACGACAAACCAACAGATAAACAGACAGACGATACCTCCTCCTCAGCAGTTCACAGAGTGTGTGTGTGTGTGTGTGTGTGTGTGTGTGTGTGTGTGTGTGTGAGTGTGTGTGTGTTAACCAGAGGAAAAGTATTGTGAGTACAAGGTAATACTGCGTTGATGTGTACCTCCAGGAGTGTAAATAGAAACTGAACATGCTGGACGGAGGCTGATCAAAGTGTTTTGCAGTTTGTTTTCTTTGTGTTGTTTTTCTCACCGAGTTCTGCTGGAAACCAACAGGCTGTACGGAGGATTATTAGTGACCAAAAACTGCTGACTGAGCAGCAACAACAAACAAACGAACAAACACACACGAAAAAAAATACGAATTAAAACTTGAATCGGTCTGCAGGTTGAGTAGTGCTTTATTTATTTCATTGAAATGAATTTATCGAGCCACAAAAGATGACAAGTAAAAGGCAGGATATGAAATAATTTTTTTTTTTTTGGAAACACTTACATTTACAGGTCTGTAAAGTTTTAAGGTAATTTTCCAAGAAGTTTCCTGGAAAAAAAACAAACGTAATTTGGTATTTACTGTATAGAAAACAGAGACACTGTTCAACTGGTACAATTTCAATCAATTCAATAAAAATCAATTGCTAGTTTGACCCAGTCAGTGCACAGCAGGTCAGCTTAAGGTAGAAAAATCTGAAATTTGTCCACAGACAAGAATAAAAAAAATGAACATGAGGAAAATGAAAAATAAAAATGAAAAAGTTTCTTGGAAATATTTTTGAAGTTATTAGGAAATTATGGATAAAACGTTACCAAAAAACGTATATGAAGGACAGGCTCACGTTAACCGAGGTGCCGATGTGCATCAGTGTACTTCTATGGATGCAGGCGCACTTTTTCCTCTTTAAAACGCAATTTGATGAGGAACTACATTTCTTCATTCTGTGTAGTCCTTGTTGAAATGTAACAGCATCTGAAATCTCCTTTCCAGTGGTTGAATTGGACGATAAAGTTTTGTTCTTTTCTGACGCAGACGATCCGACCACCAAGCTCACTTTACAGAAGTGTCACTGTTTCACAAAGAATTATTTTTGTCTGAAAAGTGTAAGAAAATGTAAGTTAAATGAAGTTAAAAGTGTCATTATTGTTGTTATTTTCATTGACGATTGATCCGCTGGTTATTTTCTTGATTAACCGATTAATCGTTTTGTCCATAAAATGTGAAAAAACGCCTGTTACAATTCACCACAACCCAAAGGGACGTCTTCAAATGTCTCGCTGTCTCTGACCGACATCCCAAAATCCAAAGATGTTCGGTTCTCATCACAAAGAAAAGCATCAAACCGGCAAAGATTTGGCATTTTTGCTTAAAAAGGACTAAAACGATTATCAGTTATCAGATAGCTGCCTATTTATTTTTTGTCAACTAATTCCTGAATGGACTGATGGTTGCAGCTCTGTATCAGCCGATGAATCTGAACTTGCAGACTGATTACAGTTTCAATTGGTTTTGCGCTGGCTCAGTAGTTTTGTCATTAATGAACTTCCACGGGGTTTCTCTGTGTGCTGGAAACCGAATCGTGTTTGAATCCGTCCACTTTGTCTCCACATTCCTCCCGATCACGGGGACCAGGATGAAACATATCGAAAGACTGTTTCCTCCTAAAGTTTGTGTAACTTGCAGAAATGTTCTTGTCATTGTTTATTAATTGGTCAAAGGACAGGTGAAAGGTCACCGGGACAGAGCAGCGTGCACGAACACTCGGAGACACTTTGTCCAGCTGGAGACGAGAGTTCAAAAACTGTGAGTTTTAATCATCTCTTTGTTAATGTGATGCAACAAACATCGGGAACGACGCTTCCTCTTGTTCTTGATCTCCAGTGAAAAACGCTTTGTCTTCTGCAAAGAAACTGACGCTCGTCACTTCAGTTGTCTCCTCATAACGTAAAGAAAATGAAGCTCTGCTTTTTAAAGACGACTGAAAAGTGAAATCTTAAAGAGTCTCCTGATCATCTCCACCCCCGGACACGACACTTCAACGTGTAGTTACCTCCTGCTGCCACTTGGGGCCCCCAGAGTGTGAAGTTGTTTAACAGTTGAGCAGTGGACCACAGAAGCAGAGTGAACTTTCTCACCCTGAGAGTCTCCCCTGAGTCCGTCCCCACCCTCCACGAGGCCCAGAATCTCCAGCTCATCCGTCAGCTGAAAGGCGATGAGGACTTGGACGAATGGGACAATAAGTCCGAGTCTAAACTACGTCCAGGTTTTTTCTGGGTGACGGGGCCAAAAACCTGACATGATTTATTTATGGATTGAGGGCATAAGAAACTCCAAGGAATAACACGTTAAAGTAAAAGACACTTATCTCCAGCCTGGTCACAAGAAGTCGAAAGACATACAACATCAAACTACACAATAAAACCCCGAACACCACAAATTAAATAAGAAAAACACCCACATGAAAACACCAACGTACAGCAAAGACAGTTTGTCGGCCAATGAAAATTTCATTAAAAATCTGTGAGCCCGTTCCATTAGGAGCTCGTCATTATTCCCTGAAGTGTTAGTTAATCGTGAATAGTGATGTTGAATTGAAAAACTGAACAGAAGGAAGCTCCATGTTTCCCAGAGACCGAACAGCTTCATACATTTAGAAAACAAATGTAGTGACAGGAAACGGGCACCAGGTGGCAGCAGAGATGAGCTGTGTGCTGTTGCTTCTCCAGGACTCCCGAGAGTTTGTGCTTTAGTTTGTTGAATGAAGGATCCACTCAATTTTTATTCTAACTTAAGGTTCATTTAAAAACGTTGTGTATTTTTTCCCAGAATATATTGGATCATCCTCAAAAACAAAACCGTCCTTAAAGCAAAAGAAAACTCGTACATCCATTATTCTGAAGTGAAACTCTTCAGATGTCTCTTAGTTTTACAGGTTTGTGATCAAGAACACAAAAAGCTGGAACCTTTTTGATCCTAAACAGTAATCTGTGACTCCAGATTATCTGAAAACACTGAAGGAAAACTTGAAGTTTTGGTCTGGGTAAAGACCAGAATGCTGAAGGAAGGAAAGGGAGCTTCCAGACAGAAATTCCTCGAGCTGCTGCTGTGGAAAACTCCCTGGACCCTCGTTGGAAATGAGTCTTTACAGTCAACGGCTGCAGAGCAGGAACCGCTGAGCTCTCGGACGGACAAACGGAGAAAAGTGAGACTTTTGACTCTTTTCTTTGGTCCGTATCTGGACCTGTGAGCGATCGTCTCCACTCCGTTCTTCAGCGGCTGAACGGGCTGTAAAGACACTAAAAACCCCCACAGAGGAATTAACAAATGTCCAAACACAACTTTCAAAGGTACTGATGGAATCGAAGACCAGATTTAAATATTTAAAGTTATCACATGACCTTCATCGTTTTCTTGAGATCAATATAAGAAAACAGTTTCTCAACAAGCGCCAGAGTTCTCTACGATAACCACGACGGTCACGCCAGTCAAGCTCCAGACCACGTCAGTGGTCATGAGGTTTAGCTTTGGCTTTGACTCAAAATGAAAAATCCCAGATTCAAGCAGCGTAGTTTGGCTTAAGGGCAATCCACACCCGTCGCATTTCTGATGTCCAACACAGTCCACATCAGCTCCAGTGCGGATTTGATAGATGGACGCCTCACTAGCGCTTAAATGCCCCTGGTTTCCTACCTGTGGAGTGAATTCCCAGTTAGAGAATGAGTGAAGGAGCTCAGGGTGGAACCGTTCTTCCTTTGACCCAGGACGGACGGCATATCCCATCAAGCCTGGCAACGCTTCAAGACCTCCCAGAAGGAGCTGGAGGAGGCGGCTGCCTTTCTCACCCCTTGTTCACATGCAGACTGCAGACTCTCAAAGTCTTTTGCCCCCGAAGAGCACGAGGCTAATTTTCAGGTGTTTGCGGTGGTTGCTCCCATGGTTTTTCTTCTTCACATCGAAAAGTGAAGCTGTTGACAGCGACGTTCGGCGTTTCCTCCGTTTTGTTTGAGCGGAGCAGCAAACAGCTCTGGACTCTTGGGAATCAAAGCCAGCCGATTGGTTGCCTCTGGGCTGTTGCTCCCGCACGTCGCAGTACATTTGCATGAATCTGAACCTTTCTCAGCGTCTCCACAGCTGCCGGATGACCTTCGCGTCTCAGTTGCGATGGAGCTGCGCGGTATCCGTTTTGAGGCCGTCAGCGTGCACAGCGCAGGTCGTCTGAATCATCGCGCTACGACGGAAACGGAAATAAGTGCGACCAGAGACCAGTCATCATTTCCCACCATCCATCTGCACCGCTCTCAGGTTTTCAGTTATCCTCGGATCTAGTCCGGACGGGGCTGGACAAGCCGTCGGCGCGTCTCTCTCTGATCGCGATTCCGTACGTACCTTTGAAATGAGAACCAGACCTTTTCGCACGAAGACCTCCGTGGTTCTTCTGACCGCAGCGATGGTCGTCCGGCTGCAGGACCGAAGAGCAGAGAGGAAGGCCTCGCTCGTACGTCCCAAAATCCGTCCATCGGCCTCTTTTCTTCATCCGCGTCATGAGCGTGACCATGATGACAGATGCAGGAGGAGTCTGTTGAACCAGTCCACCAGCTGCTGCAGAGACATTCACAGACAGCAGGGTCCAGACTTATCCCCCCCGCCGGGTCGTATTTACTCCCTCAGATATCCAGTAACACTTGTGTATTTCGGGTGTATTTTTTCGCACTGTGCAATGTAAAGCAGCGTAGGATGAGTCTGTCTAAAAGTCATGGCCGCTTTCAGCTCTTCGTCTGTGTACAAACCTTGTAAATAAATGTTCACATTGAGAAGCCATACTGTAGTTGGGCTGAACGCCTAGCTAGCGCTCGTTGCGAATTAGGGCACTTTGGTTTAGATATTTTAGACTGAAAGCAGATGTTGAATCGACCGGTTTATTTATTCTGTTTATTGAGTTTCTGTGAGTGTTTTGTTTTTTTTGTTTGTTTGTTCGTTTGTTTGTTTTTGGCTTCGCCGCGGCCCGAATGTTTGCCGCCAGCTCGTCGATCGATAGCTGTACATACTGTCCACATCCTGTGAGGTTTTGGTCGTAGTGAAACACATACATGTTTGTATCATTTTGAAGGCTTAGAGGCAAGAATAAAGCCATTTTGAAAACTAGACGAGAAGGTCTGAAAGTCATTTTTATTCAAAGCTTCAGAAACCTCAACAGTGCAGCGTTTGTTTGTTTTTTTGTTAAATGCTGATTAAATGTTTAATTTCCAGGCTGTTCGATGAGAAACCACATGAATACACAGTATTAGTAAAAACACACACAGCCTCGACTGGAGCTTCGACTCAACCGATGTGAGTCTGAAAGACATGAAGCGGAAAGTAAAATGTAAGAACTGTACACGAAGCACGACGCGACTGTCTGACTGAAAATAACGGAGAAAAAAGGACACACATCCTCATCAACACTCAACACAGTCTGATAAATGTACAAACAACATTCGGTTTTCAGGAGAGACGACATTTAACAAGTAAAAGACTCGTATAATCAAAATCTCCCTTTAAAAAAATCGGTGGAAGCCCATTTCTGCCAAAAAGAAAATTAAACAAAAAGGATGAAAAGTTAGCACCTAAATTTGGCCTAAAATCTAAACATTTTAAACTTAACAAACCTAATATAACAATATATTTTAATTTTAAAACTGTAAGCTGGATTTTTGACGGATACACTAAAACTAACAATATCCTTCCAACCTTTTGTGGGTCGAAATTTGAGGGAGTTCATTTTGAACCTCAAACTTGTCATAATTGTAAAGCCACTACGTTCTGACTTGCTATCTGACTTTGACTTTACTTAAGGCTTTGTCCAAAAAAGGCAATTTGTATTCGTTACCTTCGGTTTTAAACCTTCAATATTTTTTTTGACTCTTATCATTTTGATCTAACTCACTTACCGTATAGACCATCACGTAATTGTGACTTAGTAAGTCAAAGTTCTGATGTGTGAATTTTGACTCAAGTGGAAGAGTCAAAATTATGACCTTACATTTTTTTAGTCAACATACTTTTTATCCCATATTTTTTTTACTTAGGTCAAAACTTCCATCTCATCATTTTGATGTAAAATAGTAAAAATGTATAATTTAAATAGAACTTGTTTTAATTGTGTCTACGTATCTCATTACGTTGACATAAAAACATTTAATGTTTGATTTCACTGACTATGTCACACTTTTGATACTTAACTCATAACTTTGATGGTTTAACTGACTCATTATTTTGAAAGACAAAATTCTGATGTGTCAGTTTTGACTTAACAAGGTATAGTTTGACAGAAAAAGCCCAGATTTAGCCTGTTAAAGTAAAAACTTTCATAATTTTTGTAATTTTGACAATTGGACTGAAAACTTTGACTGTCTCACAATTTTACCTAAACAAGCTAGTCCTGGTTTTAATTCTCAGAATTTTGATTTGTCAGTTTTGACTTAAGTTATAAGTTTGACATTAAAATATCAAAATTTAAAGTTTAAGTGATCACACACTAAGTCAACATTCAACACAGAATCTCGTCGTTTTGACAAAATAATGTGACTTTTTTATTTCCTGGATGTACAGTCACATTATTTGGAAGAGACATAAAAACTAATTTGACTTTTTAAGTTAAAAAAAAAAATGACAGTCCCTCAAAATATTGATGCATGTTGAAGTTTTAATTTACTATTTAATTTGGATTTAAATATTGTAACTTTTTTTGGTTGAATTTACCAATTTATTAATCACAGTATAAATTAACATTTTACTTTCAATGAATAACTTGTTTTTATTCATTACATTTAACATTGCTTTTTTAATTTAAACTGGCACGAATGGGCTTCCGTAGGATATCTTATTTCACTGATTGAAACCTGAAGGAGGCGTCACACGCCGATAAACAGAGAAACAGGTGACAACAGGTGAACATCTGATGATTTCACTGCTCAGTCCAACAGGTGAGGCATGCTGCGTTCCAGAGCAGACAGAAAATAGGACATTCCAGTTTCAATAGAGGTGAAAAAGCAGATCAGCTCCTCAGGTCGTAACTTCTCTGTTGTCAAGTTAACAAGGTAACACACAACACGCACACTGTAAACAACACAGATTTACTGCTGATGCTCAACCTCAAAACATTCAACAGATAATTGTTAAAAAAACAAAACAAAAAAAACTGCCGCTGGCTTGTGTTGAAGGTTGGTCCTGGAGGGCAGATTTAAGGACCTTCAAGGTGTTGTCTGGTGAAAGCTAAGGATGCCAGGTTGTCTGTCAGACATCATACAACCCAGAGAAATAAACTGAAATAATTACGAGAAAAACTGAATATAAATTAATGAAAAATGTAAAGAAGCTGAAAATTGAAGATAAAATGGACAAATTTGATGAAATAAAACACATCGATGATAATCCTCGTGGCAAAATCATTCATTTTAACCTGCTGTCTGTATTTTTATTTAAAACATACTTGAATTCATTTCTTCAAACTTTAAAAGCCTTTTTCCTTAAATTACTGTTTGTCCTCAAACTCTCCAATTTTTGAAAAAACCCGCGAGTTCTCTGGCGTCGACATGTTTTCCAAGAACCCGTTTGCCTGACGGAGAAACCAAACAACTGACATCCTGCCGAACATTTACAATCCTCCGCTCCGTCTGAAACGCAGCGCTCGTCTCCTCTGCAGGTGAGCGAACATCAGGGTCCGACTCTGCTGTGAATAAACCAGTCTCAGTCCCCGCTGGACGTGTCAGTCTGCAGATTAAAGTCCAGGTCTGCAGAGCCCCGGATCCCGGAGGACGAGATGACGTTAACGAAGCTGCTCCGATGTCCGAATTCATTTCTGGCTCGTCACTGGTTGGCCACGGGCGGCTCCTCTTCTTCCATTGGCTGGCTGCCGAAGCCGCTGTCGACCGTGGCGTCTGATTGGGCAGAGAGTATAAACCAGGTTAGTGTGGCTGCAGTTTGAACGGGGACTTTTTCTACTTGAATGAGAGGAAGCGTCACCTGTGCTGTGTTTGTCGTCTCGTAGCTCCGTGTTTCTGAGCAGTCGGACTCCTTCTGACAGACCGAGGGACTGAAGGGCTTCGACCAGACCTTCCACCGGACCCCCGCCCAGCTGGACACAAACAGACACGGGGCATCAGGTAACGTGCTACTGAACCGGGTGTGTGAGCTGAAACACGGACGTCGGTGTTGTTGAAGTACGTAACTAATAACTAAGAACCATCCGTTCAACATGAGCTATTGTATCTGGAATTACTGTACGTTTTTGCTCTATTTCTATAGTAACAGCAAACGCCACAGGACACGTTCTTTGTATATGTGCATCCTTGTGGAATAAACAGCATTTCCCATAAGCCCACAGACCGCGGCTAGCTGGGAAATGGCCGTAACAACATTTCCTTTCACCTCAACGGCTGCGCTGTATCTGGCCGCGCCGGGCGCCGAAAATCAAACAGCAGCAGGTGGCGGAGACGCTTCACTGCTTTTACTTTAAAACAGAAGCTTCAACATCTGGATTCAGCCTCTGCAAAGCCGCGTGACATCATTCTGCACCCCCTTAACATCTGGCTCAGTGTATCTGGTTATCCCGGCCGAAACTCTTTTCCGCCTGAGCCGGCTTTAGCTTCCGTCGATGAAGCCTTTTCTGCCGTGCTTACCTTGTAGTGCTGCAGCAGGTGGTGGCAGGGCGTGGGACTGTCCTGGTACAGGTGAGTCAGCGTCACCATCCCCAACTTCTCCGCCAGTTTCCTCCAGGGAACGTCTCCGACACTCAGCAGCTCCACCAGCCGGGACAGCATGTCCTCGTCCAGACCCGAATCCTCCACCTCTGCAACATCGACACAGTTTCGGGTAAATTTTAGACACGAAAAAAACAAGGCGATTCAAAAGATCCGGCCGTAAAACCCGTGGAGGAATTGGTCCGATCATCTTCTTTCTTCCAAATTATGAAAAAAAAAGCAATACGTAACTGACCTCCGGCTCTCTGACCTCCGGCTCTCTGACCTCCGGCTCTCTGACCTCCGGCTCTCTGACCTCCGGCTCTCTGACCTCCGGCTCTCTGACCTCCGGCTCTCTGACCTCCGGCTCTCTGACCTCCGGCTCTCTGACCTCCGGCTCTCTGACCTCCGGCTCTCTGACCTCCGGCTCTCTGACCTCCGGCTCTCTGACCTCCGGCTCTCTGACCTCCGGCTCTCTGACCTCCGGCTCTCTGACCTCCGGCTCTCTGACCTCCGGCTCTCTGACCTCCGGCTCTCTGACCTCCGGCTCTCTGACCTCCGGCTCTCTGACCTCCGGCTCTCTGACCTCCGGCTCTCTGACCTCCGGCTCTCTGACCTCCGGCTCTCTGACCTCCGGCTCTCTGACCTCCGGCTCTCTGACCTCCGGCTCTCTGACCTCCGGCTCTCTGACCTCCGGCTCTCTGACCTCCGGCTCTCTGACCTCCGGCTCTCTGACCTCCGGCTCTCTGACCTCCGGCTCTCTGACCTCCGGCTCTCTGACCTCCGGCTCTCTGACCTCCGGCTCTCTGACCTCCGGCTCTCTGACCTCCGGCTCTCTGACCTCCGGCTCTCTGACCTCCGGCTCTCTGACCTCCGGCTCTCTGACCTCCGGCTCTCTGACCTCCGGCTCTCTGACCTCCGGCTCTCTGACCTCCGGCTCTCTGACCTCCGGCTCTCTGACCTCCGGCTCTCTGACCTCCGGCTCTCTGACCTCCGGCTCTCTGACCTCCGGCTCTCTGACCTCCGGCTCTCTGACCTCCGGCTCTCTGACCTCCGGCTCTCTGACCTCCGGCTCTCTGACCTCCGGCTCTCTGACCTCCGGCTCTCTGACCTCCGGCTCTCTGACCTCCGGCTCTCTGACCTCCGGCTCTCTGACCTCCGGCTCTCTGACCTCCGGCTCTCTGACCTCCGGCTCTCTGACCTCCGGCTCTCTGACCTCCGGCTCTCTGACCTCCGGCTCTCTGACCTCCGGCTCTCTGACCTCCGGCTCTCTGACCTCCGGCTCTCTGACCTCCGGCTCTCTGACCTCCGGCTCTCTGACCTCCGGCTCTCTGACCTCCGGCTCTCTGACCTCCGGCTCTCTGACCTCCGGCTCTCTGACCTCCGGCTCTCTGACCTCCGGCTCTCTGACCTCCGGCTCTCTGACCTCCGGCTCTCTGACCTCCGGCTCTCTGACCTCCGGCTCTCTGACCTCCGGCTCTCTGACCTCCGGCTCTCTGACCTCCGGCTCTCTGACCTCCGGCTCTCTGACCTCCGGCTCTCTGACCTCCGGCTCTCTGACCTCCGGCTCTCTGACCTCCGGCTCTCTGACCTCCGGCTCTCTGACCTCCGGCTCTCTGACCTCCGGCTCTCTGACCTCCGGCTCTCTGACCTCCGGCTCTCTGACCTCCGGCTCTCTGACCTCCGGCTCTCTGACCTCCGGCTCTCTGACCTCCGGCTCTCTGACCTCCGGCTCTCTGACCTCCGGCTCTCTGACCTCCGGCTCTCTGACCTCCGGCTCTCTGACCTCCGGCTCTCTGACCTCCGGCTCTCTGACCTCCGGCTCTCTGACCTCCGGCTCTCTGACCTCCGGCTCTCTGACCTCCGGCTCTCTGACCTCCGGCTCTCTGACCTCCGGCTCTCTGACCTCCGGCTCTCTGACCTCCGGCTCTCTGACCTCCGGCTCTCTGACCTCCGGCTCTCTGACCTCCGGCTCTCTGACCTCCGGCTCTCTGACCTCCGGCTCTCTGACCTCCGGCTCTCTGACCTCCGGCTCTCTGACCTCCGGCTCTCTGACCTCCGGCTCTCTGACCTCCGGCTCTCTGACCTCCGGCTCTCTGACCTCCGGCTCTCTGACCTCCGGCTCTCTGACCTCCGGCTCTCTGACCTCCGGCTCTCTGACCTCCGGCTCTCTGACCTCCGGCTCTCTGACCTCCGGCTCTCTGACCTCCGGCTCTCTGACCTCCGGCTCTCTGACCTCCGGCTCTCTGACCTCCGGCTCTCTGACCTCCGGCTCTCTGACCTCCGGCTCTCTGACCTCCGGCTCTCTGACCTCCGGCTCTCTGACCTCCGGCTCTCTGACCTCCGGCTCTCTGACCTCCGGCTCTCTGACCTCCGGCTCTCTGACCTCCGGCTCTCTGACCTCCGGCTCTCTGACCTCCGGCTCTCTGACCTCCGGCTCTCTGACCTCCGGCTCTCTGACCTCCGGCTCTCTGACCTCCGGCTCTCTGACCTCCGGCTCTCTGACCTCCGGCTCTCTGACCTCCGGCTCTCTGACCTCCGGCTCTCTGACCTCCGGCTCTCTGACCTCCGGCTCTCTGACCTCCGGCTCTCTGACCTCCGGCTCTCTGACCTCCGGCTCTCTGACCTCCGGCTCTCTGACCTCCGGCTCTCTGACCTCCGGCTCTCTGACCTCCGGCTCTCTGACCTCCGGCTCTCTGACCTCCGGCTCTCTGACCTCCGGCTCTCTGACCTCCGGCTCTCTGACCTCCGGCTCTCTGACCTCCGGCTCTCTGACCTCCGGCTCTCTGACCTCCGGCTCTCTGACCTCCGGCTCTCTGACCTCCGGCTCTCTGACCTCCGGCTCTCTGACCTCCGGCTCTCTGACCTCCGGCTCTCTGACCTCCGGCTCTCTGACCTCCGGCTCTCTGACCTCCGGCTCTCTGACCTCCGGCTCTCTGACCTCCGGCTCTCTGACCTCCGGCTCTCTGACCTCCGGCTCTCTGACCTCCGGCTCTCTGACCTCCGGCTCTCTGACCTCCGGCTCTCTGACCTCCGGCTCTCTGACCTCCGGCTCTCTGACCTCCGGCTCTCTGACCTCCGGCTCTCTGACCTCCGGCTCTCTGACCTCCGGCTCTCTGACCTCCGGCTCTCTGACCTCCGGCTCTCTGACCTCCGGCTCTCTGACCTCCGGCTCTCTGACCTCCGGCTCTCTGACCTCCGGCTCTCTGACCTCCGGCTCTCTGACCTCCGGCTCTCTGACCTCCGGCTCTCTGACCTCCGGCTCTCTGACCTCCGGCTCTCTGACCTCCGGCTCTCTGACCTCCGGCTCTCTGACCTCCGGCTCTCTGACCTCCGGCTCTCTGACCTCCGGCTCTCTGACCTCCGGCTCTCTGGCCTCCGGCTCTCTGACCTCCGGCTCTCTGACCTCCTCTGTGGTGGGTTCGTCCTCGTCTTTTTCTTCCTCCGAAGAGCAGTTGAAGAAGAGCGGCTCGTCGTTCTCCACGTTCTTATCGGCACCTGAAAAACAGTCTCCGTGTAATCACCCGTTTGCTTCTCTATCACAGTCCGGATTCACCCTGAGTCGGTGTGTTTTCCAGTGGGTCTCACCTGCAGCGATGAGCATGGAGCAGAGAGTCGGGGAGCCCAGGCTGGCCGCCAGGTGGAGCGCCGTGTTTCCTCCGTACGTGCAGGCGTTGACGTCCGCCTTCAGCTGGAAGAGACACAACCACAGAGTGAGTGACTGACAGTGGCAGACTTCTGACAATCACTGTCCTGTCCCGAACCCGGGACCACGGCGGTGAAACGGAGTTATCACAGCGGGAAAGAAAAGAATTCACGATAAAAGTCCGGCCCTCTGAAACCAGCGGCGCCGGCGTTCGACAGAGAACGCACGTCGGTCCCTGCGCTACACCAAATGTTCAGATCCTTTATCAAAATAAAAGTGGCCCAACAGTATCGAGACGGAACGTCATTCAAGTAAACATGAGGCGGCTCAATTTTTACTGAAGATAGATAATTACAAAATGTCGTAAAGGAATCACAAGCACCTTTCAAAGTGTTATAATCTGTCGAGTAAGTTGTAACTAAAGCTGTGGAATGATAAAAGTTTTAATGTCGGGTTTATTATAAATAAAACATGAATGTTGAGGAGGACAAGAAGCAGGAGCTGGAGGTTACGGAGGTTATCGATTCTCAAGACCAATCCCAGCCAGGGAACGGCTGAGCGTCCGGACTGAGCTGCGTGTCGTACCTCCGTGATGAGCGTGCAGGCCACCTTGAACAGGTTCTCTCTGACGGCCAGGTGGAGGGCGGTGTTTCCGCTCTTCTGCTCAGGCGCGTTGATCTTGGCTCCGCCCTCCACCAGCAGGCGGAGGCAGCGCTCGCCGTCCCTCCTCACCGCCAGGTGGAGAGGGTGAAGGCCTGACAGAGACGGAAGCACAGGTAACACTTGAGCTTTTTAGGGCCTGAAAAGTCACCTTATGAAATGATACTGATATTCACAATCGTGGCGAGCGGCAGCGACCCCGTCTGATCGTCAATAAAGGATTTATTTTCTGTCGATCAACTAATCCGTTAATGACAAACGGTTGCACAGTGATACCGACAAGGTCAGTGATTAATATTGGCCCGATCGGTGGTAATAAGAAGACCGTCCTCTCACCGTGGTAGTCAGGGGTGTTCACCAGGTGGCCGTGGCGTTCTCCCAGGTGAGCCAGCAGGGGGCGGAGCGTGGTGTTATCTCCGGCCAGCGCTGCCAGGTGCAGCGGGCTGCGGCCATCTTTGTCCACCAGGCTGGGGTCGGCCCCCGCCCTCAGCAACACCTCCACCACCTTGACCTGCCGGGTGATCACCGCCAGGTGGAGGGGAGTCTGCAGCGACCAGAGCAGGGGGAGGAGTTAGTGGTCGGTTTGGCCTTAGCTACCTGCTGGAGGGGGTCGGCTGTGTCTGCATGAGTTATGGTTAGTCAAGTGAAGGCAGCCTGCCGTGTGCAGGGGCAGGTGAGCGAGGAGTAAGATACCTGTCGGAGGTGGTTGGCCGTGTTGAGGATGTGTTGTTGCTGGCTGCTGAGCAGAGTGTGGACCAGTTGCTGGATCACACCTGTCTGCTGGTGGATGATGGCCAGGTGTAAAGGACTGTGGGCGGGAAAAAGCCACAACATCAAAGCACCGAACAGAGACGCTCAAAGACCAACTAAAAGCAGTACCTCTTTTTAGACACTGTACCGATCCCCGTGCTCGGGGTGTCGTCTTATCCGGCCGTTATGGGGGTCAAAAGTAAATGAAATGAAGGCTCACGTGTCTCCGTTGCTGTCCTGGACACCACAGAGGTGCCTCTGGATTGCCAGCAGGACCCGGGCGTCCCCGGTGCTGCAGTACTGCAGCAGGGCAGCGGCGGTCTGTCTGGCGCTCTGAGAGGCTCTGTTGTGGAGGGCAGTGGCTGGAAACACAACACAGAGCGTGGGTCAACTATTAACGAGGACGAAGACGAGAAGGGTCACATGTTTCCTCCCGGTTCCCTTCATGCAGTATCTTACCAATCTGAAACAGCTGCTGTTGTAGTGGTGATCCAGTCTGTCCTCCAGTCTGTTGCTGGGCGACACCTGTCTGATGGGTGGAGCCTGACATCTGAGCCCCTCCCCCTCCGCCAAAGCCTGTGAAACCTCCAGTGAAGAAAACTCCTGTCCCCCCTCCTCCTCCTGCTCCGTTCATCTGCTGGTTGAACTGGAATCCTGCACACGGAAAAGAAGTCTGCAGTGAACTCCCAGTTTCCCCGGTCTGAATTTTGCCCTCCGTTATGTTCGTCACGTCGAATCTAATAATCAAAGCTTGATTCCAGGCAGCAGCAGGAAGAAGGATCCTCAAAAGGCCAAACCTGTTTCCAAACTGGCAAAGTGAGATTTCAAGCAGCTGAAGCACAATTTAGTTTTAAGAGGGAGACATTTCTCAGCCCATAAAGAAAAATTTAATCCTGATCAGATCCTTGATCCTGAGTCACGGAGGCTTCAGCAGCACTTTACTGCTGGAGCTGATTTTAGCTACGTCATAGACAGGGACAGAGTTTAGTCCACTGGTTCCCAACCTGGGGGTCGGGCCCCCCCAGAAGGTCACCAGGTGAACCTGGGGGGTCGTCAGATGATTCATGGGAAAGAAGAAGAAGAAGAAACACAGTTCTCATCCACGGATCTGGATTTGGTTTCTGATTCGGAATCTGATTTTTTTTTTTGTAAATATTGATCATTTGAACAGTTATTGAAATGAAACTGGGAATTTTCGAGGAGAAACGTCTGATTGGTGGAGCTGAACAATTCAGACGAGGAAACAAAAAAGTACAGTATTTCTTTGTAATGGAGTAGAAGTAGAAAGTAGCATAAAATGGAGACACTCAAGTACAAGTACAGTACTTGAGTAAATGTACTTAGTTACTTTGAACCATTGACTGACTGAAACATAGAAACATGTGTGATTGTTATTAGTGCCGATGTGTGGGGATTTCCACTTCTAGTGCTGCTCCTGATGCCTTTTTATATGCAAAGTTGAAGTCAAAATTCCTCCGCGATCCATACCTCCTCCTCCTCCGCCGCCGAAACCCCCAGCTCCTCCGCCTCGTCCTCCTCTCCAGGGTTCATAGTGAGGCAGCGGCTTCTGCTTCTTCCTCAGCACCTCCTCTTTGTCTGAAAGAGGGCAGAAGAGGAGGGGAAACATGTCAGCAAGTTAAAGGAAATTTTAAAGTGGGAAGACGGACGCCTGCGTGAGACACCGAATACGTGTCGTCCTCGCCCAAAATTTCCTGCTTTTTTCTTTTTTGTGATCTTGCTGCAAAATGAATATCTGAGCGAGTAGGTGAGGACTGAAACTCGGTGCACGCCATCCCGTTCCACCAAGGGAAACCCCAAACCCGTGACCTTCCTGGCAGTCTTCCCTGGTTGGGGTTTAGAAGTGGCACCCCGTTCGATACTGTAAGTGTATTTGTTCCATACGTTCTATCAACGCTGTGATGTTTCCCAGTGCTCAGGCTGACCTTGGACCTGTGGTATGTAGGTGAACTGCTTCGGGTCGCTGCTGTCGCCGGCCTTCTTCCTCTTCAGCTGCAGGAAGACGGTGACGGGCCGCTCGATCTCTGTGCGGTGATACGGCGGCGTTTTGAACACGATGGCGTACTGAGGCGAGAGAGAAGAGGAGAAACACTCTGTGGGTCCGAATGAGACAAACGCCGAGACACACAACACTCAGTCTGACGAGTCACTGATTTACAGCAGCACAACCAGTCGGGATCGACTTTAAACCCGGAATAAATGATGGTGGATGTTATAATTCTGTTGCACAAAAACTAGTTTAACTAAAGAGGATTCATTTTATTTTAGATATTATTCATCTCAAAGCCTAATGTGGTGTCAGCTCTGTTGTCCTAAAATCCTTATTGGACTTTGACAAAGGAATCTTTCAGAATTTCAGGAATTTCAGCAGCATCTGAAGTTTGCTTGTTGTCAGATGCTGTGAAAGCTACATTGTTTTGATTGTTTTATCAAACCTCAACTTCCAAAGAATTTATTCCCAGCTTCGTCTTTGAACTCACAATTAATATCGTTTGATTTTTGCTCCATTCATTCGTTTGCTCAAATTAATAATTGCTACACGTGCCAAGAAACTGGGGGCTTTAGGGGCCAGAGGTGGAGTTAGCATCCTGTAATGACACACAAATAACATCAGTTGGGGTTTTTTTAAGACTCCAAAAATGATTGTTTTTGTGTAGTTTGGTTTGACACTGAGTCGAAAACCCACAGAGGTTCAGTTTGCTGTGAGAGCAACAGAGGAAAAACAGAAAATCTTCCTATTCGAAGGTTGAACAGTCATATTGGGGGAATTTTTGCTTGAAAAAACGACTGAAATATTTTATTGAAAATTGATTTCTATGATAAAACTCCCAGCAGTGAATTTCTCACCAAAAGTACCCTGAAACAACGTTTAGACCATGAAGTAGGAAAATAAAAGTGAAAAGTTGAATGTATCAAAAAAAATGTGGGACTCCATGATGTTTTTTCAATACAGACGGAATTTTACAGAGCTTGGTGAGTGGGTGGGTGGGTGGGGTAATTTCTGACTTAACAACGGGATTAAAGCCCTCGTCACATGCAAGAGGATCCACAAACACACGTCTGACTCAAGTACTTTGTTTGTCCCTCTCACTGGAGCTCTGTAGACATTTTTGTTACTTTTCTGTAAAGCAAATATTTCATGCGTAAAACATAAAACCTGTTTTGTGTGTAGACTGTATTATTTGTGTGAAGCCCTGCAGCGGAGTTGCCCATAAGCAAGAGAGTAAACCTTCCAGTGCTCAGTGGTGATGGGAAGATTGTGGCTGTTCTTTGTTTGTGTGCCTGCGTGCAGACAGTCTGAAGGAAATCCCCCGCTGAGCTCCGATTAAAGACGAGCTTCTGTTTTTCTGCCTGTTGTGGTTCCAAAACACTTAGCCTTTTCTTGATGTCGCTGACAGACTCATTCCCACACAAGTATTGGCCTGGATGAATAAAAAACACACACACACACACACACTCTGTACCTGTTTGTGAACGTCGGTAGGTGAGAAGTCGCCGAACGCCTCCCAGCTTCCCTCCTCGTCGTCCTCATAAAAGCGGATCTCAATGTCATCTGTAATGTGCAGCACAGAGCATGATGGGATGTTTCTCCACTTTCAGACGCAATAAAACAATAATCACAGGATGAAAATTAGGCGGCGACGGCAAACTCTTGACTGTGCAGAAACCAAGGCATCAGCTTAGACCAGGATCTGGTAAAATCGGGTACCTGATGATTGTCTGTAACGTCTTTAATAAAAAGAGCGCAAGTGATCTACAGTAGAATAAAGATTATTAGGTAGGTATCAAATAAAATGTATACAAAATACTTAAGAAACACTATTGCACTCTACTATTAATATTGTTTAATGAGTAAAATTAAAGCTAATAATAGTTTTAACCCTCCTAGTTCCGACCGGGAGACCAGAAGTCCTGGTTTGTATTGTGTTCGATGGAGGAGACCTTCCCCCGCCTTTTTTTTTCCCCACCTTATAACTCTCTGAGACAAAACCTGTTGTCACGTGAGTTTGTATTTTCAAATCTTAGTGTTTAGTAACTTCAGTGAGTGAAATGTCCAGGTTCATGACAAATCACGGCATCACGTCAGGGGATAAACATGTCCGAGATATAAAAAAGCAAGTGTTGTTTTAGGTTCTAAGGTTTTCACCTTTCTGGACTTTGTCACAGAGCAGGAAGATCTCGTCTCCTCCGAGCACTGAGCCACTCGTCTTATCCATCCGAGAGATTTTCAGGTTGGAGGCGTTTGGAGACTCTGCAGGTAAAACACACATGAAATCCCACAGTGGCATCACAGCTCTGTGTTTTTAAATGCGATCTCTTTGTAGTTGGTGAGCTGAAACCAAAAGCTCTCATTACACACTTTGAATCCTCTCCTGCTTAGTGCTTCTCTATTGCTACTGTATATGTGCTGCGGTTTAAGATTAATTTCACTACTGAACAATCCGATGAATATCTTCTCAATTAACTGATAATCGTTTGGTCCAAATACCATAAGTACTGCATATATAGTATAATAGAAACAGAAATAGTGAAAAATGGCTGTAGGTCCCTAAAGCGGAAGGTGACGTCTTCAAATGTCTCGTTTTAACCAACAAGCAGTCGAAAAATATTTAGTTTGAATTCAACACGAAAAAAAACCTATTTCTGGCAGCGGCAGTGCATTGGAGTAAACACTGATCAGCTACAACTTTAAAACTGTCGACCCCAACCCCAACCCCCCCACCTCACCGAACAACACACACACACATCCCAGCGTAACCCCTGGACGTGTGGACTCACTGCTGTCGTAGATGGGGTTGGAGACGACGGGTTTCAGCGCTCTGGTGAATCCTCCGTTGCTGTCGTGCAGGTAGGCGGTGAACTTTAACCTGACAATGTTCAGGTCCATCACCTTCCCCAGCTCCTTGGCCTCCTTCAGACAGGCGCTCTCCTCCACGTCTACGGGAGGACAGGTAGCAAAACGTCAGACACACCCGAAGCCTCCTTGTACACCTCGGATGATACCGATGAACGCCACGAGGCTTTTACTGGGTTAATGGCAAAAAAAGGAAAGGCTTTAAATGAGGTGGGGTGTGTGGGGGTTCAGGTGTTTCTACCTGTCAGGGTACTGTGTGGTCCTTTCTGTCTCTTCCTCTCATCTTTCAGCCTCTTGCACAAAATCTCGACAACACCTTTCTTGGTCACATGGAGGATCCCCAGGTTACTGAACCTGCAGGAAGTGACATCACCAGCCAACATCTTTTATACTGAATATCTCTACATTTTCCTTTATTTAATCTTAACTGTTCAGATGTTTTTAATAATTATCTATTTTTATTTTTTATTTCTTTGTCTTGACCATCAGAACAATCTGAAACTGATGCTTTATCAGTATTATTTTTTTTTTTTTATAGTTTCAGCTGCAGCATCATTTAGCAGGGTAAAGTTTTACTTTATTTACTCATATACACAGTACTTCTACTTGAGTTTAAAAGAGTTTTTATAAAAAATAACCTTATCTATAGTTTCATTTTATATATTTTTTTTATTTTTTATATTTACTTATGGAGTTAATCTAATTTCTATGAATTTAATGGAATATTTTCCACAGGTGTCTTGTTTTTAAATTTTTTATTTTTTATTTTTTTAAACTTTGAATGGAGGTAGTGGGATTCACAGCAGATGAAAGTAAATACTGTTAAAACATTACATAAAGTCTTTCCGCCAAAGAGAAATGAATAACAACAAAAACAAATTAAAAGTAGTAAAACACGACGGTAAAAGAATTGAAGAAACTGAAGTCAATCTCAAGATGGAGTTAATTTTCATATTTGTCAACGTTCAGCTGATTCTTCAGTCACTAATATTGCTCCTTTGTTTACTTCTGTTTTTTAGAGTTCCATTTTTTTTCTTCAGAAACCAGTCAGTGTTATGTGTCACTTCTTGGAGGTTTGTATTTGTGTCATATTCCTTGTTGCTTTTTAGTATTAGGTAATAATCCTTTTTATTCCACCATCGTCGTTATGAATTAATTTAATGAGTTATTAGTTTGTTGTTTTTCTTTGTTATTATTTGATTTTTCCACTTATCTGATGCTCAGGACTTTAGCTGCCAATAAAAGGTCTCCTAACTGTTTCCTGCACTTGGAACCTGAACCTTAAAACTAAGTTCTGACTTCCTCTTTGGAGTTTTGTTCTGCCACAGTGATTACGCTGTGCATCAGGATGTGTGACGAGGACTAAAAACACAAAAACTTTCCAGCTCTCCTCCCCGAGTCCTCATGACTGTTTGTGTTTTTGTTGTGATTATTCAGGAGCTCCCGGGGATTCTGCTGCTGCAGCTTTTTCATATTTCAGTTTAAGGTGAAGATGCACGGAAGCGGTGGGATACTGACGAGGCGGTGAGGTCGTCGGGGCCGACGTCCAATGTGCAGGTGCCCTTCTCGGTGCAGTAACGTCCCACCAGACTGTGAGCGTGGACACGAGGAGGATCAGTGTGGGTCACCAGCTGGACCTCCACCCGGGCGTGACCCACGTAGTTATTAATCTGAGACACGGAGAGAGAGGAAGCATTAAAATCTGATCTGTTTTTACCCAACTTACTCAAGTCACAGTGAAACTGGATAAGTTGAGTTTTTGTTAACCTATCATTTATGTCATAACATTAACAATAACTAATAAGAAACCAACTTCCATAAAGCTGCAGCAGTTCATTTTTGAGCTTTTGTGGGCAGCAGAATTTAATAACTCAAAACAAAAATCTGTCTGCAGCTATTGTGTGTGAAGCTGGGGTTGCTGACATGTTGTTTAAGTGTTGTCAGAGTGTTGTGCATGTTATCCACCTTCACGGTTGGGTAGGTTCTCCTGTTCTTCTCGCTGGAGGCCCCTGGTAGTCCACCGTGGGACGGACCCTCGCACTCATAACGGAATCGAAAGCCCCTCTGGTAACACACAAGGCACACATTTAACACACATTTAACACACACTTTTACTGTGCAGTTGGCCGTTAACAACGTCTGTGTGTGTCTCTCAGTGCTGAGACTTATGAAATATTTATGCAATTTAATATCCCAAATACTGTTGGGGTCTACTGTTTATGCTCATAGAAACGTGAACCTTCTTTTTGTTTCTAGGTGGGGGGTGTAAATTCAGAAACCTACGGCATCTACTTTAGAGCTGCAACGATTAGTCAAACAACAGAAAATTTGTCTGGAACAATTTTGTTAATCACTTAATTGTTCAAATCATTGATCAGTCAGAGGTTCCAGCCATTCTCTGGTTCTGGCTTCTCTGATTTAAGGGAATCGCTTCTGGTCTCTGTTAGATATCTTGAGGTTGAGCGTGAAAGTTTTTTCTTTGCTCTGGCAACTGAAAAGTTTGACAGAGCAAATCTGAAGTTTACTGAAAAGGCTTTGATTACATCTCAGTCTTCCTCCGACTGAGGCGAAATAAGGCATTTTTTAACACAGATATAAAGATAGTAAATGGGAGGGAAAAAATCTGCAGATTAACTGATAATGAAAATGATCTTTACGTCCTCAATCTACTGTCTTAGACACTTTTATAACCGTTTTCAATGATGTCAAGGCAAAACTATCTGACTTGTTTCTAATTTTTAGGATATATTTTGGCAGTTTCCGATTATGTTCATCCATGTTGTGTATTTAATTTCACTCATTTTAATCCGTTGCATGTCTGTAATTGCGTTCCTTGTAGTGGAACATTGTCTGCTACGACATTATCCGTTCGTTAATTCCTGATTACTCTTCATGTCCTTCATTTTCACTCTGCGTTTTGTTGTTACTCCTGTGAGTTAGATGAGAAGAAAACAGCCCCAGGGTGCAGACTGGAATTTGAGTAATTATGTCAGGTTTGCACATCCACTGATTGCATAACCCCACTTCTCCTTTTCTCTTCATAGCAGAACTTACTGATTTGCATACAGACAGTCAGAGGACTCAAGGTAGTCACATGACCTTTAGCAGCAGAAACTCCCTGACTTCCTGCAGGCAGCTTGTTCGTACTCATCGGCTCAGTCCCATGTTGTTTTATGACTGTTGGGAAAACCCTGGATCAAAGCTATCGACTGTTGCGGTAACATGTGGATCAACCTGAAGAAGGGGAATCACCTCTTGCTCTGCATGATCATGTATTTAGGTAAACGGGCTTTTTGTTCTTACGTTTCTTCTTCTTTCTTTCACTAAATCCTAGAAGTCCAGTATTTGACTTAATCTCACATGTTGTATCATGCACTTTACAACAGTACACATGCACCTTGGCCCAGATTACATGTCACATATTTGTTTATATATTAACATATATTTATACTGCACTATACCCATTTATATCACTATAATAATACCATATTCCTACTGTATTGTTTTATATTATATAATATGACATTATACTATATTTTACATTATATATTTATATAGCATTTTTGTGTTTTGTATCACACCATACACTACATCTTAGTATTTCCTTTGATTTCTATTATATACACCTTATAGTATTGAATTATTACTTTATAGTGTGTGTATAGTACATATACTACACATATATGACATTATATTAGAGCTGCAACTATTGGTTGATTGAAAGAAAATTACTCTGAAAATTACTGTACAAACATTTGACTCCTGCAGTTTCTCATGTGAAAATTTGCTGCTTTTCTTGGACTTACATGATAGTAAGTTAAATATTTTGGGGTTTGGACTGTATATATTTTATTGGGTTTTTTTGTTTTTGTTTGCACTACTGAACTTCTTTTGCATGACTGTTCACACGATTCACTAATATAGTCTTGGGTATTATAATATATCTATTCTATATTAGCTTTTGTAATGTAACCTCCTTAATTTATTTAATCTCTTTTTCTTTTCCAATTATTTCATTCAAACTGTTCCTCATGTTTTCTTACAACTCAGCTTTTGTCTGTGCTGCTGAAACATGTCAATAAAGTTTTACCTCATCTCCAGTCCCTCAAGTCTTTTCTTCTGTTTCATTTGAAAACTGATCAAATGACCCTGCCTTAAAAAGGAAATAATTTTCTGAAAAAAGGTCTAATCTCTTTATATCTTTTTATATAAACTACTACTTCTACTTTTGATATCTAACAAAAGTTTTGTTTTTCTTTGAGCTTTATTTATTCACTGCAGTAAACAGGGGTGCAGTGGTTTAAAGGTTGTGGCAGCAGCATAGGATACAAGATGTCTACATAATTCAGTACAGACAGTGATTTTTAAAGGACAAACAAACCTTATCTGCTAGTTTAAGAATCCAATTTGAACTTTATGTTTTTGGTGTTTTGACGTGGACTTAATACTGATCCTTGTGGGACGCCTTGATCAACATTACAGATATTTAGAGGGTGCTTACACCTATACATCTGGTAAATTTGCCTGTTTGGTTTGGTTTGTTTAGGCTGGTTTGAAAGCTCTAATGCCAGACCAAGACTGCCTCAAAAAGAACGTTCTCTGTTCAGTTGCAAGCGGAGTTTGGTGCAGCTTGTTTGTGGTTTGAAAGCAAAGCAGGTCCATCCACAGGACCTTTGTGTCAGTAGATATGTAGATATGTGTAGATTGTATCGTCATCATGAAACTGGACATTACAGTGCTCAGTTGGAGAATAAATATAATTTATGTACAGAGTAAATAGCGGGGGCCCTAATATTGATCCTTGTGGGACACCGTTATCAACGAACCAGATACTTTGACTTCAGTCATTTCCCAGAAAAGTATCCTTACTTTTCATCTAAGTATTATCCATCCATCCATCCATCCATTAGCTATACCGCTTAGCCTTTTGAGGGTTGCAGGGGGGCTGAAGCCCAACTTAATATTATTTTATGTTAAATTTAATTATAGGATAAACCCTTTGAAATGTATCTTCTTGTTTTCAAGGGGGTCCTCAGACACAAAAAATTTCAAAAAAAACAACCAATGCCAACAATACGAACGTGAAATGGTGAGTTAGTACAATTATTACAGACACAGACTGTAAGCAAAATATTAGTCTCACCTGTTTTGGCTCTTCGATGATCTGAATATAAGGCCCATGAGCTGAAACAGAAACCCAGATTAAATTAATAACCTGCACAGGAAACAGACCTGAAAATTTTTTTGCTCTTTATCTGGCGGTCACATGACTGATACATTTCTGAATTTCACCGTCAACTTTCACTATTTCACCAGCTACAGGACCTTCTACATGTAGTAAAAAGGTAGAAGGCAGTGGTTTCCCTGTGAGTAAGGTCTAGAAAGTAGAGCTCTTGCTTCCCAGGTACTGCATATTTATAGTCTGTGGACAGCCGAGGTTTCTTGTAACATACTAGAAAGTTCAGGTTGGGGTTCTCGAGTACTGACAGGGACTGCCGTTTTTGAGAAAATTCTAGTCTGAAATTTCTCAGTCCTTGTTTCCAGATACGAATAAGAGGTTGTAGAAAAGTTACGTCAAGTTTCCAGGTATCAGCTGCTCCTGTGGTTTAGGGGTTAAGATTCTAACCATGAACTTCAGTGTCCGTGGTTCGAGTCAGGGACTTCTGTTGCATCCGTAATATCTGTACATTCTCTCAGTAATAAAGGCAAAAAAAATGGCCATAAACTAACATACCAAAAGTTCGAGCTACCAGGCTAAGTTTCTAGAAGGACTCTAGGACTGGACAAAGGTTTTGAGAAGTTTAAAAGAGATTCTAGAAAGTGTATGAATAGGTTCATAAGTGTTTGCAGACTTTAAAGATTTTACGTCTAGGTTTCAGCTACTCACAGGTGGTTTTAAAGCGTCTTTGTGCTTGTTTCCAGGTGCAAACAAGATGTTCTACAAAACAACTTTTACGTTACACATACTAACAGGAAGCTCTCAAGATTTATCAGGTAGTAACACAAGGTTCTAGTTTGAAAAAAAGGCTTGACTCCAACCTGTTTTAAGGTACAAACAAGGTTCTTCTTTGCACCAGCATTTCAGAGTTAGTTGAAGGAACTGTTCTTCTGATCTGGTGACAGAGCTAATGTTTCAATGTTACAAACAAGCTTCTATAATTATGGGAAAAGGTTCCTAAGAACTTGTGTTAATCTCCTGGGGAGGTTGTACAAATAGTGGTCTTGGTTTTAGTTATTTGCAGGAGGTTCTGAAATGTGTCAGTGCTTGTTCTATATATAAACAAGAATTTCTATTAAAAAAAATGCAACTTTAGGTTCCCCCGACTAACATGATGTTCTACAGATGTTTTTAGGTACTATCACAAGGATCTAGCGCTGAGAGAGTTTAAAAATTTTACACCAAGATTCAAAGGTTCTTTACAAAAACTGCTCCCCTGATGAGTTTCTAGAAATTGTTGGCCTGGATAAGTTCCTAACCTCTAATGCTCTAATGCTCTAAAACTGCAAAAGACGACGTCAAATGAGAGGTTCTAGAAAACACTGAAAATTGTACAAACAAGAGGTTGTAAAATGTTTACAGCAAGGTTCTTGCAAGAACTATACCCTTGACAGTTTTCTAGAAATTTCGAGCCTACATAACCTCCTAAATTCTCGGGATTGAGCTGGAGCTTCCGAAATACCAGGTTCTTATGTCCTTTGAGTTAACTTCTCAGTTTTTTTTAATGAAAACTGTGCTGAATGTGATGATTTGAGAGTTTAATAGAAACAGCAAATTAATCAGAAAACAGAAACTTCATGGTTAACTGTCCCCTGCCTCAAACATTGTGGAACAAAATGGAACTGATTTGGTATTTGGTCTAATAAAACAAATATTTAAAAAAAAATAAATAAAGTTTTTCCAAAAATGTAAAAATCAATGAAGAAATAAAGAAATAAAGATTTTTGTATGAAATATTGCTGATGAATGAATTTCAGGGAGCATGAAATTTCTAGGTCAGCCTGTGTCATGGTGCACTACCCAACACCAGAGTACTGATGATGTCACTGTAATGACATCTGTCTTCATACCTGTCTCAGGTATGTAGGGTTCAGTCTTTATGTCCACTGGAGGAATGTAGTCGTATGGAATCAAATTCAGCTGCAGCTGAAGCAGAGGAAAAGATACTGTCAACATTTTGAGCTGGAACAAAACATCTGTCAGTTTGTGAAAGCACCATAAGATCTTTACGTCAATCAATCGAGGCATCAATACATCAATCCATCAACCGATATCTTTCTACCTTTATCGTTTTCTGCAGCACCCCCAAAGTCATCAACCATGACTTTTAAAGAAAAGAAACCTTTTGTGATATTGGGGGCTACACGGTTTTCTTACGGTGAAAGAGTTACTAATCATCGGGTGTCCCAAACAATGATACATCTCTGGTGTTAGGTATCAAAATGATTAGGGGATTGATCAGTTACAAGATTATATGAATCATTTCTTGAGTAAAAAAACAAAAAAATAAAATCCAGAATATGATCAGGTTCCAGGGTCTCCAACATAAAGTTGAGCTGCTTTTCTTATGGTTGGAACATGAATCTATTTGGGGTTTTTTGGACTGAAAGTCAAATTAAATAAACACCTTGAAGGCGTCCTTATGGGCCGTGAGGGCATTTATGACTATTTTTAACATTTTTTAGCTGAGAACAAGAGTAGTAGCTGCAACCCACTTCACAATGTTAGTCATATATGAACTTGCTCTTTAATTAGCAGTAGACTTTAACAGACATGACTGTATTCTTCTGTGGAATTAAAATAAAATTGTATGGGCTGAAATAAAGGTCAATAACATTGAGCACTCCTGAAATAACATGAATTTAAATGAAGGGAATCCAGTCTCTCTGGCTGAGTACAAGACTGGTGTCAGCTCATATTAGTCGTCCAATTGTTGTTAACTTTCTTCTTTTTGGTTGGTTTGTTTGTCTGAATTCGTTTTGTCTTTTCAAAGCAAATGAGAAATTGAGTTTTGGAACATGCAGGAAAGGTTTGCAGTTCAGGCTGTCTGAACAAAAACTGTGTGGAAAATTATATCAACAGTGAAGTTACACAAAGAAAAAAGATTATCTGAGCTCAGGTTCAAAGGAGGAAACTGCAGGAAACACACTGTGTTTGACACTGAAGTTATACATGCAAATAATTTTTGCTCTGCATCAATAAAATACGATTTCTACGTAAATTAATTCTTTTTTATTGCTATTTGTGTCATCCGGAAGAAATAACTACTGCAACTCCATTTTGATGAAAAACGGTTTCTGTTTGAGTGAATATTCTGATAATGATGGTGTTATATTAAAATACAACTGTGATTAAAATTCACTGAACATACTGATCAATTAATGTGAGGCATTAAATCATTTGATGCAGCTGTTTTCTTTTTGTCAGCTCTGTGAGATTTAGGAGTACAGCTTTTTGTGTTCGGGGTTTTAAAAAGTGAAACTCTGCTGTGAAAACTGAGCCAAAGTGATCATAAAATTCTGTGACACCCAGTTTTACTTTATCACTTCATTACACTGTAAACTGCCGACATCCGTCCTGAATGAATTTTGGTCCTCCCTCTGCAGCCAAAGTCAGGGCCACCGTTTGTATTCGTAATCTACACGAGTTTCAAACACAAGCGTTTTTCTCATTCATTTCCCCTCCGAGTCTTTGTGTAACATCACTGTTTGTGCTGACATTCACAGCTACAAATCTTTTCTACACTTTCACTAATTTAAATTTCTTCTGCAGAGCCATTCACAGCTTCACAGATAAGATTCGAAATTATTTCGCCGCATCATTTCGCAGCACAAAATACCCTTTTTGATACTTCATAATGGCAACAACGACACTGCTGCCAGACGCCGTTACATCTTCCACACCAACCTCGGAAATTACAGCCAACGTGTCTTTGAGTGGCTCGACACAAATTTGTGTTCGATAACCCATGACTAGTAAAACGTACGACAAAACTGCCACCTTCATTGTTCAAAATGAATCTACTGTCCATTTAGAAAACAATTCCTGGTCTTAGAAAATTTTGTTGATTCTTATTGGAAACATCTTTTGCGAAGGAATCTTGGCATAATCATATAAATAATAAAGTAAAAGTATTCTGCACTGAGGAGCTAATGATAATACGTCCCCTCAGACTCGTTTTAGCTCTGATAAATATAAACTATCAGCATAAATGTGAAAGCAGAAAAGGACTCACATCATTTTCGTAGACGTTGATGAACTGAGCTTCACTCATCCTGCAGAACAAACAAACAGACAAAAAAAGCAAGAAGATTTAAACCCGATGTAAAGAGTTGGACAGACACACACACACACACACACACACACACAAGGGTGTGTGTGCAGGAAACGTGGTACACTTTCTAACCTGAGTCACTTTAACCCGTCTGTCACTGCTCGAGGTCCCAACAAGTTGATGACGACCAACAAAGGAACAAGAAAACAACAAATAAACAAAAACCTGCAGCAGTTTCACTTTCACATGACGGACAAACCGACTTTTCTTCTTCTTCAATCTTTTCCTTTAACCCTCCCTCCTTCTGTGCGTCTCTCACGCTCTCTCACTGTGTGTCTGTGTCGTTTTACCCCCCTCCCCTCCCCCTCCACTCAGTCTGTTTTCAGTCACTTCCTGGAAGTGGCTGAGCTGAGGAAAACCCCCAGAATTCCAGATCAGCGGGGGGGGGCAGGGCTACACATGATGATGTCACTGCTGCGGCTGGCAATAATAATACAGTCAGGTGAAAATAGGTTCTTGCGAGAGAGAGAGACAGAGAGAGACAGAGAGACAGAGAGAGAGCGAGAGACAGAGACAGAGAGAGAGCGAGACGGAGACAGAGAGAGAGAGAGAGAGAGAGAGAGAGACTGAGAGAGAGAGAGAGACAGAGAGAGAGAGAGAGAGAGAGAGAGAGAGAGACTGAGAGAGAGAGACAGACGAAGAGGGAGAAAGAGAGAGAGAGAGGAAAAGAGACAGAGAGACAGACAACATGAACTCTGGTGGAGAAATGTTTTATTTATCAACGTTAGTGGTGGAAAGTAACTAAGTACATTTACTCAAGTACTGTCATCATCAGGTCATCAGGAGTTTGTCCAGTACTTTGGTTAATGACTGAATACTTGCAGAACTATGCAGTTAAATTCAAACATGCTGCACTAAGATGGAAAACATGGTGTCATTGTTAGCATATTAGCATCTAGCTCCTGTCTAAGTACAGCCTCTCACAAGCACGGCCGTAGACTCTCAGTTTTATCCACCGTTTAAACTATCTCCAAAAGACACTAAAGTTCACGTGCTGAATGCCGCGTGCTACTTTTGCACTAGTCTGGAATGTTAACGCGGATTAACTAACTTGGTTGTGATTGGCCAGTGAGCCCAGTCCCAGGCCACGAACGCCGCTGGTTCTCACGTGCCCCGGTAAAGAGACCGACGGGCCTGGTAAAAACTTCATAGATTCTTAGCTCACGGCAGAACGTTCTACATCCCATGGTTTCATACGGACCCCAGCTGCACGGTGTGAAAATCTGTTTTTGTGAGTCCTGCTGAGAATGTAAATCCTTTAATTCTTGGTAAAATTTACGTCCATGACAACACCCAGATTTCTACTTTAGCTTGAGCTCTGACTTTTAAAAAAAAAGATTTTAACTTTATCTTTGTATAACTGGAGAAAGATTTGGCTCGTCCAATAACTGAGCTGTTCAATGCACCCACTCAGTGCTCATATGGCACCTGGTGATACTACTAAATAAACCTGTGTGTCGTCTGCACATGTTAAGATGTTTTTTGTTGTTTCCCATAATCTGAGGAAAAATGTAAACAGACATCTGGGATTATCTCTGACATTTTATAGACAAAATGACAAACTGTCTAACTGAAAAAATACTGGACAAGTTAAATAAAAATAAAACATTGTTAAATGAAACTCAAGCTCAACACACATAACGAATAAACAACCCCAAAAGCAAACACATAAACCAAATAACAACTTCAGCAGGGAACGGACTGAAATGCAGCCCCTGAACAAACTGCAAGGATAAACCCGTGATTTGTTCCCCTCCAGCAGACAAACACAGACTCAAACTGACCTGATGTTTCATACTGAGACCTCCAGCTTCTTTACTTCCTCTCTACTCAGCTTTCTGTCTTTTTGGTGGTTTCTGGTTCGTCACTTTGACTTCCTGTCACTCCTCAGCTCTAACATTAGAAAAAACCCCCACCTCACAGCAGAATCTGACTCAAATGTAATCTTAATCGTCTCGTTCTCCAGAGTTCAACCATGTCCCCCGGCTGTGGGACAGCCCCTCTGACAGCCAATCATATGGCAGCAGACACGACCTTCTTTAACATAAACCCACAGCAGGTCCAGTAAGAGCAGACAAGAGAAAACCCGAGGGGAAGTTTGTGTTTGGGGTATTTCTGATTGACTTCTGACCTCTGCAGGAATCCACTCAGGTGATTTTATTGTGCCGTTTCTCTGAAACAGGTGCGCCACACTTCTTTTAACTTTGCTTTTCTTCTTTTTGCCCCCCCAAACTCACCCAGAACACCTGGGACAGGTTAAAGGAAGAGACGTACCTTTGACAGACACCTGTTTAACTCCGTTTTTGCTCCGTTTTCACTCCCTCTATTTACAGGCTTTTGGCAGAGTCACTTCATGTTTTAGTGAGACACAATCTACTGATGCAGGTGCAGGAGAAATTAACAAAAATATGCAGAAATAAATCTTAGATCAGACTCTGTATCAGCAGGTGATGATGATGAACAAAAAAACGCCATTAGGACATCTCTAATTCTGCCTGAGCTCGGAGAGTTTCTACCCAGAAAGGATAAAAACAGTCCTTTAAACAGAAGCTATGGTTCTGGGGCCCTGGGCCTGTCCAGTGCTGGACGACGTACTCAGACCTTTTACTCGAGTAAAATTAGCAATGGGACAATGCAAAATGCTGTTACAAGTAAAGGTTCTGCTTGGAAAACGCTTCTCAAGTAAAAGTAGTTTTCAAAATGTACTTGAAGCAGCCCCGTCTCCTAGAAATGACATTTATATAGATCAGGGTTACAACAGCGAACACATTTTGTAACAAACGTAATTGCGACCTGATTACGTGTTTTATTAATGCGATGAGGAAATGCTGTTTTAGGAAATGTGTGTATTTGGTATTTTGCAAACACGCTCACACTGAGCGCACCGCGACAAATGTTCAAAGACAACGTGTTTGTTTTCCACTAAATTATCTGATCCCGCAGCACAACATCCACCTGTAGCGAGTCCAGCATCATTAAACTGGTTCAGGTTCTGGAAAGATCCTGGTCTGGTTTAAGACAGAAAAAGTTCACACTGACTTCAGACACAGCCTGTTTATTTACAGTGAACCAAAACCTCCATCTTTCCTGTACCTTAACCAAACAGCTGTTGCTCCATATATTGTTGTCACCACAACAACACTGGGAAAAGTTTAGTAGCAAACGAATGTAATTTCTAGGACGCTGTGTTGATGAAAATTAAAAGAAAAATGGTTCCTGCTAGTGTTACACGATTATATAATAGATTAATAGATTATTATTACCGACGCATCGATGTGTAAGCAGCATTTTACTGTTGTAGTTGGTGAAAGTGAGGCTAATCCGAGAGGGTATAAATCACAGCTGAAATGATTACTCATGAAATCGATTAGTCAATCCAGAGAAAAGTAATTGGCAACTATTTTGATAATTGATTCAGCGTTTAGGTAAATGAGGTAAATGAGGTAAATCTTGTACTTTTTACGGCACGATTTATCCGACAGCTGCAGTTGCAAAAATCCTCATCTTACCAGGTTATTTTTGTTTCCTAATACTGAGACACTAGTTTGAAAAATGAAAACAGTTGAAACTGAAACAACACGACATGAAGACTTCTGCAGTCTGAAACAGGCTGAGGCCTGTCTTTTTTTTTACAGAACGCATCCTGTTTGACAGTATCCTGAATCCTGTCATACTAAAGCCACTGTGACTTTATGATCATGCAGTTTTATATTTGTTCATAAATTACACAGTACACTGTTTAAACCCACTAAATGTGTTACATGTTTTCAATTCCTCACCACAGCTGTTCCATTAACTCTCCCCTTTAACTGATGTACAATGATTTTTTACATCTGTCCTCACTCCTTTCTGCTAATTCCTCTAAAATCATTTTTCTGTACTTTCTCTCATCGTCAACGACCTTCGGATACTTTGAGACTATAACTGATTTTTAACTTTCCAACGTCGACCAAGTCTCTAACGAGTCTTTAACTGAATGAACGGTGAGTCTGCTGGTTCATGGTAACTAGTTCTGTTCACAGCTCTCGTGATTTTGTTTTGTATGCATTTCCTTATATTTCCACACAGTAAGTTAAATATGGAACTACAAGGCAACAGAATAAAAAATATATAATGAAGCTTAATTTAGAAAATCCTTCATTTTATCCAGTATTGCAAAAGAATTTTTGCTTTGATGTAATGTCCAGCGCTCTCCGGCGTAATTTATTATCTCCTGTCACTCCCAGAAGTTTAGTTTCAGACACTCGTTCAATTTCAACATCATTTATCACGACTTTGCTGTGTGTATGTGTGACAGTTTATTGAAATCAAACCGACTCTTTAGACATTAATTTCTATTAAGATTATAATCTCTATTAGATTAAAAACCCAAAGACGTTCAGACGGAAAGTGTGGTTTTAGGGCCCCCTGACCTCTGGGGAAGCACTCGGATCTTTTACCTAAGAAAAAATTGCAGTTCCACAATGTAAAAATACCCAGTTACAAGTAAAAGCCCTGCACTGAAAATGTAACTTAAGTAAAAGTTCTAGGGCTGCGAAACGATTAGACGATTAACTGATTTTACCGACGTATCGGCAAAAATTAATCTGGAAAAAAAAAAGTTTTTGGCATTTTTAAAGCAAAAATTGATTCAACATTTCAAAGACCAAACGATTAATCAAAAAAATTACCTGGCAGATTGACTGATGATGAGAAGTGACTGATACACCTGAACCCTGAACACAGTCTGGGACTGAATCTGAGCTGCATTTAGTCAGACAGGAAAGTAATGATGCTAAACACCTGTCACAATTTAAACGGAGAGACGTGACAACACGGCTCCTCGGCAGCAAACAACAGGTGATCCCATGATGTCATGTTTACCGTAAAGCAGTGCACCGCTGCATATGGGATTAAATTCACTATGGACCCCTCCTCGTGAGCACCGATTTTTTTTCACGTCCGAAAATGTTCAGGCGTTCAGGTAAAAACTGGGATAGGTTCGATTAAGAACGGCGCTTTTAAATACGGTTTTAACAGCTGCGGCATGTTTCAGTGTGAAGCAAGTCCTAACTACACACCTGTGCGTCCCTGCAGCCAGGTGAGGAAATAAACCGCTGAAAGTCGGCAAAAACAGGATTTACAGGTCTTCAGTGACTCGACTGAGGACAACTCTGGTTTATTTTCACAACTCTGGTCTTATTTCGGTAGTTTTGACGGGTCAGACACACCAGCTGTCAGACGGTTGGACGGGCTGGAAACAAACCAACAGCTCTCCAGGTTTCACTACATGGCCAAAAATATGTGGACACCCACTAATGTGCCCCCCTCAGCTCCGTAGCAAGAGACGACTTCTCGGACGGGCACCTGATTTGTTTTGCTGTGTTGGACAGACCCCAAGGACAGACTGACGACTGACGAGTTGTTTGCAGAGGCTGCTGCTTTATGATCCCTTCTTCATAAGGCCCTTGTGACATAGTGAATCACATCTTGACATCATCATCATTGTCGTCAGCGAAACAAGATGAGAAAACAGCTAAGAAGAAATCAAGATAACTACAGCGACAGCTCAGAGACAGCAACGCATTTTTTAAGAGCTGCTGTTTGTTAGAAGCTGGATTCGAAACTGGTTCTGTCTGTGCTGAAGAGGCCGCCTCCTGAATCTGATCCAGACTGACTCAACAGATCAACAGGCCGCAGACAGATTCCTACAGCACGCTGTGCGGGATATAGGAAGCCACCTGGAACTGGACTGGTGACACTGCGGGTGACACTGGGGGACCAGGAGAGCGGGGTGCGACGCGACGGTACAACGGCGGTTAAGCGGATCCACCTCGGCCGCCCGGAGGTGGGGGTGCCGCAGCGCCACCCCGACTTCTCGCGCCTGGTCCCGGCGTTGAATCTCCTCGGGACCGGCTGAGTCCGACGTCGGTGAAAACACACCGCAGAAGACGCAAGGGCTGTTAGTCAGTCTCTATTTTTTTTTTAAACTTGACAATTTATTTTGGGAGGGGGACAGGGAGTGTGTAACGCGGGGACATGCAACGCGCCACGGACGCCGCACCCATGTCCTCTGCTTTCAGTCTTTCCACCAGAATTGGGACCCTGGCTTCAGGGATTTGCTCCCACCGTCACGGTGAAACAGAACCAGGCCAGACGGGCCAGACCCTGACCGGACCCTCTTTCGGTGATGCCTCCATCTTCCCAGCTCTCAGCTGGAGCTGACAGGTATTAGCCCTCAAAACGTACTCGGTGAAATGCTTTTGAGCCGGTAGATGTATTCTAGACACTCTTAAAAAAAACGTTCACTTGACGTCACAACAAACCACACGTCAACAGATAAAAACAATCTAATCCCTCAGACTTGTCTCACTTTGTTTCCTCTGCTTTCTCCTCCTTTAATCACACAAATGTAACGTACCTCAGAGCTCCGGCCATGACTCAGCAGAAACGACGAAGAAGAGGAAGGTGACAAAGACGAGGGTGATGAAGTCTCCCGCTGCTCCCTGCAGCAGGAGCCTGACCTGTTCTTCCTCCTTCAGGGATTTTCCTGCAGACGCCAAAATCAAGAGTTAATCACCACTGTGTGTGTTTGTGCGTGTGATGGAGTCATATCTAAATACATCGGTGGGAATTTCCACTCCTTCTCCTCGGTGATTATCTGGGAACGATCTTCGATTTCCATCCGGACAGAACAAACAACAAACTGTTAAAGCAACAATCCAACATTTCTCCGTATCCTCCAGGGTCGGTCGTTTCAGGTGGAGGTCAGTTTCATGTCTGCGTGTCCAGAACAGAGACATGTTTTAGCCTAGCTTAGCACAAACACTGGAAGGGGGGGGGGCTGACCTCCAAAGAATCCAGCTTCCAAAGACTCCGGCCCTGACGTTTCCTGATCACACACACCGCTACTGAACAGCAGAAATCTTATCATCTATGGGAAAACTGAGTCAGCTGGATTTGAATAAACTTTATGTGCAGCTGTGGTCATATAGCGACAGGTCCGTTGGCCTAAACCTCCAGACGTGCCGCTCCTCCACAATTAGCTGGATCATGTGGATCTACATAATCTGATCAAGCACAAGAAGTAGAAGTAGAATATGAGCTCTGTCGGGTCCTCAGTCCTCAGTCTTGTGGTCCTGGTCTGGAAGAGGGACTCTGTGACAGAATCTAGTCTTTAGACCTGACCTGCTTCACTTTATATTTATTTTGGGCGTTTGTCGTAAAGTCGCGCTTTGTCAAACTGCTCTATTTTTTTTCTGTGTGTCAGTAACGAACAGACAGAAAAAGCCCCGCTGAGGTCCTGTTCTTCCATCACAGGAAAACCAACGGTTTTCTTCATTATCAACGCGTCTGACAGTTTGTTTGGTTAATAACCGATTGATTGCTCAGTCAATAAAATGTCAGAAAACAGTGAGAAATGTTCCTAATTATTCCCTGAAGCCCAAGTGAACACATGCAGACGTCTTGTTTTGTCTGAGCAACAGTGGGAAACACAAAGAGGATGAGTTCACTGTCAGAGAAAAGTGGGAAACCAGCAAATATTCAGAAGCTTGAACCAGTGAATTTCAGGCATTTTTCTGGGTGTCTGAGGAAATAATGACCCTGATGTGTTGAGTGGGCCCCGACGACGAAATTAATCTCAGGTTTCAGAACCTTTCATTTGTTTCACGAGAGAACAGCTGCAAGGACGAGTCGATCCAAAACTAATCGGCAACCATTTGATTAATCAACTCATCGACTCAAGCTAAAATTCCACACATTTGCTGCTTTTCTTTGTCAGATCTGATCGTGAACTGAATATTTATTTTTGTTCTTTAACACAAGGTACCTGAACACATCATGTTTGGCTCTGGGAAATGTTCACAGGCTCCTTTTACTACTTTTTGACATTTTACAGACAAACCGATTAATCGGTTCACTGAGAAAATAACCTTCCGATTCGTATGCAATCAATACGAGTCCTGATCAGGTTGTATTTTTACAATAAAAGCAAACCGTCATCCAAAATCACTTCACCCAAGACCAACGAATCGAACATCTGGCTGTCTTTAATGAACCGAGTTACCTGGATCATTTAGCCCGATATCAACACATAAACCTGGATTAGCCAAACCAGGCTTCAGGGAATTAACCCGAAATTAAGACAGAGGAAAAAAAAAAAAAGTCAAAAGAGTGAGAATCAATGTACACGATGAAAATATGCGGAAAATAAGAATAAGTCCGGCCAAGGTAAATTAAAACAGTCGGTGAAGACAACCACAGAAACTGTCGATTGCACAAACTCGGAGTCGCTCTGATGTTTTCCTGCTTCGGTCAGTTTCCTCCGGAGTTGCACAATCGGATCCAGCAGCAGCAGCAGCAGTCGCCGTTTTCTCCATGTTTCGCCTCGGCTCACTTCACACACGAACCCAGTCCACGGCCGATGTTCACGGTCGCGGTCGCAACCGTCCATCGTCTCGGTCGGTGAATTTTTAGAAAACAGGAAACCTCAACAAAGCGTCGGGTAACGACGACATGTTTCCCGTGAGACAAGAAGCGGCGTTTAGTTGGTTTTTCGTTTGTTTTGGGGTTTTTTTTAATTCACATTTCGGTTGGACGTTGAGACGAAAAGTTAAAACGAGGACTTTTAACCGGCGGCGGTGTCTCTTCACTGGCGCTTGAAGTTGACGCAGAAAGTCGAAACGTTTAAAGGTGAGTCCTACCTGTTCGCGGCGGCTCTCTCTCCGACTCCCTCCCGTACGTCCGACCGTCTGCGTCCCCCGAAAAACACGAAACCTCGACCTGACCTGCAAGAGAAAACAGCTGCCACACACCTGACGCGCCTTCCTGTCAGCGGCCTTCAAAGTAAAACACGCAGACGAGTGGACGCCACTTCTTCTCTTACTTTATTATTTGGACCTTGTTCTAGTGGGTTTTTTGTTTTTTTTAGATTAAAGTATCTCCAGTTGAAATGTTAAACACAAAAGTTTAAAACACAAAGAAATACAAAAACATGAAACATAAAACAACACAAATATGATCATTCAATGTCTGCAGACTTTGTTCATACCAAGTATAACTAATGTTTATACTTAAATTATAAAATAACTCAATTAAAAAAGATTTTCACTAATTTTGTGACTGTTCATTACCAGTTACGTTTAAAATTGTCGGCAGAATAACTTGAATATCAGGGTTGATATGTATTTTAAATAATAATAATAATAATAATAATAATAATAATGATAATAATAACAATACAGATAGTCCTAAAGAAGATCTAAACAAAAAGTATCTATTAAGGAAGCCCGTCAGGAATAATCATAAAATAACAAAGATATTTTTCTTTCTTTTCTTTCTTTCTTTTTCGTTTTATAAAATAATCTGCATTGAAGGCCCACTTTTTATTATTTTTTTATTTTTTTATTTTTTTGTTAGAATTAGTGAACTATGGCTTTGGTGTTTTTAATATTCATATTTTGTAATTATTATTTTCCACACAAGTCTATGTCCATTGTTCCAATGATTTAGTAAATTAATATCTACTTACGTAAGGAAAAGGAGAAAAAAAATAGGAAAAAACGTAACATGAAAACAACTCAACATAAGAAATGTTGAGGTGAAACGTAAAACCAGGAATAAAAAAAGAAAATTAAAAACTTTTCAGTTTTGCCAATAGATAAATAAGTGAAATAGATGTTGGAAGAAATAAGACAAAATAAGCTTCAGGTGTCTATTTCATAGATAATTAATCTTTTGTTTTCTGCAGCAGAGTCAATAAAGCGGTTTTTATTTCACCATTAATAATTGTTCTGTGCTGAAAGTAACTAGAAGCTTTTATTGTGACGGCTACCTCGACAAAGCGGAAGTCATATATCCGCTGTCCTCCATGCTCCTCGCGCAGTTCAGCTCTGTTGTCATGGCGACCGCAACCTGCCAGTCAGAGCGGAAAGCCCCGGAGTTGAAGGGGAATTCCGGAGCCACGTGGCAAATGCGATCCGTTGATTGGTGAAAGGCGGAAGAAACCCCGCCCACCGGACAAACTCATATAATACACGATAAATTAAAAATTAAAAACAAATAAATAAAATAAACACAGGAAAAGATACTAGAAAAAAAAAATACGAAAAAAGTAAAACCAAGGAATGAAATAAATTAAAAATTATATCAAATATTCCAATGCAGCCAATGTTTAATTAATAATTGAATTATAGAAATAACTTAGTTAAAACTGCACTAAGTTTTTGAGTTTGTTCACTGTCAGCTACATTTAAAAATATCTTTAAATCAACTTTTAAAAAAATAGCTGCTACTTTGCTGGAGTAGTGTGGAAGATCAGTCTTGCCTCGTTATGACAACCATGTCAATATTTTTACTATCTTTATCTATTAATCTTTCAATTAGTGTTTTACAATTTTGACTTAATAAGGAAAAAATCATTACTTAATATCACAAAATTGTAAGTTACAATTATGAGATATTATGAAATTATGCGACTTAGTGTGTCGTAATTTTGACTTATTTTGACTTTGAACGTCAAAATATTCACTTACCAATTAAGTTACGAGGTATTACATCCAAAAAACAATATACTAAGTTGTGAGTGTGAGATAGTAATTTAAAATTTAAAATGTTGGCAAAGTGTGTCATGATCGCAGCCTAAAAGCTGAGATTTTAGACGTGAATCAAAGTGTCCTAAGAACTGACACGTACACCTGTGCGTCACTGCAGCCAGGTGAGTCGTTAAACCACTCGAGGTCAACGTGCTGATGCGTCCTGAAGGCACTTTTTTGTCACGGATTAAAAACGTGGCTGGTGCCGTACGTTAGGAAAACGAACCACGCTAAGAGGTGAGTACCGGGTTGTGCTCCCTCCAAATCCATCATGTCATGAAATGGTGGATTTTTATACTTTTCATATTATGTTGGTTTTGTGTCAAAGCCAGTTCCTGCCAGACAAGGGAAACAAACAGATGAAATGTCGGGACAGACAGAAATAAATATACTAACGTAATTTAATATTATGAGACAGGAAGTCGACCTCATAATTCAGACTCACAAGAAGTATTCTGTACAGAATATTCGGTTTCTAGGAGTCCGGAGCACTGGGACAGACCTTGTGTCTCTGCGTCAGCTTCGGGTCGTACATTTAAGATCAGAGAAACCGGTAACTGAGCAAATCCTCTGCCATCTGAGTACCAGTTCATTTGCCCATCACAGAATTCTCATGTCTACGTTTTCTACTTTCAGTTTTCTTTTAAATGCCCTTGAATTAATCATATCTGCTAAATCAGTTTCAGTATGTCTGAGTGCAACATCATCAGTCAGCCGCCATCCGTTTGGCGACGAGTGTCCCACAAGAATCTGTCCTGGGCCCGTTGCTATTCACATTACATATGAATTATTTGCCATCTGTATGCCCTGACACCAACATCCAAACACCCTACGCACAGTCATTTATATACAGCAGTAAGACACACCCTGCTAGGAAGTGATGCATGTCTAAAACAGTTTGCATGTTTTTCACCAGGATACACAGTTCCAGTCTAGAGCCAGATGCCTTTGTATCAGAACACAAGCACCTCGAGTTCTGACTGATTCTGATCTTTCTTTCAGGACTCAGGTGAGAAAGGTTTGAAACCGGGTCAAACTCAGTCGTTGTAATTTCAGATTCTTTGCATAAACAAACACTTCAAATCGGTGACAAGAAATCAGCACATTTTCATCATTACAAAAATACAAGTTACTGATGTGCAGATGTTTGTCTAATGTATAAGATTATATATAGCCGGTTATGAGGGGCTGGTCCCAGGACCCGTCTTCTGTCCATATGAATACTGACGTTCCCCGTTTCGTTGCTTCATGTGTTTTATATTGTGCGTTTCTCTGTTGCGTGTTTTATGAAGTACCTGGAGGTGGATTTTAATAACATCCTGTGCGATGACTTCCACCAACATTAATATTCTCCTCTCCTTTTTATTATTGCTCTGCAGGCAGTTTTATGCAGTTCTATGCTCGGCTGCAGACTGAGAGTCAGAGTTGATGACTTCTCAGCTTGTTTTACCAAGGCTCAGCAACATTATGCCTTAGGGGGGAAAGGCTGCACAGACGCAGTGGAAACCCAGGTTTCTTAAAGATGTTCTATTTCTTTATCTCAACAGGGAGATGTCTTTATAGAAGCCGTTCCTGCCTCGTGGTGACGTTGGGCACGTAGCCGACGTAAGGATGAGCAGCCATTGTGCTGATCAGTGCACCGGGCTTCCGTCACAGCTGATGTGGATGATTTTGTGTTTTTATTTTTAACACGTCACCATCTAGTGGACTGGTTATGACATGACGTAGTTTCCAGTCCACATGAATAGTGGCTCTAAAAACCTCATTCAGGAGACCTTTTTTTAATGAAATGCATTGTTGTGGCATAAAAATTCAAATTCGGTGATTTAGTTAAACATTAGTCTCATGAGTTGTGGTGACACAATAATATCGGTAAATACTCCGACTCACAGTTGTAACCAGTTTAAATTCCAGTTTCTTTGCTCACTATCACTTAGAAAAAACCACTGAAATTCAGACTGTGGTAACTTAATGTGTCTCGGTCTTTATCTGGAAAGTGCAGAGTTCCCTTCCGCTGAACAAGTCTGGGGAAATCAAACATGGACAGTCCACATTTTACGAACACACACCTCATTTTCAAACTATTCCTTGTGTCCAAAGAGACATTTTTCATGGAGAAGCGACATCGTCTAACATGGACGCAGTCTGTTGCAGCTGATAAGAGTTTTTAATTTCAGCCACAGCGTGGATTCTGAAGGTTTGATAATGGAGCGCTGTGAATCCACGACTCATTTTTAAGCAGTTGAATCAGAGTTTTCTCCGAAGCTGTAAAGACGAAGCGTTTCATATCCTGCACTGCAGACGCAATGTGGCGTTTAATGGACAGACTTCCTGAGCTACGATAATTAACTTGAGTTCTATTTTGTGACGCTATCCGCCAATTATTTTGTCTCGTGGGAGTTCATGCAACGTGTTTCTCTGTCTATTAAGACTCTGACCTGTCTCTGAATCTGCTCCCCAAGGTAATGAAAGAGTTCCAGCGAGGCCTGGATGGGAAGGCGACGAAAGGTGCCGCCGTTGGTGACCGACCCCGAGAGAGCAACCACGGAGGCCCGGGGAGCCACGGTCCTGGAGGGCATCGAGGATGGCTTTCACGTGCGCTCTAAAACCGAGCTATCCCAACGTACCAGAATGTGCTTGGTGCACTTTTAAAATGTTTCAAAGGCTCAAGTACGGTGTTTTATGAAAATTCAGTACAGTATAGAGACCCAAAGCGTAAAACCTTAAATAAATGATGAAAACATGGGGGGCTGGTGTATTTGTACAGACTGCTCGGTGACGTTTGGGAGCATGTGCTGTGTTTGTAATGAGGATGCAGTTGATCCGCTGTAAAACGTCGTGCGGGAATTCTTAAATTCTTTCATTAATACATAAGTAAATATAAAGTTTTATTAGTTTCAAATTCTTCATTTTTAATTTTTTAGACTTTGGAACTTATAAACATGAGTTGCTGTGACCTGAGCTCTGTTGACTTGAAGTTGAAAGAATGAACTCAACTCGTTCCATGAAGTTTTTTAAAGAGACAAAAGGAGCGTATGAACAGATTCCCAGCATGCATTGTTTCTAAGTGAAAAGTCGGCAGCATCTGCAGCTGCGAGCTCTTCATGTTAAACGTGAAAACGTGAAGGGAAATCACATCTTTCTGTAACGTTTGTCAGCACAACCGAGCCGGTTGTTGACTCAAGTTTTCTCGACTCGTTTTAACTCAGTGTTACGTTTTTCAAACCTCAGTTCAGTTAACACATTTTAACGGCAGAAGGGAAACATACACTGATTTACAGTGAAGTAATAAGCACATCGCACTTAATTTCGTTTTAAATATCAAAGAGCAAAATAGTCGAAAGAACTGAATTTTTTTGTAATCAACTTACAACCCTGGTGTTTCTGCTTTAAGGACATGATATATAATCAATAACACTCTTCCGTGTAGAGGGAAAGCTCATTCGCCTTAATTCAGGTCCTCACTTGGATCAACGTTACTTCAGCAGAGGTTGTTCCTCGCCACGTGGAGCCGTGTTGCATTGGACATAATCCAGACCAGAACCGAGTCCACAGGTTCGTTTACAGCCTCGTTCATGTAATTAGCCTTAAATCACAGGTGTACTCACCTGTGCTGCGGTGATCACAGGTAAGATGACTTGTACTGTCAATCAGACCTGTTTGTTTTCAGTTATACATACGATCAAATATCCTTCGCTTCAGCTCAAAAATAGTACAGTTATTGTGAGATGGTGCCGTTTCTTGTCACGTAACATTTTAGTGATATTGCAGTTTTGCTGTAAACGGTATATAAATACACGTAGAGGCTCCAAAATATGATAAAACCGAGTTCCACCTGGCCGAGAGTTAAACGGTTCCACCTCGTGTCCGTGTCTGCGGCCTCATGATTCAGGATGGAAACCCCTCCCAGGTGGCTAGCTGATGTGGATCCAGCAGTCCTGCACTGAAGCATCAGGCGGTCCAGCCCGGTCTTGGCAGGTCTGTGTCTATGAAGCCCAGGCAGAGTGTACGAGGTGAAAGGTAAACGCTTCCTCATTCTGTTCTGACACAATGAAGTATTCTACGTGGCTGAAGCGAAAAAGGGAAACCTTTCACTTATTTTTTACTTACCTATTTTGCTCGGGGAGTAGTTGGTGTTTTTCATGTTAACGTGCCGATTTAAAGGTCGTCATTTCCGTAAATCATCTGGCAATGACCTGTAGAGCTGCGTCCATCTTCCCCACAGCCGTTACCATTTTAACCGCAGTTTTCCAGTCGCCATCTCGCTGGCTCCTGCCTACAAAGCTCTGATTGGCTCTTTTTCTAACCCGGGAGGCGGCTGTCACTGAGCACGACGTCAGACCTGTTTCAGTCTCTTCGGTCATTGGAGATGTGGACAGAAAGCCAATTATTTACACTTACATGGCCACTTAAGGAAAAAAGAGACACGTGTTGTGTCAGAATCACTCACTAGATACGCAATTTGCCACAGTTTCTGGAAACAGTACAGTAGACTTTGCTTTTTCTACCACTGCTGGAGAAAAAAACGTTTTAAAAAAAAGTCCCTGTGGTAGGTAGCAGCTGGTAGTTAGAGCGAATAACTGGCCAGGAAACTCAGAGCAGGCGAGGGGCTTGTTTGCCCTGAATTCAGCCTGACGCAACTGGTTTTTATCTGAAACAGCAACAAATCAAGAAAACGACATAGTAGATACGAGGGGGGTATTCAGTTGGTTGCTATCTGCAACCTCACCACTAGAGGCCACTAAACCCTACACACTGTTCCTCTAAATCAGAAAGTGAAGGAGAGCCCTGAGAGCCCACGCACTCACACACACACATGAACACTACACACACTCGCACACACATGAACACACACACACACACACACACTCACACAATGAAAGTCATGCTGCGATGGAGAGGGAGAAACCTTTTGCTGATATATGTGACTTTTGTTTGCGGCGCCGTAGACACCGACACGCCTGCCGTCGATGGCGAAGCGTTCAGTTGTGCCGATCGCGCCGTCGAGAGGGAGATCCTGGATCCTCCTCTGGCCGGAGCTCCACATAATGGAGGGGGGGTAGATGGACGACAGACCCGACCTGACGGAGAGGGCGAAGAGAAAATATGAATTCAAGATACTTTCATCAAATGAAAGCAAAGATCTGTTATTGAGAGCAATGAATGGGGAGTGATGAACGAATATTGCCGGCGAGTACGATCTGCGTGTTAATAAATGACATTCTCCACTGATCATTTTTCAGTTTCGAGCACCTTTTCTCGTTCGTCACCATGTCGCCACATCTCACACAGACGTTTGACCCCTCACATTGTTTTTATTGAACTCATACTTTAAGTGGTCTAACCCCATTTATGCAGGTGCACAAAATATGACAAACCCTCTCCAATGTAGTGCAATACAAATCCATAACGCCTCAGTTTGCAGCCTCTTCCGGAGCCACCGCGGTGCATCAACACCTCGTTGAAACGGAGCACTTCGGCTTCACTGATTCTGCACTAGATTGCATTAGATGTACATCGCGTATGTGCCAGATCTCACAGTGTGTGTGTCCATATTTCCCTGTCTTTCCTTGGCTGCTGGAGCTTCTACACTCTAGCCTGGATTTTTGTTGCAGCTGTGTCTTCAGTCATGCACATCCCCAGCACTTTGTAACACTTAGCGAAGGGAGGCGTTGGCCGGACGGAGCCCGGGCGGATGAGTAATACTCCTCTACTCCTGCTCTGTGACTTCAGGACTACTCCTTCACTACAAAGGCCTGGTCTCCCAGAAATGTCCCTCCAGCATGTTCCAGCTCGTTAGGAAAAAGGCACAGAGAAGTTCATGCAATTGGCAAATCAACCACCAAAAGTGAGGTCCGCTCCTTTTAGCGTTGCGATTTCCACAAAGTGTTGCCGATCAGAGCCTCACCTGAATGAAGGGACCCCCGGGGCGCTCGACGGCCACCACACCCGACCATCTGGCTGAGCTCCAGGTCCAGGATGAGGATCTCTCTGGGATAAAGCAGCGGCACGTGGACCCTCTGCAGACGGTCGTCCCCGCCCTCCGCACTGCGGTGCCCCAGAGGAGAGCGAGGACGGGAATGTGCACAAAGTAAGAAAAGTCAGTGTCAGGTTATTTTCTTAGCTGGAAAACACTGGCACGTATCTGGACAGGGTTTGCCACAAGCTTTTAACAAATGAATTCATCTTTTCATAAATTAACTCTCCTTCTTCCCTCCTGCCCCCCCCCACTCTCTCTCTCAACCCCGCCGGTCGAGGCAGACAGCGCCCACCATGAGCCGGGTTCTGTTCGAGGTTCATCTAGGATCAACTCGATCTTTACTCATGTCTTCCCATACAGAGGCCGAATGGATTCGTTATTACTGTTCTGGTCTCTGTGAGTCTCCGGAAAATGAGGGGGGGGGCTGATGAATTGAGCAGGTATTGGCAGCGTCACACATTATTTCGAGAGTCTTTAAAATTAGAGAAACGTCCAGAAACCGAATCCAGATCAGTGGATCAGAACCGTGTTTCTTCTTCTTCTTTCCCATGAATCCTGTGACGACCCCTCGGGTTCACCTGGTGACCCTCTGGGGGGGCCCGACCCCCAGGTTGGGAACCAGTGGACTGAACTCTCTCCCTGTCTATGACGTAGCTAAAGGCAGCTCCACCTGGAGCAGCTCCAGCAGTAAAGTGCTGCTGAAACCTCCGTGACTCAGGATCAAGGATCTGATCACGTTATTTATGGTAATAAATTACTTTGGATACTTTTACTTGTAATGGGGTATTTTTACATTGTTGTATCAGTACTCTTCCCTATAGTAAGTACAGGATCTGAATACTTCTTCCGCCTCTGAAGAAACACAACTGTTTCATTTTGTACATTATTTTCACTTCATACGACCTGTTTAGACAAAATGAAATAAAATGGGTCCAAAAGTAGACGGACGCTGGCTGTCAGCCAATCAGAGAAGGGCTGAGGCAGCCAAGGGTGTGTCTGGGTGAATGCTCTGTGTGTGTGTGTGTGTGTGTGTGTGTGTGTGTGTGTGTGTGTGTGTGTGTGTGTGTGTGTGTGTGTGTGTGTGTGTGTGTGTGTGTGTGCCCCCCAACAGGCCGGTTCCAGTGGATAAGTCCGGGGCTGAAGAGCGGCCTTAACACGGGCCAGGTTTTCCAACAGTGAAGACTGCACCATGCCGTCTTCACTGTTGGAAAACCTGGCCCGTGTTAAGGCCGCTCTTCAGCCTCGCCCGAACAGAGCACTGACTACACCTAATCCAGCTGAGTCTGGAAACACTGTTGAACACAGTGTTTTCCTGCCGTTTTGGTCAGCATCCTCGACCACACTGAACTGTCTGATCGGAGGGGGAAAGGACCAAATCTGTTTTGGTTGCTCTTTAGTTCAGAAAACCAAAACCTACCGACGACGGTCAACGTGTTGAGCCGTGCGGCACAGTCTCATCCGGTTAAACCTCCGTTCAGTCCTCCCCTGCTCTCTCTTTCCGTTTCTGTTGTCTGACCACACAATGTGCGTGAACTGAATAAAAACCACGGGCGAGAAAACTGCGATTTCCGACTAACTTGGGATTTGGTGTCAGTCTGTGGGTCGACTGTATGTGTGGGATAAGACGGCAGAAACGTGAAATGTGACAGGCTACGCAAATGAATGATTCTCCCAAAAACACATTTTCATGACATTGCTGAATGGTGGATACATTTCATGAATGACCAAAATATATTTCTGTGCGTCACAGTTAATACACTGTGAACAGGTTACGAGCAATTTGATTATAATCTGTGTTTAGTAAGTTCCCGATTGCTAATGACCCGTTTAATTAATGTTAAATCTCCTCAGGAAGTCAGTATTGTCATACGTCGATGTCAGAAAGAGACCACCACACATGCTCCGAAGCGACATCAAAGCATCGCGGTGTGTGACGTCATCGGTGATGTCATCGACCGAGTAAGCCAATAAGAACTGAGCTTGCCCATAAATTAGGCACCATTTGTTACCTTTTGGTAACGTTGGAAATCACCTCGGGACCGTGAGCAGCGTGGACAACAGCCTGGAGAACATCATCAGGGAGGCCCCCAAGAGACCCCAAGAGACAAAGCCGCGGATGGAGCAAAAAGGGGAATATGAACAAATATTTAGCGATCTTGAAGAGGAGTTCCACTTATTAGCGATGTCCTGGGAGGACAAGAAGCTGACCCTCCATCAAGAGCGCGACCGCCTCGACGGAGAAAAGCAGGAGTCCAAGTGTGAGCTGATGAGACTGAAGCATCAGTACGCCAAGCTGGAAACCATGGCCTCTGAGCTCCGTGAGGAATTCTGCCTACGTTTTCAGGAGGACAAAGAAAAGTCGGAGAACTCCGAGGAGCTGCTTGGCGACTACAAGTTCATGGTCATGACAAATAAGGACCTTCAGGAAAAAGTGCAGAACTTAAAGGAGTGTGAGAATAGTCAGCGGAGATTACAGGGCCTGGAAAACAAGACCAACAAACCGACGAAACCCCCACATCTCCAAATGAATGACTGAATGAATAAGAAAAATACACCATAACTGCAAAAAATAGCCAATACTAATAAAAAAATCAAATTGATTTTGGACACAGTAAAGTGTGTCTTCGTTCATATTTGTTTTTCCTAATTTCTGATGAAATATTTTATTCTGCCTGTATTTTCTTCTATTTCTCATTCAGGCCTTAGCAGTTTGCAAACATGAACTTATAAACGTATTTATAGAAATAAAACAAAAGAGAAAATGTAAAATTAAAAAGATATGCATATTTGGGGGTAAGCTTACGGTGCGCAGGTTCTTCCAGTCAACTCTGAAGACTCATGTTCTGAGCGGGATTTGCTTGTATATGTTATACAGGTTAGTAAGTTACACAGGCTTGTTAACGACACACAAACTCAGTTATAAGGTTTGCTGTCAACCACAGCGTTGTGTAACGATGAAATGCTGCAGGACATTACTTTTAAGGGGAACTTTGGATCGCTAGCCTCTCTGTTGAAGGCTACCTCTTAGGACGCCCCCACTCGGTTGCAGTTAGCCAGCAGGAGTTTCCGTTAGAGTGATAGTTATAATGTTTTATGTGTTATGGGTTATTTTCTACAGTGTTTAGCTCAAATTGCAAGAATCCTTCTGTTAACACAACCGCGTTTCACTCCCTCATCCTCCACTTTGGTTTCCTTCCTTAGGATGTATAGCCGGTAAATAAAATCTGATCATGAAAGAATGAGTAGGGCTAAAACCGATGCAGTCTATTACAGCAGCCCAAACCTCATTGAAATAAATGGGAAAGACAAAACAGTCCCTCAGGATTACACAGCACACTACAAAGTGCAGACTCGAAAATAAGCAGTACGTTAAACCAACAACTCATGTGAGTCGTCAGGGTCACATGAGTCATGGTGTGAATGGGTGTCAAACTGCCTGGGGAGGGATCTCAGTGCGTCTCACGTTGTAAGTGGCTGATAAGTGGTTTCGTAGACCACCTCCTCTGTCTAGTGACGGTCATTCCAGTTTGACGTAGATGGCTTCTTTCGCTACTCTTTCAAACCATCGGTCTTCTCTGGCCAAACCGTGTTCATTCTTGTCCTCAAAAGAGTGTCCCGTCCTTCAGATGTAGGTGGACTGCTGAGTCCTGACCCGAGGAGTTGGCTCTCCTGTGTTGTGCCATGCAGTTGTGAAGCGGTTGTTTTCTTTACCAGTCTACAGGTCTGTGTATTCCTCGCTGCGCTGAACCGCGACACTAAATTGCTCTGCCTATGTCCGGGTGTTTTGTCCTCAGGGTGGACAAGCCTCTGCCTCAGAGTGTTACTGGGCTTCGAGTGCACAGGGATGCGGTTTTTGTTGGAAATCCTCCTGAGTTTTTCAGATACTCCCGCAAGGCAAGGAACGACAATGTCGTTCTGTTTATTGTTGTTTAGAAAACCTGGCGGGTCGGGGACTCACATGGGGACCTCAACAACTCTCAAGGTGTTAACCACCCCACAAGAGGTTAAATGTCTGGATGGACATTTTACCTTGCACAGTTTTCACGGTGTAACACAGGACATTAGTTTGAAACCAGCACGGTTGTTGTGGTTCCCAGTTTCAGGGTAAAAGTAAGTCAACACGTCATACGTGTTTAAAGTTTTATTGGTAACTTTTTTAAGCTGAGCCCTCTCTAAACATGCTAATAGAGAGAGTTCTGGTCTGGTTTTTTTTCACTGTGGAATTACTTTCTTCGTCAACTTCTTTTTTGAATGCTATCATTAAGCTACGCTACCGTTGCGCAGCAACTCCATGGTTGCATTGTTTACATCAGGAACCAGTTGACGGTTACTGATGCTTGCTGGCGTGGCAACCAGATCAATGGACACCCCCGCAGAAATCAGGAGGAGGACAGAGAGAGCGTGCTGAGGACGAATGAAGCGATGAGGGAAGAGACCTGGGTCCAGACAACAGAGACTAATGGAGAAGCGGCGATATAAACTGTATCTCCCTTTGATGGGATTCGGAGGGACGTCTGTTAGCGTAGTGTTATGTCTTTCACAGACACATGGCTACAGGAAGATACTCCGGATCCCATAGATGGCTTTCAGACAGTGTCCACTGTTTCTCCAAAAACAAGCCCAGGGTTAGCAAGGACATCAAAGAACTCCTGAATGAGAAGAAGAGAGCATTCAGGTTAGGGGACGGGGAGGCAATAAAGAGGGTCCAGAAACAGCTGCCATTGAATATCAGAGGGGGAAAGGAGGCCTATGGAGGAAGCTGGAGCAGAGGCTGTAGCAGAACGACACCAGGGAAGTCTTGAGAGGCATGAGGACCATCACTGGTTGCAAGCCCAGCAGTCAGATAGTAGATGGGACAGAGCCAATGAGTTGAACCATTGATCACTTTGATCAAAAACCACTCGTCCTATTGCCGTAAGGGACTACAGGCTGGTAGTGTTGACCTCACACATCATCATCATTAGTCAGGCCTTCATTGGACCACCTCCAAATCGGCCACCAACTGGATGTTCGAGTGGATGATGCCATCATACACCTGCTCCACCTTGCCTACACCTACCTGGACAGGCCGGGGGGCGCAGCCAGAATCATGTTCTTCGATTTCTCCAGCGCCTTTAACACCAGTCAGCCTGCCTTGCTTGGGAGGAAGATGCCTGCCAGGCAAGTTGATGCACCTCTGGTGTCCTTGGTCGTGGACTACCTTACTGAATGTCCTCAGCATGTGAACCCCAGGACAGGGCCATGCCCATGCAACTGCACTTTATGTTGGTGGGAAGTTGGACAAATTAGACTGTGCCGGGCGAACCATAGTTGGGTGTGCATTGGTTTCTTTAGTCTAATTTACCTCGGCTCGTTGCTGGTAACTAGCCCTAGTGGGGCAGACTGCTCTGCTGATGAAGGATAGTAGCGAGATGCTGTGGTGGCGTTCATAAAAAGGACTAATGGCCTCCTGCGGCCATAAGAGGGCGGTTGATTACACGACGAAGGCAAACAGACAATGTCAGAGCCTTCATGGGGTAGAACGCCGTTCTGAGATGTGAGGAGAGAAATCCATTCCACTTCGGTTTCGTTCTAATTGATGTCTAGTTTAAGCTTTAACTGGTCAATCAGCGCTTGCCTTGCTTGTCCTGATGGCACACCACTGGTTAAACCTGCCCTAGCTTAGCTGCTCTCCCTTTGTGACGTCCAGACCAAGTTGTCTTTGTTCGAGACAGATATAAAACTCTGTTAAAAAAAACGACCCTGGATCTTACTGGAGTGCCTATATTGATGTTTGTTTTTTTTCCTGTAAATCTAGTTTCTACCCCACGTGAGGTCGCCAACCTGCATGTTGATCTATAATTTTCCAAAATGTAAACAAATCAAAAAACGGATCAAGTTGTCGTCCACTGCCTCAGTCAAATCTGGCAACATTGGAAACAAACTACATGCACAGTGGCTAAAGTCAGATAACAACCATCCAGTCAGAGCAGAGGATGTACAATACATGCTCAACACACACACACACACACACACACACACACACACACACACACACACACACACACACGCCTGCCCAGCTGAAGACCAAAGTGACCCGACGGCGTTCTGTTAAAGTGGAATAGTTGAGTTGTTGCAGAAGCATTTCACAGCTGTTATGAAAATAAAATTAATACACAGACCGGCATGTGGAAAACTAACTAACCCCCAACACACACACACAAGCGCCATCATTAAAACATTCTGACTATCAATTAGCAGGCAGGCGCTGGATTCCTCACAGAGGCGATTTGGAGCCAGTTGTACAGACCTGAGATCCTCAGAGAACTTGACGCTCCACAGACAAACACGAGGAAACTCTTCACGTTAACGAGTCCGCATTCTGATACAACCATTCACTTACTACCTTTCAGCTTTGTCTCATTTTTAAAAAACTGTAACTCTCCTACGTTTTACAGGACCGTGCTCATGTTTTCATGGGCACTGGGATTGCTGGTTTTTAGACCCACCACCTCCGGCAACCTGTTATCATGAGCTGAGGGCTGGTGACAGTTCAATATTGTTGTCTATGATCCCTCCATATAATCATTTCCTAACTAGACTAAAACAACTAGGGGACTAGGATACTAAAGTAACGATGACTTAATGACATGTTATTAACATTATTTTTTCCTTCACAAACAATAACTAAACCAACTGATGTTTGTTCTGGAATCTGATTCATCAATGTGAAATAAAACACCCAGCTATGTATTATTAGATAGACCTTGATATATAATTTAGAATCATCATTTTGTATTGTTCTGTTATGGCAGGCAGGTTTGGACTGGGTTCAAACTGCTTCTCTAGCATGGACAAAATAAAGTTAAAATCCAAAACAATACACTGGTAAAGATTACCCAGCAGTTTCCATCCAGGTTTGCTTGTAGTCCCATTAAAATAAAGCTTTGTTGCATGTCATTCTGCGTATGTCTTATCCCTCATTTGTTGTCAGCTTTCCACGGTTGGCTGTCAGATAAAGGCATAAAGTGCCCCCAAAAATATGATCCACGCCTCAGGTGGTTTCATTGGAATAAGTGTTCATAGACAAAAGAGGTCAAATTAAGCAACATTCAGATTAGAGAAACGTCCAGAAACTGAATCCAGATCAGTGGATCTGAACCGTGTTTCTTCTTCTTCTTTCCCATGAATCATCTGACGACCCCTCGGGTTCACCTGGTGACCCTCTGGAGGGGCCCGACCCCCAGGTTGGGAACCAGTGGACTGAACTCTCTGCCCGTCTATGACGTAGCTAAAGGCAGCTCCACCTGGAGCAGCTCCAGCAGTAAAACTCTGCCGAGGCCTCCGTGACTCAGGATCAATGATCTGATCACGTTATTTATGGTAATAAATTACTTTGGATACTTTTACTTGTAATGGGGTATTTTTACATTGTTGTATCAGTACTCTTCCCTATAGTAAGTACAGGATCTGAATACTTCTTCCGCCACTGAAGAAACACAACTGTTTCATTTTGTACATTATTTTCACTTCAAACAACCTGTTCAAAGATGATTAAAGAACTGAAGCTTTTTAGTGAAAGAGGCTGTGAGATTGGATTAGACTTCCTCAGAGGGATCGAGGACACAAATCATCAACAGGCGTGTGTGTGTGTGTGTGTGTGTGTGTGTGTGTGTGTGCTGCTGTTGGAGAATTCTGTATGGAAATCAATAAAATATTATTTATTGTTGAGGGAGAAAGTGTGTGTGTGTGTGTGTGTGTGTGTGTGTGTGAGATGATGATGGTCTGTATTGATCGCTGCTGTTAGGCAGACAGTTCTCATCGCCATGGTGACCAACAGCAGCCCATAATGTTGCCGTCGGTCTGCAACCCATCCATCCTGGAAAAGCACGAAATAAGATGGATCTAAAAATAGACGGGCGCTGGCTGTCAGCCAATCGGAGAAGGGGTGAAGCAGCCAAGGGTGTGTCTGGGTGAATGCTCTGTGTGTGTGTGTGTGTGTGTGTGTGTGTGTGTTTTGCTGAGTCACATTCAGGTTCCTGTCAGGACAGGGGGGGGCTCCAGTCCTCCACCCACCCACCATGTCTGCATTCATCACCGAACCCACTGACTGATTTTAAACAGAGCTGAAGTGGAACCAGAATCCCACTGACGTTTGTAACGGGACCACACCGACTAAGAATCCAGAGCCTTTCTCAGCGGCATGTCAGGTGGCTCGCTCGTACGGAAAAACAATCTAGTTTCCCATAAGCCCCGCACGTTTGCGGGCTAATGCCGCGTTCGCGTCCTGTGGGAGGGAAGATACTGATGTTTACGAGTTGTGTTCGTGTTGTCGGACAACTCAGGTGGCAGCTGTCATTCTTCTTGTGCTTCTCGCTCAGATTCCAGCGTCTTGGTCAATAAACACGAAACGACACAAACAAAACAAAAAAACCCACAAACTTTAGCTACGTTTCTTCAAAGAACGTCACACGTCAAACGACGTAACAGCCAAATTATTTGCTAAAGAACAGTATTGATGGCGACGCTACAGTGTAATTTAAGAGTCATTTGAAAGGTCTCGTACTGTAGAAAGTGAGATTTCCATGTCTTTTTTGATTAGAAAGCGGGTCTAGGTTTATATAAATACTGTGTTCAGAATCTGTGCCTGTCAACGAGCCGTCCGGACGTCTTGAAGGTTGCGATGTCACGAGCAAACGGTCAACGAGAAGCTGTCGTCTACAAAACAAAGCTGATAACGTATAGACCCAGAGGAGTTCTTACTTCACTTACTGAGATAACACTGTGTTGATGCTACATGTGCACCTTTACAGTGAATAAACAAAACATAACAGAAGCAGACATAAGAAAAGACCTGGAGACAATAAAAGTATTTAAATGAAAACGTAAAACAATGATTAACACTAACAGGACCAGGAGTAGTATCCACAGGCTGACAGGCTCTCAGCCTCCTGTCGGCTCTGGTGCATGGATTAATCTGCCTCAAAGCTTCCAGTCGGTCGAGATTCGAGAAACTTCATTCTTCCACGTAAAGGCGGCGAGTGTGTACGAGAGCTGGGGTCAGCAGCGGCCGAGTTGAGTCGAGTCGAGTATACGGATTTGGAAGCAAGAAGGAACGTTACATTTATTTATGATAGTACATTTTACTCCAGGGGGAGATTGAGTGTAGTGTGCAAAAACATGTATATGCAGCATCTACGCATACACATGCAAATCATACATGAACGTACAGTCAAGTTATTATCTGTCACACAGTAACAGAAATTCCTCTTTGACTCAGTCAAAGACAAATATACACGAATGTATCATCCGGCAGCTGGGACCAGAAAAACCCTTGGAACAGTTAGAAGGCCTGAGGTCTGACAGGTGAAGAGTAAAATGTTGTAATCGGTTCGGAAACGAACCCGCGACCGGTGCAGAGATCTGACGGCCAGTGCGATGTGATTAAATTTGTTCTTTCTTGTTAGGAGTCTGGCAGCAGCAGCAGCAGCGTCTCAGCACATTCTATACAGACGTTACACATATTACAGCCGAGCAGGTGAATGCTTTTGTCAGCATCCGGCTGTAGAGTTCGGGCACGTGGCCATTTCCCGGAGGCGGCGCGTCTCGGTTCAGACCCCATATTCATCGAACCGGAAATGATTAGTGTGCTCATCTTAGAACAGCTCTGCTGATGCGGTTCTAAAAGAACACCAGGACGGAGAGAGGCCTTTGGTGCTCGCCTTCAATGAATTATTCTGCTTCACCCTCCCTCTTCTTCTATCTCTGCCTCTCTCCACCATCTCTCTCTCTGTTTTTTGCTTGCTCCAGTGCACAAGAGTCCAAGGTTGCTTCTATATATTACTCTCCCTCCCTTTCTCGTAAGAGCTCTCCCTCTCTCTCCCCCTCTCCCTCTCTCTTCCTCACTCCCTCTCTCTCCTCCTCACGTGCCCTCTCTCCACCCCTTCTCTCATCCATTAGCAGGAAGAACAGATCGCTGGCAGATGAGAAGAGGCGAGACAACCAAGGCAGACGGAGCAGGAGAGGAAGAGGAAGAAGAAAAAAGGGCAGGAGAGCAGAGAGAAAACGACTGAAATATAAGAGAGGAAGAGAGAAGTAGAGAGGAGAAGCAAAGCATCATGGACGTTCTGAAGAAGGGATTCTCCATGGCGAAGGATGGAGTGGTGGCCGCCGCCGAGAAGACGAAGGCCGGCGTGGAGGAGGCCGCCGCCAAGACCAAGGAGGGGGTCATCTATGTCGGTGAGAGGACGGACGGATGGATGGATGGATGGATGGATGGATGAAGAGTAAAATCCAACAACAAACATTGCATCAGATTTTCACAGTTTGTGAGTTTTTTGTGAGGATGGATGAAAAAGTTAAAGGTGGGGGACAAGGAATAAAGAGAGATAATGAGGATAGAAATAAACAGGAGGAGCAAAAGAAGAAAGGGATGATGGAGAGATGGTGAGAAGGAAGAAAAGAAAAATTTGCAATGAAGAGTTAAATTTGACAGTAACTGACGTCTGACTGTGAGTTTTTTTGATGAAAGTGAAGGATGGATGAAGGGATGGAACGAGGGACAAGTGAAATTCAACACCAGACCGTGATGTATGGAGGGATGGAGGGAGTGATAGGTGGAGGATAAGATGCTAAATCTTAAAATATTCAAATCAAATTAAAGAGAAAAGAAGAAGCTGAATCTTAAAATATTTAGAACAGAAGAAAGAAAGGAGTGTAAAGAGACGGGAAGAGGAAAAGTCATCCTGACATTGTGAGGGCAAGAATGGATGGATGGAGGGATGAAAGGAGGGATACGGGGACAGAGGGCGGGATGGAGGAATAGAACAACCCTGCAAAGAAAAAGTTCAATTTGAGATTCAATTGTATGTATAGATTTCAGATCTGAGGTTTTATTTGGTGGAAAGGAGGAATTATTATACGGATGGAATGAGGGACGGGTGGAGGACGAATTTAATTCAACACCAGACCGTGATGTATGAAGGGAGGGACAGAGGGATGGAGGGAGAGATAGGTGGAGGACAAGAAGCTGAATCTTAAAGATAAAATACATTCAAGATATTGAACTGAGTTTGCAGTAGGAGTTAAGGAGGAGGGGATAGATGAAGGGAAGGATAGAAGGACAGAGGAAGGATGGAGGAAAAAGAAAAAGAGAGTTCAATTGACCTGAAACTGTTCATTAGAATAAAACGAGGGACGGGTGAAGGACGAAGGACTGAAAAATATGCGGTCGAGATGTTTTTTCAGTTTGAGAAAACGAGGAGAAAAGCTCCTCGTTGTAACGAGAAACTGAGCAAATATTTTTGTCTCGGTGGCGACGAGACGCTTGGAAACACAAGGAACCAGAATTTTGAGATGAACCGAGCACGCGACACTGATCCTGTACTGATCACTTCCATTGATCGGTATAGAACAATATGTACTGATGCCCCACTCCCCTGGCTGCTAAGGGTTGTGCTTTACTTCCACTTGTGTAGTTGGCTGCTGATGGAGAGAAACACGAGGGGAAATGATCAGGTTAAATAAAATCAGTTAATGTTTGGAAGATTAGTTTACACGCTCGGACAAATTCGGTTCAAACAACAATTCAGAAAACTGAGACGAGCGTGAAAGAAAAACACCAACGGGCGGAGCCGAACTAAACACAAGAAGCTTCTCGTTTAGCTGCGACCTGGCTCGTTCATCAAAACTGAAGTTAAAGTAAAACCTGAGCTGCCAGAGCTCAGAGAGAGAAAACTGAGGCGGAGCGAAAGTTAAATAAACGGGACGTGTCAATCAGACTCTGGTTGGTTTATTCGTTTAGACATATCAGACCCTTCAGAGGAAGTGGTCTCAGTCTGGCCAACACTTAATCCTGGAGCAGTTCGTCCGTGGTGGGAACGTGGTCGAACCTCAATCTGACCCAAATCCAGATCTCCTCTTCAGGTTTGAACTGAACGACTCCCGTCCCCCCGGAGAGCTTTTGCCGCCAGGTCTGACCTGGACTAGAAATGAAACGTGTTTCCTTCTTGATGTTTGGGCAGGTAGGAGCTTCTTCAGTTCTTACCTGTCTTTTGGCGATGCATCAAGTTAACCAACCCCTGTCGCCAGATCTCACCAAAAATAGCCCAATCAGAGCCTAGAACCCGCTCAGTGGTTGCAAAGGTTTAGGAGAGGGTTCAGTACCCTGAATATGCCGTCAACAGCTCCTGTTTGCAGTGTATCCATGGATACGCGGACAACAGTCAATTATTTACTTGGATACTGAAGAAAACTTAAGAACATGAAGATTCTCAGGCAGGTTCTTTTTTCTTCGACTTCTGAGCGAGCGTTTGGACGTTTATTTGCGATGGACGTGACGGAGAGCGATATCCTCAGAAAGTGAAAGTCACACTGAATCTAAAAATACACGTTTCAGGTCTGTGCTGGGATTTGAGCAGAGGCCCAGTGCTATTCGTTTAAGTGCCGAGGCGCGCCTATGACGCGTAAACGCGCACGGTTAGGTTGTGGCTCGTTCCGAAGGTTGTGTAAGCGCTGCTCCTGCGGTGGCAGTCGCTCCGGCACCACTACACCTACGGTTATGACGCAGAGCTTTGACACAAGCTGCTGCAGTTTTAAAGTTGCCTACTCTGGTGCCTTCCGCGAGCTGTGTGCGTCGCTGCTGCTGTTCGTCATGTTAACCCGCTGCCAAACTACAATAACTACACCTGCCTGCACCCGTCCCTTCAGCTCACCCGGCCTCTTTGCACCACCTCCCTCCCTCTGCGCCTCCCCCGCAGTTTCAAGCCCTGGAATATAGACGAACCTTTAATAGGTGGAAATTACAACAAGCCCACCAAATCAATTTCTACCGCACAGTTAAAGAAAAATGAACCCAACTGGGCAGAAAACCGTCCGATCTGGAAACACTCAAACCAACTCGTCCACTGATATGGACCAGAGCAAACCAACTATAGATTTGAAAACACCCATAACGTCTCATCAGTAACGACAGTAGACAAGCTCACACACACACAAACACACACACACGTCTATTGTCCAGTCCACAGTCTTGAGTTCATGTCAGAACTAACTTCTTTTTTTGGCAGTTTAACAAAAATGCCGTTTAGTCAGATGACAACATCAGACATTTCTGTGGAAAAAGAACATTTCTTCATCCTATTCCCTGAGTAATGAAGCAGTGATGATCTTTAACCTGATCCAAGTTTTCAGTCGATGAGGATTCAGCGTGTTGGCAAATAGCAGCCCATGGCACAAATCCGGCCCTCCCACAAAAATATTTGGCCCCCCAGTGAAAGCTGAGGTTCTACTTTTCAGAGTTTGCCTCAAAACTTATGCATAAATTTTGATAAATTAACTGTAGATAACAATGTGATTACAATAAGCACAGCTTTGTTACAACAAATGGAACCAATGAATTGCAGCTGCAATATTTGTGTTAGCGCAGCCGCAAACACAAATATTGGAGCAGTGTAATGGACATGGCTTGTTAATAAATAACAGTTACAGCAGTATTTTCATTCAACCTGAATAATGAAACATCACCATTTTTTTAATGTTAGTAACGAACCTATTACATTTTAAGTCTCAACAAAGACTATATACTTGTATACGTGGGGTGATTGATCAGTTCGTGGCCTCAGGTTGAAGGAGGTGGAGCTCTCGTCACGTGCACGTTCAACTCTTTGAGCAGTTGTGAGGAAAGTTTGAAGGTAATAACTTTGTGGTTATTTCTGTTTCGGGTAGTTGAAAATTGCCAGTCAGCGCTGTCTGAGAAACTTGGCAACGTCGGCCTTCACGCAGTGATCCACTACCTCGGTCTCGAGTCCTAATCACCCAAAGGGGTCCACGAGGACACGGTGGCAACTCTAGGGGGAGGGTGCACCTTCTTACGACGCGTCGAAGAAGTGGGAGAGACCGCCTGGAAGATGACCCCCGTCCTCTAAGGCCAGTGGCCGTCACCACACAGGAGACCACTGACAAGATCCCTGACATGATCTTGATGGGATCTGCAGGATCCACGACCGCTGGGCTAAGTGTATGAATATAGGAGGGGACTGTGTCGAAAATTGACTCCTTCTACCTTCGGCCACAAACTTATCAATCACCCCTCATATAAGTCATTTTTCAGTTTTACACTAACATGAGCTGCTGTAACACCGTTAGCACTCACTGGCTAATGTGAAAACAAGATCTCCAGTTGTATCTCAACTTTCTAGCTCTTCTTAAGAGGAATAAGACACTAAAAAAATAAACAACCGCGACTGCATCTAACTGCCGACCCTTTTATAGGTACTTTGATTCTGGTCTGAATCGGTGGATGAGTTGGTAAACTTGTGTGTTTTTTTAAAACTTTTTTACCTTCTGGTTTGGTTTCTTTGCAAAACAAAGAAAAAAAAAAAAAAGTCAAGCAAACCAAATGCATCACTAAAAAAGCAGGAACGGTTCTGTCCAAAATGGATGAAGGATGTTTCTTCCATTGGGTCACGTTTGATTCGTACAGACTGCGCTAGTACATCCTGCCTCCAGAGAATATTTTTCATCTTTTTAGTTAAATATTACAGAAGCATTAACAGGTGTTTTGTCCACTTGTTTTCAGCAGAAACAAACAGTGAACAGTTGATATGTTGAACAGATTCATCTGATAATTCTCTGTAGGTTCGTCGCTACCACAGACTCCTTTCACACACTGTTATGTTATTATAAAAATATCAGTTACAGCTGCTTTAAGAACTGATGCGCACGGACGGCGGACGGGGGTTTATCCCGATGAGATACACTGGTGTCGCCACAAATGACGCAGCTGATGTCATCTGGAGCCAGTGTCTGCACAGCAGTTATCGGGCGGTGGAGCCCCGGTATCAAGGTGCCGCCGATACACCTGCGCGTCTCAATCACGAGTCAATCACAGCTGTCCATCATGCCACGCCACTTCCCCTTTTTTTATAGCATCAAGTAACTTGACGTTTTGGCTTCACCGTTTGGGAACTGTCATGTCGCCCATCGTTACATTTAGTCATCGGGTAAAACTGTGAAGTTTGTGCTGAGGGTGGACCAAGAGGAAAGGTTGTATAAAGGTTCTGTCCTCTGTGACTCAGCTTGTTGGCAAAGTAGATCGTGCCATGTAGACCATGGACGTTTGCCAAAGATTAAAACATAAAAATTATTTATTGATTATAATTGCACTGACACACAGTCCTACTTGACTGGAATAATAAAAAAAAAAAAGCCATTGGAGGGGATAAAAACCTGCAGCCTCATCAAATATGCATCACATCTGGTAATGAGCTTTTTGGTGTAGCTGATTTAATGTGCAGCAGAAACATCAGCTCTTCACTCTCCTCTCGTCTGCTGCCTGCTTAGAAACAGCTGCTGTGTTTCCACACACAGTGTTTCTGTGTTTTAAGAAAGCAGCACACAGTGAATCAAAGAGTGTGTTCACTCAGACAAAGACTCTCTTCAGTCTGATCCATCACATGTCCGACCAGCATGACGCCCACTGGGTGAACTATGCCTTTGAATCTGGCGCTGGTGGATGAAATATTCATGTTCTTTACTAACGTGAGAGTAGCAATACCACGCTGTAAAACTACGCCTTTACAAGTCCATCGTCCAAAATGTCAAGTCCCTGTGAGTCAGCTGAACATGTAAAAATGTGAAATTTGGCTGCAGGAAAGCAAACAATTCTTCATATTCGGACAGCAATGGTCCCAGTTATGAGTAACATTTGTTTGGGTTTAAATGGAAAATCTGTCGGTTTTCTGAGCCTTTCAGATTTGAGTTGTTCCTTCATGGAAATTCCACTGCAGATGAATCATTCTTTATAAACCCAGCAGAACCAACTAAACACAAATAAGTGTTTCACAACATCGTCTATACTTTCCCTGTAATTCGTACTAAATTAAACACATCTTTCCAACAAATTCCCAGAAGAATACTGGGAAATGATGGGACCTGTAAAATAAAGCACTTAATTTAATGACTCCGTATACTGTTGGTGAGGTCCAAATCTGATGAAAAGGTAAATAAAGTATGACGTGAGAATAAAATACACAGAATATAAAGCAGAGAGTGGGCTTCATGTCGGTTGTCTTGGTGTAAACTGGGTGACATGAATAAATAATTCAGAGAGCAGCTAAGCTCAGTTTGTCTCTGCAGAGGAAACCAGGTCAGATCCAGATTCACACTGAGGCTGCTCCAACTAAAACTGCTCCAAATAGCTGTTTGTTTGTTGAAGCTGCAGGCGTAAGTGGCCTAAACTTAATTTTATTCCCTCAGATGTGACTCAGATCTGTCTTTTTTTACTCAAGAGTAGAAACGTCACAGTGACTCTTGACATTTTTGGCTGTGATATGAGCCACTTTCATCCCATAAAATCTCAAATAAAAGCTGGTAATCTGCTGGCAAACATGGAAATGTCAAAAAAGAGAAGAAGCTCTTTTTTGGTTGGACCGCAACAGCAGGGCCAGCCCTATAAAGGCAAATGTCCGTGACTGACTGACTAAGCTAGTGGTGAAGCTACACCATTGGTCGGCGGCCTGAGTGGTAGAGTTTCCCCATTGGTTGATGCTCTTTCAATATGGACTGGTGCAAAAAGTTTCTATTGTGTCATCAAGAGGTCGTTTACAGGCAGTGTTGCGAACTTAGAACCTTTGTCGCTAGATTTACCGACTTTTCAGACCCTTTCAGAGACTTTTCTTCGCAAGAGCACCTAGAGACAAATCTAGCGACTTTTTGGACAAACCTTAGCCACTTTCTGTAGAAGAGAGCCGCCAGAGTTGCCCCACCAGCGTGGGGGGTTTTCAAGTAAAGGCTCCAGACAGTATTTGAGAATTTACCATCTGTGCTCCCATACCTGATATTTGATTTGCAGCTTAAGTCTGAGCAGTCATAACAGGATTGATGTGACTTTCAAGTTTCTGCAACATGACGTTCATCATGTCTTCGTGCTGGCGATCCGGTGCACGTTAGTTAGTAATGATGAATGACGGCAGTGATGGAGGTGATCAGTCGATTCACTGGCTGACAGTCACTCTGTTACAATCAGCTGGGTAAACATTTAAGAAATCAGGAATTTTTCATTTCAGCAATCATGTTTTTTTCTCTCTCCTCCAGGAAACAAGACGATGGAGGGAGTGGTGACGGGTGTTAACACAGGTAAACAAAAAGCTACACACTGCACAACAAGACAATCCCTTTTTGACATGCTTGACTTTTACAGAGGAGACATTTTGCCTTTACTTGATCCCATCCAACGTTCCTTTTACGCTCTATCCAATACCAACAGTAAACTATTCAGAACTTACAGTTTAATATCAGTTTTGGGACAGCTGCTTATCACATTGGGCACTTCAGGTGTTAATTTAGCCGACATAGTAGGAATTTGTGTTACTGTTTCAAGAGACCAATAAATAATACAAATTTTATTTTTGGCATAAAAAGTGAATATAAGGCCTGCAGTAATAAAAAAAACACCTTGGAGGCAGAGCCACAGGTCTGAACTAGAGGTTGGATACCTGACCCGAGCCCGACGAGCCCTATCGGGACCTGATGGGTCAGGCTGGGTTCGGACAAAAGTTTAGAATTGAAGTTTGGGTTCGGCTTGGATTCCGTCACGTTGGCAGGAGTTCAACTACAGCCTACTGCATGTGTGAAGAACTGCTAATGACATTGCATAATGGGAGTGGGTGCTAAAACAACGTACCTATAGACTATATACAAAGGTGTCAACACACGTGTAATCAGGGTAAACAGGCAAGCCACGACCATGGTAACAACAAACGGACAGGATAACACAAACTCAGTGTTCGGGTCGCGTTCGGACAGAAATATGTGGCCTCAGTAGCACTCTAGTCTGAACCACTGATTTGAGGATCCTAAAATGCTTTGCACAGATAGAATCAGGAGACTTAGAGCTGTCAAACAATGTAGAATTAGTCCAGGTTGTGTGAAGACTGAGACCGGTACAGACCAAAAAACACCTGAAGTAGCACCAGCAAGGCCAAAGAGTCCCACAGGTGGGACGGTGGATTCTAAAAGGTTATTATATATATAGTATTTAACAACACACACATTTTGTTTCCTATCGTCCAGTTGCCCAGAGGTCGACCGAACAGGCCAACACCGTTGCTGACACTGCGGTTGCCGGGGCTAACGAGGTCGCCCAGGCAACGGTGGAGGGGGTGGAGAGCGCGGCAGTGGCGAGCGGATTCGTCAGCACGGTGAGTGACGTCATGTCACGTTGTGGAAATGTGGGTTTTTATTTTTATTAATTCCATACAGTATTTAAATAGTGGTTATTTAAGTTTTTCATTTGTTTTATTTAATGTATTTGTATCCAGTATACTCATAACTATATGTGTCATGAAAGACAATAAGATAATTTCTTCTGCATAATGACCAATTCCTACAGTAATTAATGTCATAATCTATGTTGTGATAATAAATGAAATTTTTTGTCTTTCTTCGTTCACAACTCTGTGGTGATTGGCTGGGAACAGGAGGAGGCGGGACCAGTGGCTGAGGAGGTGCCTGATTGGTCGGGGGGACTGGGCTACTGACTGGTTGCATGGCTTGACGCTCTTTGCTTGTTACGACTTTCTGACTTTCAACGCCTTTCAGGACTCAGCCTCACAAATTTTTGAGCAAAGATTTTAACAAATTTGCAAAATGGGGAAACATTTTTCATGTTTTGCAAACCCAGCTGCACCTGAAAAGCTCAGCATCGGAACCGACCCGTTACCCGCAATTATCTCTAAGTCAGACCAAGCTGGTAATATGAGACAGGCTGATCAAATGGTCTGCGGTCTGGATGCTGGGCAGCACAGGCTGTACGGGTGCACAATAAGCAGCTAAATACATGTTAATAAAAGCCTGCTTAATATTACACACAACTGGGAGAGCTGGATACATTTACCATTAGTGATATAAATCTCCTGACGCGACACTGGGATTTAGATGTTAACGGACCTCGTGCTTTTCTTCCAGGGAGCTGTGAAAGTTCAGAGTTTATTCATTGAGATCATTGGTAGAATAGCAGCAGACAAGCAAATCTCCAAACCCTGTGTTTTATTTTATTTTTGTTTTAAGATTTAAGAACAGATTAAATTTCTTTTTCACTGTATAGGTAAGGATGAGACATAAATGAGAGAGAAGGCGCAGAAACTTATATTACCTGTACAGATGCAGAATTATAACCGACATGGGTATCCATACCATCAGCTGCCGCATCAATCAGAAGTAGTACGTTATTTTACATCCACAATTCTAGTAGTAAAAGTAGCACTAACGGTGGCGGCAGCATCTGTAATCGGAACTAAAAGAAACTCTTTCGTATGTCCTCACCTATTTGATATTTAAGCAGGAACACAAAATGGCAGGAAAGCTGCTAATATCGATGTGTGATGATGGTTTTCACTCAGATTTATTAAGCTAACAAGGCATGAAGGATGCATGGTACGTCGCCAGCAGAAAATAACAACAATCTGTTGTTCATCTTTATGCCGATGACACCCTTCTCTATTCTACTAACAACAACTGCACCCTCTAGGGGAACAAAGAAAATGTGACATCTTTGTCACTTTACCAGTGTTTTTAAAAATATATTTCCTTAGCCGTTTATAATTTATATATTATTATTATATTATAATTTATAATTATGGTTTAGGAAACAAAGATATAGGTAAGGTCAGGGGTGTAAAACGGTTTTAAAGCTCAATGACTAACATGGCTGTTTCTTCCAGCTTCACTTATCTTTGGCTTCATCTCACTTTTCTCACCTCAGAACCAGAGAGATTTCTGGATATGGGGCGTTCTCCTGGGGTTTTATTTGCACCAGGTTCTGTCCTGCTGTAATACCACTGTACAAACATAAAGTTACACTTCTCCCACTGAGTATGGAGTTTGTTTACACCACGAATTCAGTCAAACAATTATTTCCAATGACAGGAATGAACTCAGTGTGACCTTTGTTGCGACTGCTTTTGGGTAACAGACACGATTACATGAAAACACATGTAAATTAGATTCTTTTCCTGACTTTGAGTTATCATGGGTGTACTTGCTTTGGGAGAAATGCGGCTTTGTGTCCGGATGGATCTGTATGGAGGTGGAGTTTGGTGGCAGACATGTGACCTCTGTTCTCTCTCCCCCTGCAGACTGAGCTCCCAAAAACAGAAGCAGGAGGAGAAAAGACTGAACAGACGGCACAGTAGGTGAGAAAACTGCAGAAAATCTAACAACAATTTTTTTAAAAATCAAGCAAACGGGAGGAAAAGGTGCATTTGTTGAGGTCTAGTTTCAGCGGCGGATTAATCCACATTTGTTCCAGTGAATATCTGGGGCAGCAGGAGGGTGTAATAAAAACCTAGGCTCACCGGAGCAGATCTCGGGTCTGTTTGGCTCTAGTTCCTTCTGGATTTAATCACAGAAGATTTTAAGACTTGAACGTCTCATCCCAGTGGCTTAGTTTAAACCTTTAACTTCTCATCTATTCACGTACTTTTATCACTGCACTGTAAAACATTTTGAGCTGGTTCAGTTGACTCATCTTAACATTTACTAAAGGCATGTGGCTTGGTTCCATCATGTATGTTTTCTTAAAACTACAAAACCAAAGTGCTCTCTGGGAAGTCTGCTGATACACGGACCATGTTTCTTCACAACTTAACTCGACCCGTTGAGCGTTCACTCAACTCATCTTATTGAATCAAGGACTTCAAGTCAGAAAAGCTCATGTTTACAAGTTCTGAAAAATGAAAACTAGACATATTAAGTTGAATTAACTCGATATGAATAAAACTCAAATTACACCAGGTGAATAAATGAGAAAATATTAGTTGATTCCACAAAACTCCTGTATGATGTTTTACAGTGTGGGTTAAAAATGGAGCCATTGTGGGTCAATATAGAACCGACACAAAACTGGGTTCTGAGCCAGTGCTGGGGTTATAGTTGAACCACTGCTGGGTTACTGGCCCCTGGTTTTAGGTGGTTTTCTACCCATGGGTGCTGGTCTCTGATCCCGGATGTGCTTCTATCACATCTGGCTATGCTTGTTTTTTCTTTCTCTCTGCTGTTCTCTTGAAAAAAGATCGTGATCCTGATCCTCAGAGATGCGGATCTCAGTGAGACCCCCTGATAAAAGAAAAGTGAAATGAACCAGAGATAAATGTGGGATTTGTTACGTTTGCAACAAGGCTGCGCCAGGGTTAGAAAAAGCGAAGAGACGGAGAACCGATGGCGCGATACGTGAACCTTTACTTCATGCATCGGGAAGTTGTTCCTCACGATCAGGTCCCCGTGGCAGCACCAGCATAGCTCAGCTGGAATCCCCCTTCTACAGACCAGGACTGGGTCACAATAAACTACAGTCTGTGGCTGAGAGGAATCAGACTCCAAGCTTTGACACACACACACACACACACACACACACACACACACACACAGTTCCGGTTAGGACACATTCAGCGTTGGTTCGAGTCTCAGCATGAGGTTTGTGGACAAGAGGAAACCACCCGAGTTGTTACTGAACCTCACCGGAGCTGGGTCCGAAAACGTCCCCTGGGTTGTTTCGTTGTTGTTCGTTTGGGTGCGAGGACTCGTTTCAGGTTCACCACAAAAAGTATTTTAACATCGAACCATAACATTCTCTTCAAATTACGAAAATGTAAAATGTCATTTTCTCTTCACACTTTTAATTTGTTTCTCTCTCTTCATTTTTTCTCTCTCTCTCAGACTCTCGCGGTTGAGGACGAACGAGAGAAGCCGTCGCTCCACCCTTTGACCTTTGACCCTCCCCGACCCTATTAGATGCTTTATCTACCTGTGTAACTTAACCTCATTAACCAACGGTTGCCGTGGTTACACTCCCTCTGCATCACACAAACCCATACACACACGCACTGATGTCAGTTTTTAACCCTCAACAGATTAATTCAAACAGGTCGTACGCATCCACGCTCTCAGCTGATTGGTCGTTGTGGGATGACCTCACCCAGGCCGGGTGTTCACATTGGAAGCCTCCGGTGTCCTACACGCCCCGCCCCTCCCTGTCAATCACCAGACTGACCCCGCCCACTGACAGAAGCCTTTTAAATGCATGTCGCTTACTGACACACACACACACACACATTTGCCATCTGTTGTTGTTTCAGAACCGAATTCTTTTTCTTCTTTTATAAAACAACAGAAGTGAAATAAAGACGAGTTTGAAATCCAGCTCCACTTTGTTTCTTCGTCACTGCTTCACTGATGAACAAAATAAAAACCCTTGTCGCTGGCGAGCACCGAACACCATCAGCGGGTTCAGGCTCCAGTTTCCTGTGATGTCTGCAGGACTGATGCGGATTAACCCATGATGGGGGGGTCTGTGTCGGGACCTGGGCTGTAGAAACTGGGTCAGTCTGATCTATTTAACCCTCTCCACCGCTCTTTGTCTCACACACAGACTCATAAAACACAACACAACGTCGCAGCCTAAAAATATTCTTCAAAGAGCGAGAAACTTTTAGGTTCATCAAAAGTCGACTCACCTCCTCCCTTCGTTCTGACTTGGTTTCCTTTCACCCTCTGCTCCTGAAAAATACAACCATTCGTTGTTAGTTTGATATTGATCTTTGTTATCGTTATGTTTCAGATTTCATCATAGTTTCCATAAAACACAAATCTCCTCGATTCAAGACTACAGTCATTCAGCCGGAGCCCATTTCGCATTTACCTCGTGTTGCTGTTGTTGCTGATCAGTGATTGAAAAGCGCAGTTCCTTCCTGCTTTGCCCAGAGAATAAAACGCCAAAATTACTATAACGCATCTGTGATTATTGTCCAACCAGAGCAACGGGTTTACAGAGAGACAGTCTCAGCTCGGAGGGAGCAGCACAGCAGCACAGTCCCGGTCAAGCTGTGGATTCAGCCTGCAGCCTCTCACGCCTGCTACCTGCGAGCCCACTTACGGGTCTGTGGCTCTCACCTGATTGGCTAGTGCCCCTGCACGGTCCGAGTACTTTTGTCAGCTTCTCCCAGCTGTGAATAACAATAATTCCTAATAATATCATCATTTAATCATTAAACACGACCTGCACCTGGACAAGCAGCAGGAGGAACTAACTTAAGAAAACCAAAAACATTTAAGGTTTACAAATGAACTTTACAGAAATAAATCTTCAGCTGGTTTCAGCTAAAATCCCAAACAAACATTTTATGAGTGACGTTGCTGCAGGAAAGAGAGAATGAATGAAATCAGCCTTTTTGAGGAAACTGGTCGAAACTAAATGTGTCTTGTCAGCATCTGTAACATCTGTTGTTGTTTTTCTCTTTTTGTATCCAGCTGTTTACCTGGGCTCTGTTTTCAGTTTCTAAATGCATTTACACGTTTTCTGTTCTGTCCATTTTAACTGTTCAATAAAGTTAAAATGAAATTTAAACTGCTGCCATTTTTTCAAATGAAATGCAGAAACTGAACCGTAAAAACTGATTTAATAACAGAAACTCACACAGACTTTCTTTGTACTTTATTTCATTTTACTGAAAGGGTTTAAAAACTCCCTCACACAGAATGTCAAAGCAGTTAAAACCAGGGTTGATACAGAGAAAATAACGTTGGTTTTACTCCTCTTTCCCCACATACAGCATATACAGTAACCCCCCCCCCCGAAGGTTCCCCAGAGAGTGTGGAGCCTTGTGGCAGTGCAGCAAATGTCAGCACCAAAAGAATTAATTTGAGGAGTTTGATTCAGCTCAGGCTTTGCTGATGTTCGTTCCGTTTGAGCGGCTTCACTGTGAGCTGCAGTTTAAAGGGGGGGCGATGACCAGTCTGTGGCCCCTGGAGGCCTCAGCCGTTCGTACTGATTTGCATCGTTAATTAAAGCAGGTTTCTGAGCTTCACCTGTCACAGCTCAGTCAGTCTGCGTCCGTCAGGCGCCGCAGGTTCAGATGGAAAGTCTCAGAGTTCAGTGTCACATGAGTCTGGAGATACAGTTTCTATCAGCACAGGAGGCATCTACAACGGCAACAGGTCAGTCCCTTCTCTCAGACCGCTGGACCCGTGGGTCTTAGTGCACTGACAGAAAACATTCACCGGTTCCAGCTTCTTAAAGGTGAAGATTTGCTGATTTCCACTCTTCTCTGACCGTAGCAGCTAGAAGGGAACAATGCGGCATTTTTTTACACCGAACGATCAATCGCTTGTAAAATAACTACCAGATGTATTGATAATGAAAATAGGGGCTGCAGCGGTAAAACCCCTGCAGAGGAAACCCTTGAGTCCCGTCTCTGCCGCGAGTCCGTCTTATTTCTTTTTTATCTGCCACAGAACTCTGAGACTTGTCATCTGCAGATTCTGGGCCCAGTGGTCCCAGGGTGGCGGGTCTGTGACGGGTCCACGGTCCTGGAACGGGGCAGAATACTGCAGAGTTTAACTGCATAGATCAGCTTTAGCGTGAGCTGCTGCCGTGTCTCGACCTGAGAGGAGAAATCAGCAAACTGTCAGGGGAGTTTTCGCTTCACACTCGACTTTCTGTCGACCCTTTGACTGTAGATGCTTTCAACGAGGAGCGAATGGTTAAAGGATCATTCCAGGTGTTTCTGAGGTTCAGGCAACATGTCAGGGGTTTCATTTTACTGCTGACTGCTTCCGATTTTTAAAATGTGGCTGCCGTTTGGTTTAGTTTGGTTACTGCTGCACAGAAATGCAGACTGAAGGATCAGTAACTTTAACACAAAACAACGTTTCACTCCAAGTCCCCGTTCATCAGCGGTAGATAAGACAACATCTAATAACCGGTTTCTAAGGGACTGTGACGCAGCTGTGACCAGATCTCTGTGTTTATCAGCGTCTCTGTTACCAGCTCCAACTCCTCCTGTGGACACTCGTCAGCGGAGGCTGCTGGATGAACAGATGTTGAACGACAACGTAGTAAAACACAGCTGGAATAATATAGAATATGTCTTCATATTTTATATATGAACAGATTCTAACTGTTGACAATCACCGTACGTTAACGAACGTTAGAAACGTCCTCATAGCTGCCTACAACCACATTATAGTGCTGTGAACTATTTACGAAATGTTTCTATGCTGCTTATAAACGCTGAACCGGGGCACCTGAAGCGTGACCAGTTCTCTGAACTCCGACCGTGACCGAAACCAGCAGCAGCCTGAGAGGAAGGAGATCGCTCTGAAAACCGATGGATGACCGACACAATGATTTGTAGTCAAAAACACAAAACAAACGAGACTAGGTCGAAACCTAGTGAACACACACACACATACGCACACACAGCCACAGGAATGGTCCTTTAATGATGTGACTCCAAAGGCAGTAAATATTAAAGCTAAAGTCCTGAGGCACATGTGCACTGCATCATATAAAAAGAAAACAAAACTATACAAGCTCTTCACCTGGAGACAAACATAGAGATACAGTCTACACTACGTGGCCAAAAGTATGTGGTCGCCCGATAGCACGCTGCTCTGACAGCCTCCTCCCCTCGGGTGTCAGTCTTTCCTCCAGAGTGATTTTTCAAATGAAAACTCCAACTATTCTCCATCTCGGCTTTGAGCCTCCCTCCTGTGAAGATCTGCAGCTTTTGTTTTATCGGAAATCAATAAATAAAAAATCATTCAAACAAAACAAGAAAAAATCCGATTTTGTCTTCGGTTGAACTGGTAAAAACTGGTGGCTGTATGCAAACTGTGATGGGGGGTCACACGCGGACATTGTTTTGTTTTAGGCTGAAATAGACAAGATGTGTCAGAGGTGAATATTTTCTGGTTTTCTACGATGTAAACTGAACTCTGGGGATATAAACTGAATTTGTCTGGGTTTTAACCTCTCAGCTGGAGAAGATACCTGAAGACGTCGTCTCTGACTCTGGGGCAACAGTGACAGACTTTTTTTTTTTTTTTACTATTTACTAAATGATTCATCAAGACAATAATCGGTAATTATCTGAAAATAATCATTAGTTGCAGCTCTAGTGAAAGATTCCGATTATAATTTCTCACAGTTGAAGGCAACGTCTTCACACGTCTTTGATTTGTCCAATCAACGGCCCAAAACCCCAAAGACATTCAGTTTAATGTCACAAAAGACGAAGAAAGACAGAAAATATTCACGTTTCAGAAGCTGGAACCAGACAGTTTTTGCCATTTTGGCTCAAACACTAAGTTGATTCTCAGAATTATAGATTAATTTTCGGTCAGCTGTTCAGTCCAGCCAGTTTAAAGATTCATGTCACTTGTTTTGCTTGAATTCATGTTGAAAGGCCTGAAACAGCTAAAATCATCCAGTAAACCACAAGAGAAAAGCAAAGATTGATGGAAAAAGAGGAAAAACATCATTTTGTTTAGCACATACCTTTGGCCACATAGTGTATCGCAGGCAAATGGTGACACGTTTTTTTCTGTGGTATTAAGGCTTATTTATTTAAATAGTTTCTCTATATATTTGGGTTGATATGTGCATAAAGAAGCTGTAGGATTCATCAGAAAGCAGCATAGCAGTGATTGAGCCCGTTTCAAAGCTGCCAACTCCAAGTTTCTGTGGTTTATCTCTAATTTGTGGAGAGAGGAGGATCGTAAACAGGTGTGTTGAGGAGCAGGAACGACCGCAACGAAACAAAGAAACCGAAACACAGAGACAGACTTTCAGCCTTTTCATTCACGCTGCTGCTGCTGCGTAAATGCTGGAGTCGGTTTGAAAAGTGAAGTGTTGAAGAGATCCTGCAGAGGTGATGGAAGACAGACGGGTAACAGGCAGACAGGTAACAGACAGACATGGAGGTGGATGGAGGTGAGTCTACGTGAAGATGAGGCCAGCCTCGCTGTAAACCTTGAAGACCTTCTCGATGGCGTTGACGTACGCCGCCGTCCGCAGATCCAAGCCCAGGTTGTACTTGTTGGCCGTTCGCATGATTTGCTGCGTAAGAGGAAGGGAGGACGGAAGGAGGCAGAGGAGGAGAGGGGGAGGGAGGAAAGGAGGAATAAGAAGGAGAGCAACATTTCAGACACCCTGTCATTCAGACTTACTTTATGCAAATGTTCCTTTCAGCTTGATTCAGACCTGACAGGACATTTATGCAAAAAGCTAAAATGTTTGGTGAGTACAGCGAGTTTCAGCTCGTTGTTTATCTGTTCACTGCTCCGGTTCACTCTCACCGCTCGCAGCCAGATGTTTTCAGAGGAACAGCTGTAAAAAGCCACCGTCCA